>NC_077227.1:30496789-30866789 GCF_027887165.1 Monodelphis domestica
CCCATAGTTTATCCTTTGCTTATGAATAGTGTTTTTTTCTCCTGGATCCCTGCAAGTTGTTCAGGGACATTACACCGCCACTAATGGAGAAGTCCATTACGTTCGATTATACCATAGTGTATTAGTCTCTGTGTACAATGTTCTCCTGGTTCTGCTCCTCTCGCTCTGCATCACTTCCTGGAGGTTGTTCCAGTCTCCATGGATTCCTCCACTTTATTATTCCTTTTTGCACAATAGTATTCCATCACCAACATATACCACAGTTTGTTCAGCCATTCCCCAATTGATGGGCATCCCCTCGTTTTCCAGTTTTGGGCCACCACAAAGAGCGCAGCTATGAATATTTTTGTACAAGTCTTTGTGTCCATTATCTCTTTGGGGTACAGACCCAGCAGTGCTATGGCTGGGTCAAAGGGCAGACAGTCTATTAGAGCCCTTTGGGCATAGTTCCAAATTGCCCTCCAGAATGGTTGGATCAGTTCACAACTCCACCAGCAATGAATTAATGTCCCTACTTTGCCACATCCCCTCCAGCATTCATTACTTTCCTTTGCTGTTATGTTAGCCAATCTGCTAGGTGTGAGGTGATACCTCAGAGTTGTTTTGGTTTGCATCTCTCTGATTATCAGAGATTTAGAACACTTTTTCATGTGCTTATTAATAGCTTTGATTTCTTTGGCTGAGAATTGCCTGTTCATGTCCCTTGCCCATTTATCAATTGGAGAATGGCTTGATTTTTTTTTTGTACAATTAATTTAGTTCTTTATAAATGTTTTAAATACACCCACAGTGTGGGTGCTTTGGCAATTCCAGTTTTCAATCCTTTCCTTCTGGAATTTTCCTCTTGTTATTTAGTTGTTTTTCAGCCATGTTTCACTCTCTATGATCCCATTTGAACTTTTCTTAGCAGAGGTACTAGAGTGGTTGGCCATTTCCTTTTCCAGCTCATTTGACATATGAGGAAATTGAAGCAAACACAGTGAAGTGACTTGCCCAGGGTCACACAGTTTTGAACTTTGCATGACAGCTTCAGGAGTTCAGGTTTGATGCTCTTTCCACTGCGCCATCTAGTGGCCTCTGCTTCTAGAAATAACCTATGTATAGCTGGCCCTTGAAGGAGAAAAGAATAATTTCTTTGAGAAGTCATCCCTCTGTTTTTAATGTGATTCCTCTTCCTGAATCTCAATGTGTTTGTGTTTTGACATGAAAAAGTTGACCCCAAGAGAGCACTGGGGGAAAAACTTGATTGCGTCCATTGGAGACAGAGGAATGGTCTGCCCTTTTCAGTCCTGGAAGCCCAAAGTCCTTGATAATGATGGGCGCCTGCCTTGGATCTCTTTTTCCTAATTGCCAGTGGAAAAAGCTATCAGTGCTAATAACTCTCCGCTCTGGAATGGATATCTAATAACGGAACGACTGCCTTGAAGGGTTTTCTTTGGAACAACAAGGCAAGGAGATGATTTGGTAAAGATGTTCTCGGTCACCGCGATGGCTTGTTTGGGACTTGGAGGTCCAAATGAATAGATTTGTGTTTTATGGTAGCAGGTAAAATCTGTCTGGAGTTGTTCGGGCATCTCAGCCTCCCTCAATACATTTGTGCCGCCCTCCGTAGCAAACACAAGGTAATTAGAGAGGAGTTTTGTGCGATTAACCTGCAGCTCTGGTGCTTGATAAAAAGTAAATCTAGATGGATTGATCCTGAAGACAAATTCTCATAGTAGCAAAAAAAAAAGTCCTTTACAAGGACTTTGCTCCATTTTGCTTGGTTACTTATTACATTTACAACATCCATTACAATTTTCCCCATGTGACTATCTTTAGTTTTTTGTTTTTTTCTTTATCTCCTTATTTTAGGGGTGTCTAAGCAGTGCATTGTTTCCTTGATTGTTTGAGGGGTGGCAATAGAGTGAGAGTGATCTTTCGTTTTATTTTCTGATATCTAGCGGGACAGAGATGGCTGGCATTCTGTCCTTGATTTAATTGTCTAAAGACTAACTTGCCTAGGGTAAATGAAGCCCCCAAGGTGATGCTTTCAAACAACTTCTGCTGGTGAGAGAAGCTTCTGTGTAGTGACTAGCACATCACTAGCCACTCAGAATCTGAGAGTCCAAAGGGACCTAGCCACCAGTGTTTTTATTTTGGAAACTAAATCCTATTTAAATGCCCAGGGAGGGGGCAGCTGGATGGCTCAGTGGATTGAGAGTCAGACCTAGAGAGGGGAGGTCCTGGGTTCAAATGTGACCTCAGACACTTCCCAGCTGTGTGACCCTGGGTGAGTCACTTGACCCCCATTGCCTAGCCCTTACCACTCTTCTGCCTTGGAGTCAATACATAGTATTAACTCTAAGACTGAAAGTAAGGGTTTAAAAACAAACAAACAAATCAAAATAAATAAATAAATGCCCAGGGAGCTAGATGTTGAAACATCCTGTGGCAAATTCTTCTAAATGTTGAGAAGTGAAGAATCTATGTATCCTTCATACACTCAAAAAGCTCTGAATTTGGGGTCAGGAAATCTTGAGTTTGCTCCTTGCATCCTGCATCTCCCACTGAATGTCCTTTAAAGATAGAGAAATCACTTTATGTCTCAGGGTTTCTTACTCTTATAGATGGTCTTAATAATATTTGCTCTCTTTAACCCTCTGATTGTCTCCAGCATTATTGTGAGAGGAAAAAAAGTGCTTTGTATGTCATTTTTTTAAACCCTTACCTTCCATCTTGGAATCAATACTAGGTATTCCAAGGCAGAAGAGTGGTCAGGGCTAGGCAATGGGGTTCAAGTGACTTGCCCAGGGTCACACAGCTGGGAAGTGTCTGAAGCCAGATTTGAACCCAGGAGCTCCCATCTCTAGGCCTGGCTCTCAAGCCACTGAGCTACCCAGCTGCCCCCTGTATATCATTTTTAAATTCCATACTTCTTCATGTAGGAGGATACATTGCCTTAATGAATCTTTTTTGTCTCCTCCTAGTGTCTAATAGAGTGCTTCATACTTACTTGGATTTTCGTATGAATAACTACTTATAGCATTTTTAAATAGTAGAATTTTAAACTAGGAAAGAACCTTAGAGATTAGGTAGAGTGGAAAGATACTGACAGAAGTCACATGACCCACACATCTGATATTTACTACCTGTGTGACTTTGGATAAACCGCATAAGTACTTGGTCAAGAGGACTCTTCCTCTACAACATGGAGGTGCTGAATTAGCTGAGATCATATCCTGTGAACTAATTTTACAGACAAGAGAGCTGACTTCCGCATGTGACTTGCCCCTAATTGTCAGTCCGTTAATAAAGAGTCAACATAAATTTAGTATCTACTATGCACCAGGCACTGCGCTAAATGCTAGGGACACAGAGATGCAAAAGACCCTCCTTGACCTCAGGTACCACAAAACCTAATGGGGAAGACCACAATTAAATTATTCTTTTAATTAAATTAAATTAAATTAAACAATTAAATATTCCCAAACAGCTATATACAGGATACTTAATGAAAAGAAAAAAGGAGCCAAAATTAAGAGGGATTGTGAAAAGCTTCCTGTAGGAAGTGGGATTTTAGTTGGGAAGCCAGCAAAGCCAGTCCATAGAGATAAAGAGAGAACATTCTAGGTATCAGAGACAATCAAAGCGAATACCCAGAGCCAAGAGATGGGAAGAGTAGTCCAGTATCACTGGACTGAAGTATAGAGAAGGGAAGAGTTGAGAAGAGATTTAGGAAAGAGAAAGTGGAGGTGCCTATTAGAGATGAGCTTTTTGAGGACTTTCCTACCAAAGGCAGAAGAGATCTATCCTTGTTATCAGGGATGGAAAGATCAAGTGAGAGTTATTTGAGGATGTGGAAAATATGGATATGTTTGTACGTAGAGAATGAGCCAGAACACAGGGAGAAATTTTTTTAAAAGTGATAGAGGGGGATGACTCAGGGGGCAATCTAGTCAGGATGGAATGAACCCCAAGATTCCTGATCCCTATCTGATAAGTTTTTTGGCTCCTTAAATGATCTGAGATATAGCGTCAAGTATTACATCAGATATTAATCATAAGATTCTTGCTGTCCTTCTTCCAGAAACAGAGATGGCTCTGTTTTTGTGTTCTTTTGTTTTGTGGTAGATTACATCTCCTAAAAGGATTATCATAACCTTGTATTTGCCTAATGTAAAGATTCAAGTTTTCAGGATAAGAATTCACTATTTGGTAAAAACTATTCGGGAAACTAGAAAGTAGTTTAGCAGAAACTGGGTATAGACCTATATCTAACACCATTTAACGAGATCAAAATGACCAAAATGAACATATGACAGAGATGAGGAGAAAAGGAACACATTACCCATCATATTTATGAATGAGAGAAGTTTTTGAATAAACAAGAGACTAGAACTGCTTTGTAAGATGTAAAATGAATAATTTTTCTTACATTCAATTTTGAAGTTTCTGTAAAATTAAACCAATATGGCCACGATTAGAAGGAAAGCAGAACATTGGAGGAAATTTTTATCTTTTCCTGGATAGAGGTTTCATATCTCAGAACTTTGTCAAATTTATGAGCATATGATTCAGACCTTGCAATATATGCAGGATTTTTACAACATGACATTTCCAATGAGAAAACATGGTTCACATACAGGCATGAAGTTATAACAATTATACAGGTCATGCTGAAAATCTGGAAAATATGTAAACTTTTCTAATTTTTTATATTAAATATAATATTAATATGTGCTTTATCAAAAACGTTGTCTGATGTTAGCAGTAACATTTTTTGCATTGCATTTTTCAATTTTTCAGTTTTTTTCTCTGGAGGTGGTCATTCATAGTTATTCAAACAACTTTGCTGTTTTTGTATATAACATTCTCTTGTTTCTGCTTTTTTCCGTCCTCATTATTTAATGCAAGAGCACATTTTTCTAAAATCAGCCTACTCATCACGATTTTTAAAAATGTCTTTGATATTCTTTATCTTTTGTTCCTCTAGATAAATTTGTTATTTTTTCTAGCTCTTTAAAATAATTAAAATATTTTTGAATAGTTTGGTATGGAACTGAATAGATTAATTTAGGTAGAATTGTCCATGAGCAATTAATATTTCCCAGTTTAACTCTGACTTTATTTGCATGAAAAGTGTTTTGTAATTGTGTTCATGTAGTTCCTAGGTTAAAACAAATAACTTGTAAAGACTTAGAATCTTCAATTCAGTGCCCTACATTGGGCAAGTTCATGGTTCACGAGCCTAGGTCTCTGCCCCAAGTGACATCTGAATGATCAGAACTGACCCTGGCTGGGTGCTAGGTTTGCTTTTCCCCTCATACTTGGTGAAGTGCTCTACAGCCCCCTATGGATAGCATCTCATCCAGATTATTTGTTCATCCCCCTCTATTTCTCAATTCTCTGGCATGATGCCAACAATTCAGAACCTATTTCCCTTCTTTCCCAAACCCCAGTGCCAATTCAGAGCTTTGCAGCACTGGTGCTTCTGTGTTGCAGACCTCATGTAAAAATTAAATTAGTTTTTCTACTAAACATATTATAATTTTTGTGTTTTATTAAAGATTATTAGAAATCAAGGATAAATTAATACAAAATAAGAAAAGCCTAGGGCTGGTAAACCTATTCAATTTCACTTACTACACCGTGAGAGCTGCGTGTTCTTAGAAGCAGAGAGACCAAGTAGGCTGTACAGTCAGCTTAAATACAATTTTTGTTCTTGGCCCCGGTGGGAATTCAGGTGATATTATACGGAATTCTGGGAACTGCCAAGGACTTATGGGGATTGAAATCCAAGGTTCAAATCTCCATTTTTACACTCAAAAGTCTTTTGCTCATGAAGGGCTGTTTCCAAGCTAGTTGTCAAGACCTAAGCAAACTCAACCTGGAGCAAAGGTCTCCATAGCACTGGGAAGAAGGAAAGGAGTCTGGGCTATAGGGACATGTTTTATTATAAGCCTATGCTGGGTGTCCTTGGGTCTGTTTGGGTTGCATTCCTGCCAGTAGTGTTGGAGATGGCAGAGAGGCAGTTAGTGAATTCAGCATCAATGAGCTTGAGAACTTTGGGAGTTTGGGAGTGGTTTTCCCCCCTAACCTTTTCCATTCTTGGTGTCTTACTTAGCCCATGGAAGTAGCTTAAGTTACTTTTTCTTTGGAGCATAATTTCTGTTTTGCAGCAGTTTGAGAAATCATGAGGGTCAGAGTAACTGTCTAGTCTACCAACTTGTTGCTCACACAACCAGTCATCTTTTTATGTATTATCATAAATATATTTATTTATATTATTTTTATTATATTTATTTATATTATTTTTTTAGTTTATTTAGTTTATTTATTTAGTTTATTATATGTTAAATATATTTTTACATGTTATTATAATAAATGTGTATATGTTTATATATGTATTGTATGTGTGTGTCGTTATGGGTGCCATTTCTTTTTCAGAGGGCATCAAGGGAGGTAGGTGGGAGAGAAGGTGGATTTTAATTATTTGGAAAAACTTTTTTTTTTTTTGGTTTAGAAAGGACTCCAAGATTCCTTCTTTAAAAAAGATTTTACCTCTTTGAAGATAGGCACCAGGAAAATGCTCTGTACTGTTTATTGTTAACATCAGTTTGCTACGCTAATAGGGTATCTAGTAATCTTGTTGTTTGGAGCTGCCTTTCTGCTCAGGCCTCCCACCCAGCACTTTAGCTTCTTTGGCACTGAGAATTTTTAGAAATATATTTCTTGCTTAATTTTGTCTTTTCGGAAAAATTGACAGAGGACCCTTCAAACAAGATTAATTCGGGGAGAAAGTATACATGAAACTCTTGGTGGCATTGCTCCGAGGAATGACTGCTTACCATCTGGACTGACAGGGAATAAAGATAGACCAAATTATTAGGTGCTTTTTCCTTGGATAACAAAAAGCCTCCTAAGTTAAGTAAGGGTTTGGCATCCTGAATGACATTAGGATGTAGTTTATCTCATAACTTCCTGAGTAAGGACTACAATAGACTTGGGGTTTTTCCCCCAATTATCACTTCTTTTTGTGGTTCTAAAAGCAGTTTTTTGTAAAACCTTAATTACTTGAATTATGGCTTCATCTTCTTGGATACATACCTTGGGGGTGGGGAGAAGGAAGGAGAAGGCAGTGCTTGGATAAAAAGAACAATGATGCTGTTCAAAAGACTCTTGACTTCACTTCTTTGTCTTGTTTTTCTCATTCTGAATTTCCTAAGTGTGAGGAGCCTGTTCAACTTCTTTCTATATCCTTCTTCCAGACCTATTTCTTGGTGGTACCGATAGTGGTGAGCCTGGTTTTTGAAGGGTTTCCAGCAGAATTTGCGTATTGATAGGTCCCTATCATCAATCCAGAAAGATTGGGGGTGCAGAAGTAGCGATAAAGAATGAGGCTGTTACTTGAGACCAACCTCGCTAATATCCAGACACATCCCCAAAGGCTTAATTTTTTGGGAGGGGGGACCTCAGCAACTCATAATTATCTATTGATTCCATGCTGGATAAAGGGCTGGACATTAAGGAAGGAAGACCCTAATTCAAATAAAATCTTTGACATTTACTAGCTTTGTGATCCTGGACAAGTCACTTAACCTCTTTTTGCCTTAGTTTCCTCCACTATAAAATGAAGATGATAATAGTATCTGTGCCTCACAGGACTGTTGTGAGCATCAAATGGAATAAGGTTTGTAAAGCCCTTAGCTTTCCCACAGAGGTGAAATCATAGATCCTTGAAGTACTGAAGCCTCTAATTTATAATGTAACATCAGGCACACAGTAGGTACTAAATAAACATTCAGAGATCAGACAATAGTGTTCATACACAAGCTGGACGTACCAAGTACAAGATAATTCTGACAGAATGTCATTTGAGTTGAGCTTCCTATCTAGACATGCCAGCTATTCCTCTGGCATATGCAGTCCTTTCCTGGGAATATTCTTAAAGATCTACCAAGAAAATATGGCAGTGAAAAGAGAACTGAATGTGAAGTCAGTGGACTTCTGTTCAAACAGAGGGGAAGGCTTGTGGGGAAGTTGGCCCTTTGGGATGGCCAGGGCTTCTAAGAGGCCGAGATAAGGAGAGAATCCATTCTATCCCTGAGGAACGGTTGCTCCTGAAGCACAGATAAACTATATGGAATGTAGACTCTGAGGAATAGAAAGAAAGCCAGTCAAAAAGCATTTTTAAGCACTTGCCTAGAGTATAGATAATGCTAGAAGGAATCATGTAGAATAAGACTGCAAAGGTAAGTGGGAACATGTGGTGAATGACTTTAAATGGCAGAAGTGATTATATTTCATCTTAAAGGTGATAGGGAGCCACTGAAATAGATTGAGGAGGGGATTCAGATGTTTAAACCTGAGCTGTAGTCCTTAACAGTTTTTCTCTTCATCTCTGAAATTTCTTTCAGTGAAACTTAAATTCTCTTTTTTCTTTACAGTATAACTATAGAATAACTGATTAGGTGTTCTTCATATACCTTTCTGTACAATGAGGAAACTGTCCTATTATCTTTCACCTTTCCCTCTTTCAGATGAAATCATTTCCATTTCCTAGTTCCTTTTTTCAAACATAGTTATTTCAGCTACTCTTCTCTGTACTTTCTCCAATTTTTCCACATCTTTAAATTAAAAAGAAATTACTCCAAAGTATTTAGGACTTTAATAGATGTTTGAACAATGTTAAATATAGTGGGAGGATTAATTCCTGGTTTTCAAAGCTAATATGCCTTTTGTTCAATCTTAAGAGTTACAAGCTACTTTTTCAAATGATTACATTGTGTGGTACTTTCATGTTTCATTTCTGTTTTTGGTAAATCATTTAACACTTTGGTCCTCATTTTTCCTCAACTGTAAAATGAAGAGTTTAGATGGAAGAAGGTTTCTTTCTGTTTTCCGTACTTAATGTTGTCCTTCGTTAAACTTTTATCCTTGGATCTTTTTCAGTTGTAGGTGTGACATCAATTTTTATAATACATTTGTATGTTATACTCTTTTGTCTGGGCTACTTTGCAGTTTGGATTGAGATACTCTTTTTCTTTTCCTTTGAGGTATCTGTATGTGCTATGATTTCATCAGTCATACTTGTCCACTATGTGGAAGTTGGTTTTGAATCTGGAGATTTGGGCAGGCTCTTGCTCTAATGTAGAAATATTTCATTATTCCCAAATCTTTATTCATCTTTTAAGATGTTAGAGTTGTGTTTAAGAAAATTTAATTTAAGCAAACTTCATAAAATTCAATCAAACTCTGCCAGTTTTTAAATGTCTGCTAGGGTTCCAAGTTATGAAAACACTATGAAAAATCATCCTAACCTCTAACACTTTGAAAGTCATCACCCACCTAGTATGAGCCAAACACTACTAAGTTCTGGAGACAAAAAAATAAAAATTAGATAGTCCCTCTCCCAAGGAGGTCACATTCTAATAAAGAGAGATGATATATGCTGCAAGTCAAAACAAGAAGACTCAATGGTCCTTCAAGTACAGTGATAAGGGGACAGCTAGATGGCTCAGTGGATTGAATGTCAAGCCCAGAAACAGGACATACTGGGTTCAAACATGACCTCAGACACTTCCTAGCTGTGTGACCCTGGGCAAGTCACTTAACCCCATTGCTAGCCCTTACTGCTCTTCTGCCTTAGAACCAATGCACAGTATTGATTCTAAAATGGAAGGTAAGGGTTTTTAAAAAAAATATAGTGACAAAACATGGGAATGCATGTTTAATGTAATTTCCATTCCTAAAATCATGTTCTGTTCTGATATTGAACCATTTGACAGTGCCAAGAACTCTGGAGGTGAAAGTTCTCTTTTCTGTGTCTTTGTTCGTTGTGGTTACTTAGAGGTGGGTTCTGCGATGCACTGCAGACAGTTTCCAGGACCATCTCTATGAGTTCTGCTTCCTAGATGCTGGCTCTTGAGAGCACACTGGCCCATAGTTAGTGTGTTTGTTGTGGGTAGAGGAAGGATACGGGGCCACAGCTCTTAGGCTTGTTTATGGGACAATGGGTCTCTATAGGTTGCCTCCCTTAGGGATGACTGTCAGGGTCAGACTGGAAGCAAACTCTGAGGCCATATTATACTCAGGACCCTTGGGCTCACATATTGTTTGAGGAGGGCATTTCCTGTTTTCTCCAATGTGGTTTGAAGGGAGGTTGTGGTTAAGAAAGTGGCTGTGGTTTGATCCACCTGTAAAATCTTATTCACTGTCTTTCCTTCAGGGTCATCTTACTTCTCTATCCAAACAAATGTTAACATAAATGTTGGTATAATTATAAATCTTAGTAATGGTACTTTGATGTCCAGGAGTGACCTACGGGACTGTCTTCCATTCATGTGCATATAATTGTTGCCTAAATATTGGACTTGATGACCTTGTGCTTGCCATTTCTAGTAATCCCTAAACAGCCAATCCAAAGGTTTGTCCCATGGAGGTGCTTGTTAGTGGTCTTGGAAGATCAGTTTTCAAGACAATCCATGTATTGTTCTAGCCTCATGTCAATCTGTTGTCATCATGGCTATGTGACCCATTTAACATTTCTTTACATCATAAACTAAGACCAATAAATGTGGCAGCACTGGCCATCTGTAGCACTCTTTGTACACTCTGGATGAATACTGTCAACAAGAGCAAGACAAAACGACATGTGGAGCAGTCACTAGCATTCCAGAGAAAAGGGTGGGAGTAGCCCATAAGCTGACACTGAGAGTACAACTCCCTGTGGATGATCTACAGGAAAGTGTACCTCATAAGCAGTGATAATTACATCTGGGGCTTAAAATGGGAGTGCCAGTTAATTGGAGGTTTTTGATGATTAATTAGACTAGGCAACTGACTTCTTGCCAACAGAAATATAGAGCATTTGAATGGGAAAAAGAGTGCTAGCAAGAGTTCATAGTTTGGTGTTTGGTGTGCTGCCTTGGTTCATTGAAGTGTTGGTGATTGGCAGTATTGTATGAGTTTTTGCATTTTCCTTGGGGCTCTTCTCCCTCTGATCCACTTGGTGAACCAACATGCCAGTGCTCATTGTCAGCAGATCCAAAATGAATCTCAAGAAATGTAAATCAATACTCACCCCCTAGTTGATATTTAGTAACTCCCCTTTTAGTGTCACCGCCATATCCTTCCAGGAGAGGTTGCCTAAGGAATTCAAAAGAGAGACTGAACATTTAGAGGGCTAGCGCAGGAAATGTCCAAATAACAAGAAAAAAAATCAGGAAATATTTTGAAGAGTTGCTTTTACATTCTTTAGAGAAAGGGTGATCTTTAAATGGAAAGGGTCACTCATTAAATTCCTAAAAGACATCGTGTTGGACTCCAATCAGTCTTTTTCTTCCTAAACTCAAGGTTGAATGCCATTGGCTTTTACAGGTAATAAGAAGAAGCAGTGATGAAGAAAAGCTCCTCTGCCTGGTCCGCCAGCGGGCAGGCCACCACTGCCAGACAGCTGTCATTGTCATCCTCATCTTGGCTTGGGAGGGAATTCCTCATCTCTTGGCTGACACATTATATCAAGAGCTGACCCAGAGTCTCAACAAATATGGCTGTCCAACCACCCGACGGTGTGCACTTAATGAAGAGTAAGTGATATCTGTGGGCTTTATTTGAGGGATCCAGTGATAATTCATGCAACTTACTGAGCAATCTGGGTATCTATTTCATATTTAAACAATAACTATTTCTGTTGAACTGTAGAATATTGACCAATATTCCAGGAGATGTTTTGTTGTCACAGGTCATTAATGGAGAGAAGCAAAACATTGTGCTCCTTAGGGCTGATTTTCTACAGGAATATAAACAAAGCTCTGTGCATGTCAGAATGGTATTTGAGAACACTCAACTGCATTCCAGTTCTTTTTGGAAGGGCTTTAGTTTCATGCCATTTTTTCTGAGTGGGTGAAGATCTTTCCAGAATTCTTTCTTTTTTCATTCTTTCTGAGTTTTGTTCTTTAACTTCTGTGGAGTTGAGGATTGTTTACAGGAATAGGAATAAAGGGAAAGAAAATGGGGGACTGTGTTTTACATACACACACACACACATATGTGTATATAAAAATCCCACAGGATTTTCAGAGTGTGTATATATGTACACTCACGTGTGTGTGTGTGTGTGTGTGTGTGTGTGTGTGTGTATACATACTCTACAAATCTTACATATATATGCATGTATATTCATAGGCGTATGTATATATCTGAATATTCCATCTACAAATCTTATGGGGTTTTATCAATACTAGTAGTAATAGTTGGTGATTATTGTTTGTTTGTTTTAACCCTTACCTTCTGTCTTGGAGTCAATACTGTGTATTGGCTCCAAGGCAGAAGAGTGGTAAGGGCTAAGCAATGGGGGTCAAGTGACTTGCCCAGGGTCACACAGCTAGGAAGTATTTGAGGCCAGATGGGTGATTATTGTTTTACTCTTTTGAGTGATACTCATTTTCTAGACTAGAATGTTTTTTACACACACCCAGAGCCATGTATATGGGTTTTCACTCAAATAAACCTAATAGTACTTTTGTAGTTTAGTAGTTTGACAGGCCATCAGTCTTACTTTGCTGGTAATAGTGATGGTGTAGACAGACATTGTACAGAATTCCTAGATATACACATCATACTATGGCTCGGTATCACTGACCAGAGGCTGCTTAGCTTCATGAAAGCTGCTGCTTCTGTGATATTGCTTTGATAACTGAGCCTGGAGGCCATGGGTAAGTTTAGCATCTCAAGACTGAATTTGCATTCAGTTCTTTGTAACAGTCCTTTGAGGAGTAGCTAGATAGCACAATGAATAGAGTGCCAGGCAAGCAGAAGATAAAGGCTTAAAAAAAATTGTTTCATGAAAACTGATTTAAATCTGAAGTTTGAAAACCATTAAAAGGCATTGGATAAAGTGAAATGGCCCCACACCCCAGATGTCTGTTAAGCTGGACATTTAGTCTCATTTCCAGAGGTTATCTACATACAGATCCTTAAGTGAGTTGAAAGACAGACAGACAGACAGACAGACAGACAGACAGACAGGCAGAGACATTCTCGAATTGGGATGTGTTACTGAGGAGAAACCACCTAGTGGGGAAGGAGAGGCTTTAGCTTCAGTCTTGGCCAACTTTCCTCTCCAATCCCTTTGACTGGAAAAGGACTTTCTAGCTTCAAAGGGTCTAGAGGAGTTGTGAGTTAACCCTTTGCCAAGTGTGGCCTCAAAACTTCATCCCACTTTCCTCTTACGATGTACTCAAGAAGAGACTGTCAGACATTTGGGGGAATGTTTAGTACCATTTGTTCAACTTGTATCACCTGAGTAAATACTCCTTTGAAAAAACCATTTACAGCTGATGACTCAATGCTTCCTAAGTAATAATCTTCTGGGAACCACACCAATGGGCATTAAATATGGTGGCATCAGAGCCCCTCTGACTCCCATAGGACCCCTAGAATCTTGAGAGGGGACCAGACTCATCCATGGGAATGGGAGTTAGGATAAAGATCCTCAAAATGCTGATGGGTTGCCCATACTTTATTCTTGGCCCACATTTGACTGATACTGTCTTGGACTCACAGAGAATGCCAGCTCTGTTCAGTGTTTAGAGAGACTCATCTTTAGAATGTTGGCATCCACCAGATTCAATTTGTGGGCATAGCCATCAGTGAAGATACCTGTCTGAGGTGTAACAGAATTGGTTTGTGCATGTTGTAGTGAGCCCTCAAGCTCGTTAAATCTTTGAACCCTGGAGTCATCTTCTCAGATATTGTTCTGAGTAAAATGTACTCTTGCCATGTTATCAAATGATAAGATGAAAAATTCTCTTCTCTTCCAGCTACCGTTAATGATAGTGGAAAGTCCTTTAAATCAAGGGCAGGTCTGTGATAATTGCTCTCAGAGCATGTTGTGGGTGCCTGGAAAAGAGATTATTTAAGCGCTCCTATATAATGTGCAGGCAGCTTTGGCCACAGATTTCTCAGCTCAATTTTTATATTTTTCTAGCCTGCTTCCTCTTGTGCTTGATCTATTTCTTTTTCAACACATTCACTCTTTTCAACTACATTTTTAATAGTGCTTTTAAGTGTTCAATACTTATTCTAGGAGTTTTTATTAAACAATAATAAATAATTTCCTAGATCTCATTTCCTTCATCTTCCCTTTTGAATCCTCTTTAAAAGCAGTTTGACTTTTTATCTCACCCTCTTATCTTCTGATGAAAGATTCTAATTTTTTGCTGAATTAATTTTGGAAGTTCAGTAGGTTTCTACTTCCCTTCTCTTATGAGCAACAATTCAAATATTTTACTATTACTTCCTATGGAAATTTAAACATCTGCTTTTCAACTTTCTAAATACATTCTCCTCCCGTACTCTTATCTTCCAAAGCTTCCATTTCTTCATTTCAGTGGAAACCAGTCAAGGCAGAGAAAAAATGAGACCTCTGTTCGGTTTTGAGTTTTTGTTGTTGACTTTCTTTTTAAAGCTTACTTTTCATGCTATTTCCTTCTTACTGGGATCACTCATTTTATTCCATCTCCAAATCTAATTCTCTTTCAGTTTTTCCCAAACTTCTATTCTTGTTTTCTTTCTTTTCCCCTCAATGGCTCTAACTTGTTTAAAATTTTTATCTCCACAACTTGAAAGAAATGGCTTGAGTCTTTCATAAAAAGGAAAAGCTTGATATATAATTGACTTTTTTTGATATACGGAGACATAACCCTAGTTTCCTTTTGCTTCCTATATTTTCTTCCTTTCTTTTTTTCCTCCCAACATCCCAAAAGACAGCATGGACATCACGAGATACACAATATCAAAATCATATTGATGATATACTTTGTAACCAAAGATAGAGGAGATCTATACAGTCAGGTAAAACAAGACCTGGAGTTGACTGTAGCTCAGATCATAGGTTTCCTAAGCATCACAGAAGGTCATGTGAGAGACAAGACATATTCATACAAATTGTATTTTTTCATGTTTCCACCCTTCAGTTCATTCTTTGGAGGTAACATCCGCAATTTTTTCTCCAAGTATTAACTCTGTAGCCGTCTATGATGTTCTCTTGGTCCTATTCATTTTGCTCTTCAATATTCTGTGTGGTTCTTTCTAAGTTCTATTAAAATCAATGAGCTCGTCCTTCATGATGGTACAGTAGCATCCATCACAATCACGTACCACAATTTATTTAGCCATTCACCAGTTGATGGGCAGCCCTATCTTCTATATTTTCAAAGCATGTATCTTACCTTCCAGAGACACTTACTATTTTTGCTTTGCCCTGTTTCCAGTAGGCCTATTGTTCTTTCCATTCTTGAAGTGAGAAGCCACATTGTTCTGTTATTTTTGAAGATACTAGAACAGCCTTTCCTATTGTTTCCTCATACTGTTCTTTTTGTTCTTGGCAAACTCATAATAACTCCTAATGTCTATAATGCTTACTAATTATCCTCATGTCTTAAAATGAGATTCACTGGACCAGATTCGCTTTCCTACTTCCTTACTCCATATTACTTTCTTCCTGGTAGAATGGAAGCATCTTGTCATACATAGGTTCTAATATTTAGGAATATAGGAAATGATGCCTTTGGGGCTCTTTTTGGTCATTCTGACAGTTCTTTTTAAACAGCAGCTTAAGATTTATCATTTTCTTGCTTCCATTAGCTCCTTTCTTGTATTTTTAATATTGATTTTTAAACTTCAAATCTGTGTAGGCTCCTTAAACATTGCCATATTTATTGTCAGCACCAATTTGGAACTATAGAAATGCTGATTGTGGTGAGTGGTATGGACTTCAAGCTATTGATAATGACATTGAGTTTTCAACACAGATTTTTCAGGGATGAAAATTTCTATTCTCTTTCTCTTTTCCATTTTCTCCCTTCCTTTCTCCTAACTTAGGTTTTCTCTCCTGAGCTTTTTTCATCTCTATATTTCACCTAAAAGCAGGGTAGGTAGAACTGGTGCTAATGAGTTCCTGACTGAGGCTTTGGGCGCATTTTCTATGAGACTGAAGTGATTTAGGTTCACTCCTTGTTTTCTTCATGTTTCACTCATTTATTTCCCTAAATATTTAAAGAAATCAGACATTTCTGTGTATGTCTATAAGTTTTGTCTTTTTTTAAACCCTTACCTTCCATCTTGGAGTCAATACTGCATATTGACTCCAAGGCAGAAGAGTGGTAAGGGCTAGGCAATGGGGGTCAAGTGACTTACCCAGGGTCACACAGCTGGGAAGTGTCTGAGGCCACATTTGAACCTAGGACCTCCCATCTCTAGGCTTGGCTCTCAATCCACTGAGCTACCCAGCTGCCTCCTATGTCTATAAGTTTAGATGATGCCTTTGGTCTTGAAAAATTCCAATTTAAATGCCACAACTAGACAGTTGGCATATTCTGATCTTTCTTTTAATGGGTGAGTACAAGTCCACAGTGGTATCTGTTATGGGGATAGTGTTAGACAAAAATCAAGTGGACTTTTCTTCACTAGATAATGATCTTTTGGATGTTAAAGGCTTCCCCTAGTCCCTATAGCCTCTTACTTTTACCAACTACAAAATTTCTCATTTTCATTACATGAATTTCAAAGTCTTGCTTTCTTTGCAAAACTGGGTTGGAACTAGCAGGGGTTGGACTGGCATACTCCTGCCTTTGATTAGAGCGTGCATGTGTTATGACTTCCCGAAGGTAGTCATTTTCTCTGGACCAATGTGTCTACAGTTATGTTGGTATATATAATTTCCTGACTAAAGCAACAAGACACCCAGAAGGAGAATCAGGAGGCAGCATGTACCAGGATTCTCAAACTACTGCCACTAACTCCCCTTAGAAATAATAAGTACAACCTCCCCTTAGAAATAATGATGATAGCCTGGCAAAGGATCATTAAACACATATGTGCATACATATAGGCATCCTTCCATTGAAAGAGAATTGCCACCTTCCAGAGACAACCTGTTCAGTATTTTAAAACAAAAGTTGTTGATAGCCTAAGACCCAGAGTCTTGAAAAAAGGTAGCATCCTTTCTTCCTCCCTCCCTCCCTCCCTCCCTCCCTCCCTCCGTTCCTTCCTTCCTTCCTTCCTTCCTTCCTTCCTTCCTTCCTTCCTTCCTTCCTTCCTTCCTTCCTTCCTAACTGTGGCTCTACTTCTAGCCTATCCCACACAGCCATCATCAAGGGACAGAACCTCAAGAAGAAGGGGCCCACTGTCTTTGTCATCACTGCCAACATCTGAGTACCAACCTATGGAGGTAATCTCAGAGCCTGGAACAGTCTGAGTTTCAGACACTGGCCCGCTTCCAATCCTTCCCTGGAAACTCACTTAGTGATCATCTAGAGAATTTAGCCTTATGGAAACGAAGCTCACAACTGCCTCTGAAACCCCCTATCTCTTAAGCAGGGACATCTACTGAAGACCTAGAAAAGAAAGCTTTTGCCCATCAAAGCCTATGGCATTGTTACTCAGTTCAAAATAAAAAAATGGATATGGTTTTTTCCATGGAAATGACACCAAAGGTAACATTCCCATCTGCTTTGTCATATGCCCTAAGGACTTTGCCATCTAACTTGTGGCTGAAACATTCCATGTGTGTTGTTACTCCCTACGCAGATGTAGGCTTATTGAGAGCAGACTGCCTGTTTTTCTTTTTGTACCATCAGTACTTAGGACAGTGACTTGTACATAAATATCCCTTTAAAATGCTTTTCCATTCATTCATTCTAGAGTTTTTTCTCTTCAGTTCCAACTCACTTTTCATTGATGCCATTTTACCTTGCCAATTATAATCTAGTTTCATGGGCTACTCTGTTCATCATATCCCTGTCACAATCAGAGATCACAGATTCAAAAATAGGCTCCGCCCATTCTTACCACCTTTATGACATTCGGCAATCAATTTTGTTTCTCTAACCCTGAGTTTATTTGTAAAATGAAGGATTTGGGCCACATGGTCTTCCAAGGCAAGCCTACTTATTCTTTTTGTGCCATTGACTTCTTTTGCAGTTTGGTAAATCTTCTGTCTGGACCCTTCTCAAAAGTCATGTTTTTTAGTCATTGAAGGAATGCTGAATTGCAATAAGAAGTTATAAGATTGTTCTCCTTGTAGACCCTCTGAAGTCTCCCTTTTCTCAAGTTTCTCCTAGTTCTAAACCCATAATCCTACTAATATGTGAAAGTCCAGAGCTAAAAATGCCATGAACTCTGATTAGTTCAACTTAATTCTCTTGAATTAAACTTCTGAGTACATGGGCGAGGTCACAACCCTAGAACCCTTTCTGGGCTCCATAGTAACAAGGAAGGCTGGTTTTGGAGTCAGGAGGACCTGGGTCAGAATATTGACTCTGCTAATAAATGAGCTTCGACATCTTATTTAACCTCTTTTGCCCCTGTTTCCTCATCTGTAAAACGAATACATTAGGTTGGATGACTTCTATCCCATCCAGCTCTAAATTCTTTGATCCTAATATTTTGGTTCT
This sequence comes from Monodelphis domestica, assembly GCF_027887165.1. NCBI lineage: Eukaryota > Metazoa > Chordata > Mammalia > Didelphimorphia > Didelphidae > Monodelphis > Monodelphis domestica. The sequence goes on from NC_077227.1 coordinate 30,515,230, forward strand.
TCAATTTGGTGGGAATGGAGGAGACTTCCTTCTTATTAAGTTCCTTTAAAGCCTTGGATGTTAAGTTTTCATTTATCCTTTTGGAAGCAAATGGGCTTCTTACTAGAGCCTTCTCTTGTATTAGTCAGACTCTGTCTTCCTCTGACTGCCCTTCCAAGCATCTAGAGTCTCCTTTGCCAGACTTGCTACAAAAACAAATCTTCCTACTTCTTTTTCTCTCTTTCTTATCTTTTCCTCCCTCCCTAGGAACATCACCTTTTCCATCCATTTAAAGTTAGAGGCAGGAAAGAGGGAGGAAGAGTTGTATCCTCTGCTAATCACCAAATAAGCCATTTTCACATTCTACATGTGAAATCTTCAGTCCATCTCCTCCTTCAGAGTTGGAATAAACTGTTTAAAGGCTACACACCCTTAAACTTCCTCCATTTCCTCCCGTATTTTACTGTGGTACATACAAATAATCAGTCTCTATGGAAACCTTCTTATGTAGTTGAGCAGGTTTTTTCTTCAGGGATGCCTGGCTTTTTCCAGATGAGGACTAATTGTCTAAAGATGTCTCAAAGCCTCTTAAGCCTGCTAGCTCAGAATAAGCCTGTTTATAAACCAAAAACTTTGACTAGTCAACTAACATTCTTAACAGAGTTATTACTACACTTCATTTAACGTTTTTTAGTTACTCATGGAGGCCTTATAGTTAAAGATTACCTCTGTTTAGTCAATGAACATGTGTTGGAGAAATACACCTTGAATGGAAGGATCTTTGTGCTATCAGTGGAAGGAGCTAGAAGTTAGGTTTGCTTTTGTTTTTAATCTTGAAAACACCTTAATTTTGGAAAGTTCTCAATAATAGGTTTAAATTTCAGAATATTCAGACACTTAAGTTTTTAGTTTATTAATCTAATTCATTTCAGAGGAGTTAGAAAATTTAAGTATCTCTTATAAATCATGCTCTTAGTCCTCAGTGGTTGTATAGATCACACACTGACTCTTACCTGAAGAAGTGCCTGGCTTTAACAGCTTATTACATTGTAATTACCCATCTTGTAGTCGTACCTGTGCTTGCCAAGGCATGGATCCAGAGACCTGTGGTGCATCCTTTTCCTTTGGATGCTCTTGGAGTATGTATTTCAATGGCTGCAAATTTGCAAGAAGCAAGAACCCCAGAAGATTCCGACTAATTGCAGATGATCCCAAAGAAGTAAGTTCCTTCTCTCAATGTTATTCAGGAGGTTGCTTTCATTATCTGAGATTAAATTACTTATTTAAGTTAGCATCACAAAACCATGGAAATTTGGATCAAAAATTATGTAACTCTACTGTCTTCTTGGGTTGGTTTTTTTTTTTGTCTCTCTTCCCTGTGCATATTCAGTTTGCAGTTCCCAAAATGTTGTCTTGATGAAATAAAAATGAGAAAATTCCCATTCTCCAGAGCAGCAAATTAACCAAATTGTTTAGCCTGGCTTGCTTATTTTCACTGACCCAATTAGTTTTCCCACATCTTAACTGATCATAATAGCTGCATGTCCATGATGAAATGGGCATGAACCTAAGAAAGTATAAAATAGAAAAGAATGAGAAATATGGATTTTTTTTAAGAAATGGAGAGTCAGAAAGAAAGAATTGAGTTATTTATATATCTGCTTAACATAGTATAAACTCCAATCCCCATGGATCATATAATATATGATATATAAAATATAGAGAGAAATGGAAGGTAGCCCCTGAGTAAATAGATCCTTTTTTATAATACATAAGGACTTGGTAAAATCTATACTTCTATCTAGATAGAATTTCATTTTATCCTCACATACTCAATATTTTGGGGCACTTCTGTTGGACTGACAACTCCATGTACAATATTTGATGGCCACTTGGTTTATTAAAGTGCAGGCTTGAAGCATCTCCACATTAAATGATGCATTGGGGATATCTAACTCTGCTGCCAAGAACTGGACCAATGAGCAGGCAGAGTGTGCTTTCAAGGTGTCTAAAAAAGCTCCTGTTATATCCAGAGGTTACTATTTTTTGAATGAATGAAAATTCATCCATAATTGAAGTATCTCTGAGTACACAGGTACAGATTTTTAAAATGTAGATCCTAGATCCTTAGAATTTTGGAGCAGGAAAAAACCTTAGAGACCATCTAAATCCAATGACTTTTTTTTACAGATAGACTAGGTTCCACACTGAATTAGTGGCAAGATTTCATGCCTCTTTGTCCAGTATTTTTGTCACACTCCTTTTTTCAGACATTTCCCCATAAAAGTAGTATCCCCTGGCACAAATTTACCTTCTTTTCACTTCCAACATAAATCCAGGTAGCAAAATGAAACTGCTAACATACTCCCTCAGGGATATGGGAGCTATAAGCAGCAAATGTAAGTCATGAAATGCCCAAGATGCAATTTACCCCCACGGAACAGTGCAGGTGAGTTATGGTTTGACTACATTATTGGCAACAGAATTGTTTCTACGTTACTAGGATATTCAAGACCTAAAGTCAGTATTTCTAATACTATTTATAGCTCCCAAAGCATTGAATTGAGGATCATCCAAAGGTAACACAGAGGTAGACAGTAGATGAGAAGATGGAACCCATGGCAAGTTAGTCATTGTGCAACAGAAGCAGCAGAAAAGCTATCAACAAAGAAGTGTATGATGAACTGGTCAAATAGCAAGAGCGTAACTAATGGGTGTAGGATAGCTCTCTGTTTACAGTGGCATCCCCACAGTGTCAAAGACCAATGACAACCTATTGGACTGACTCCCTATGGCAAATTTGAAGGAATTGCTCTGGATGGGTTTCAATCTGCACTCTTTGAGGGACTTTGCATATTGATGAGATCATAGAACAATTGGAGGATTATGGTGTGATATCATTTCAAGTCAAGTATGTGAGGTATTTTTCTGGGTGCAATTGCCAGAGAAAGAAAATAGTCTCTACCTTCAAGGAGCTTACACTCTAGAGGAGGAAACCATGACCCACAGATAAGTCAAAACAATGTATCTACAAAATAAATAAAAATAATTACAGGGTCAGGAGAGTACAGTAACAATTGAGGGAATCCAGAAAGGCCTTGATTACCCAGAAATATCCAAGAAGGCTGCCATGCTGCCCAACAGAGTACGCCACTGTCAGAGAAGGAATACCAGATTGGTCAGATTTCATGGGCTTACTTAGAATGGCATTTATGTTTAACTATGTGAAGTGATTGGCTTTCCTTAAATTATGTCGGGAAATGCTTCTGTGGCCCGAAACATGAGCTTTTCTACATTGGTTATCTTAGCTTCTTTTCAGCAGTCACTCTCATGGTTTGTAAAGAACCACCTAGGAATGCCTCTGTATTCACTGTTTTTGTCATCTTACCTTCATGGCTCTGAAAATAGGGTTACGCTATAATGCTAAGTTGCAGTAACACAAACTAACCAGGTGCCTTGTGTGCAAAGTTGAATTGATCTCAATAAAGGGGTTATTTTTTCCAACTCCATTGGAAGAAAGTTCTTCGTGTTGGGCTTCTAGAGGAGGTGGCAACACAAGACTGTAGGCAAAATGGAGAGTGAGCTCCCAGTAACATGAGCACTGAGTCTAACTCAGTCTACAGGCTAGAATTTTCATTTAGTGACAGCTGAAAGACAACATGGTTAGCTCATTTGGAGTATGGCCCATAATCTTGGCTGCCATCACTTCTTCCTGGAACATCTTTCCTTAGAATAAAGGGATAAGGGAATTAAACATTTGAGGAGGAGAATCATTGCCTACTGCTAATTTTACTTGCCATTCATCATTAATGAAAATGTGTGCATATTTTACTTTTACACAGGAAGAAATCCTTGAAAGTAATTTGCAGTCCCTTGCTACAGATGTTGCTCCTGTGTATAAAAAACTTGCTCCTGATGCTTTTCGAAACCAGGTGGGTCTTAAAGTCAGAAATCAATATGGGATGAGAATCTGCTTTTAATCTATTTCAATTGGTATATTTGAATAAAATTCTTATTAATATGTGTGAGTTGGGAAAAAAATCTCCAAGTTGGACTTCCTTTTTAAGATATTATATATTATTTTAAGATATCCTATTTAATATATTCTATTGTTCCCAGATTCTTTTTGCCTTCTGGCATCATTGGAATTGTCTCCAGCTCAATTCTAATACCCAATCAATATCAGTCACTATGATACCTAAATTGAAATGAAAATAACTTTTCTAAGAACTAATTTTTTACCTATGTCCAGTAAGGTTATTTTTGAAAACCCTCACTTTCTGTCTTAGAGTCAATACTGTGTGTTGGTTGTAAGGCAGAAGAATGGCAAGGGTGAGGTAATGGGGGTCAAGTGACTTGTCAAATGGTCACAAAGCTAGGAAATGTGTCAGGCTAGGTTTGAGTTCAGGACCTCTTGACTCTAAGCCTGGGTCTCAATACACCGAGTCACCCAGATGCACCCCCAACAGTGTTGTTTGGCATTTGGTAATAAATTATTTTATCTAACAAATCTGTTTTTGTATTTTCTACTATTTTTACAGGTCAGAGTAGAGAGGGATTAAGAAAACATTTATAGAGAGAAGGAAAATTTAAATAAAATTAAAGAATAAGAAAAACAACAAAGAATGAAAAATGTATACTTGCATTGTGAGAGACAATGAAGATGAAAGTAAGAAGCTTAAAGAGCATCATTAAAGAGAGCCTCAAAAGATGAAAGCAGGAAGAAAATAATTTTGCTAATGTAGGTTCTTTACATAAAAATAGTCTAAGGCAAACAAAAAATGGAAACAGACTAAGGAAGAGCAAGGCAAAACCATATTTAGAAGGAAAAAAAGGTGAACTTAAGGAAGACAAAAAATTTAAAAAAGCAAAGGAAATAGTAAGTTAAATGCTTTTATTTCATGGTAAATATTATTGTCCTTTGATTTTAAATGCAATTACTTTAAACCACTTTGATCCTGTCTCATGAACCTTTCTGTCAACGATGGGCACATTTTCAAATGTGTGCAAAGTATAGGTAACATTTGAATATTCCATTATATTATTGTTCTTCTTCCTGTACCACAAGAATAACTGACATTTCACATAAAGCATCATAAGAATCATGTCAAGCATGTCCCATAACTTTTAACGCCATTGAATAGAATATCAAATTAAAACTTACAAATGAAACCACTTGTGCATCAGGGCTCAGAACTCCCAAGTGCTGGAGGTGGCTTCACAACCAAATTCAACATCTTCCTGAGAGGTTCCTCCAGGGGCAGAACATGAGCTCAGTCCAGTGTTGAGCCCTTGTCATTATCCCCATGTGAGTCTTCAGCTGTGATTTTCCTTAGAATATCTCTTCCAAAATGTTAACTACTTGTCATTATTTCCTCTAGCACACAGATAGTAAATGTACATCATGTTGTTTGTTCGTTCATTGATTTTAGGCAAAAAATTTTGAGTTTTTTCCTTAGTAATGTAAAGGTTAAAATAAGGGTTTTGACAAACTAAGACATCAGCTTTTAATAATTTAAGTTTTAATGAGAATGTAGTAGAGTTGTAAATTAATATTATCCCCTTAAGCCAGAGAAAAGGAAACTTCTAGAAGCTTTTAACAATTTACAATTTAGTTTAATTAAAATAGAGATCATAAAAGAATATAGCAAAGCAGGGAAATATAGGAAAAAGGTACAGAAAATATTTCCTAATTACCAGAGTAGTTATCTATATCTATAACTTCCTATAATTACTATCCAAAACTGCCTATATTTATTATAAATATATGTTATATTTATTATAAAACTGCCTATATTTAAAAATATAGTTATATTTAGCTATAACTATATTTACCTATACTGCTATTAACAACTACCCCACAAAGTTCCAACTCAGTCCAGCCCAATCAAAACCAACCCAATCAGTATTTAATCCAACCCCAATTAGGTCTGACCCTCCACCTTCCAAAAGTTCAAGGAAAGGAAAAAACCCTAACAGCCCAAACCAAAAACCCAAAAGGCCAAAAAAACTCTAAAGGCTAAAGCCAAGAGCCCTCTCCGTAAGCTCAGACTGGCCTTTATATTTCAGCAACTAAACACCAACCACCAACTAATCACCAACCCAGAAAGATCAACACCCCTAACAGCCAACTTCCTAAAACTGCCAGCCCTAACTGTCAGCAACTGATAAACTGTAAAGGCCAACAACTAACACCCCCCCCCCCCCCCGGCCAAATGTCAGCAACTGACAGCCCAACCAACTCACGCTGGCCTCTTTTATAAGCTTTTTCTACCTCACTTCCTATCTCTATGGGTCTTCCTTCCTGTCCCCGGTTTCTGTATCCTATCACTGGGCTCACTAATCCCTACACATCCCTATGGTAAGAGGACCACTAGGTCCCCTGTTAAAATTTAAAAAGGAATAAAGAATCCCTTTTTACAGTAAAGGCAAGGGAATTCAGAATTATTCTACCAGGAAAACAAAAGTTTCTCAATACCACTTCCAGATCATTCTATTGACTTTATTTTCCAGGTAGAAAATGAACATCTTGGCCCAGATTGCCGTCTTGGTCGTAAGGATGGACGTCCTTTCTCTGGGGTTACTGCCTGTATAGACTTCTGTGCTCATGCCCACAAAGACACACATAACATGAATAATGGAAGTACTGTGGTATGTCTCAAATTTTCACTTTTTTTTTCTTCTTTCCCCCTTTTTAATTCTTTTTATTTCTCATTTCTATCATATGGTCCCTTAAGTATGTCTTGAGGAATGTCTTCAGTACACCTCTAGTTCCATGCAGATGTTATCTTCCCTGGTAGTTGATTACAGTCATTGCTATCATCCACTAGTATTCTTTGGAGCCTTTTTAGGTACCTGAACTAGGTCCAAGACATGCATCCCTTACCCTAAAAGTCAAATCCATAATGGCTGCCCTAATGGTAACCTTTGGGAAGGGAATCATTTTTGGTGTTCAAGTCTAGGAATTACAGATAAATTCATGTGCACTGTTAGTTGTTAGTATAGAGAGTACTTTCCACCCTGAAGTTCATAACTTGCTTTAAACCAAAATGTAAGTAAAGTGCCTGGTTAGTGAATCTAATTGTGTTGCTTTGGCTGATATACCATGGCATTTCCTCTGTCTGGAAATCATTTAGAGGGAGGTTTTCCAATAGTGTCCAAAATCTTAAACTCTGCCTTTTTTTCCCCTTTGAAAACCTTTCTTTTTTTTTTACATTTGAATGGTAAAATAATTGTGATCACCATAAAAGTGTTTTGTTGTATATGACATTCTTCTTGGCTTTTCAACATAGTTCACTGGAAATTGGATGGACCACAAATTTATGAATGTGGATCTTGGAACTAAAGACCCCATTGGCAAAGGCCAGTCAAACACCAGGAATCATTTAGTTGAACTTGAATTCATATGAACTGCTTTGTGCAGAACATTTTAAAGACATTGGAATAAAAATGTCTGGAAGCTTTGATGTCATTATGCACAGGCTTATGTCAGGGCTCTCTACATTTGTTCTTAATGGTAGACATGTATGTGTGTGTCTATGTGTGTATGCAGGCAGCCATGGATAAGTGTGTGCGTGTATGTATATAGCTTTGTAAACAGACAAAATGAAATGCTTATTGCCTTTAAAAAGAGCTCAAGATGGACCCAGAAGAAGCCAGACAGAAAACTTAATGAAAGTCAGGCAGAGGATTGTAAAGAAACGGAGCAAATTCTACCTGTTTTTTCTTCTCTTTTTTGCTAACTTTTCCTGACAGTTATAGAGAAATAAGTGCGTCTGCTGTGGGCCAGTTTATTTGGAGATGAAGAGGTGTGATATGTAGAGATTGTTTTTCAACGTTGTATTGAAGCCTTTTATTTTTACATCCCAATCATTTTCTTATATGCCCCCTCCCTTGTTTTCCTCTCACTCCACCCCAGTCTGTCCAGTGAGCCTTAACCTTATAATACAAAGAAAGAAGGGACAGGAACAGAAAAGAATAAGCATTTATTAAGCATCTACTTTGTGCCAAATCATCCCGACTCCAGGCCCAGTGTTCTATCCATTGTACCACCGAGCTTCCGCGAACAGATACATTTTCTCATCTCTTCTGAGAGGCCAAAATTGGCCGCTGCAATTACATGATTTTCAATTTTGTTTTATTTTTCTTTATTCTTCTATTCATTTACCCTGTTGTATTAATGCATGTTATTTTCCTGGTTCCTGCTTATTTCATTCTGAGTCAATTCATATGCCCCTTCCTATTTTTCTCTTTATTCTTCATATTCATAATTGCATACAGACATCACCTAATCAGTGAGAAACCACTTTTTTCTTAGTTTTTTGCTACCACAACTAGGTGCTATTTGGATTCTCTCGAATTTAAGGGACCTTTTTCTTTCTACTTATATTTCACAATGAACTGTTACAATAGGAAACCCAACTAATAATGATTTTTTAAGTCTTTTTTGGAAATTCGAAGGTATTTTATTTTCCCAATTACATATAAAAATAACTTTCAACATACATTTTCCAAAATTATAAGATCTAAACCATCTCCCTCCTTCCCCCTCCCCCCCTCCCACTTGGAGATTTGCTCGGGGCTATATGTGTATTATCATTTAAGCACACTTCCATATTGTAAGAACACACTCCTACAAATCCCAAACCCCAAAATCAAACTGTAAATACACTGATGTGAATGATAGTCTGCAGTCTGCTTTGATCTGCATCCCTCCCACTCTCACAGTTCTTTCTCTGGAGATAGGCGGCATTCTTTGTCAGAAGTCCTTCAGAATTGCCCCCAGATCCTTGCATTGCTGGGAGTTACCAAGTCTTTCACAGATAATCATCATCCAGTTTTACTGTTACTATGTACAATGTTCTTCCAGATCTGCTTATTTCACTCTGCATCACATCATGTAGATCTTTCCAGCTGTTTCTGAATCATCCTATTTTTCATTTTTTATAGCACAATAGTATTTCATCCAGGGTAGCTGGGTGGCTCAGTGGATTGAGAGCCAGGACTACAGATGGGAGGTCCTGGGTTCAAATCTGGCATTAAACACTTCCTATCTGTGCAATCCTGGGCAAGTTACTTAACCGCCATTGTTAGCCCTTACCACTCTTAAAAAAAAAAATAGTATTCCATCACCAGCAGATAGCACAATTTGTTCAGCCATTGCCTAATTGATAGACATTCCTTCAATTTCAAATTCTTTGCTAACGGAAAAAAAGAGCTACATTCAATATTTTTGTACAAGTAGTTCCTTTCCCATTTTTATTATCTCTTTAGGATGCAGACTCAGTAGTAGTATTACAGAATCAATATTACCTTCTATCTTAGAATTAGTTTCAAGAAAGAAGAATGATAAGGGCTTGGCAATTGGGGTTAAGTGACTTACCCAGGATCACCCAGGTAGGAAGGTTCTGAGGTCAGATTTGAACCCAGAACCTCCTGTCTCCTGGCTGGGCTTTTTTTCCACTGATCCACCTAGTTGCTTCTAATAATGTTTTGAAAACTTTTTGCAAGGCATTAAATCTTTCTATTGAGAGATGCATAACCTAAGTAATTTTATGCTTTCCAAGTGATATTTCACATTAAAATACAATGGATAACAATTATTTACTTATGTATGGATGACTCGCTGTATAATAGAGCCAAAACCAAAAAGAAACCTCCCTAGAAAATCAACCTGGACCTAGGGTGGAGATCTAGCAGTTAGGACAAACCAATACCATCCTTCTTTTAGTCATGTTACAGCCTTAGTAATAGTGGTAATTGTTTCCAGTTGACAAGTGGCTCTGGCTGCCAAGGCTGCAGACCTTGATCCAGCCACGTTGCCACTGGAATTGATCTCCCTTTACCTTTTTTCCTTGAAAATAACAAAAAGTACCACAATTGGAACCTCCCTCCCCTTCCAAACTTGACTGTCTATGGCTCTGATGTTTCCCCTAGTGTTTCATGTTCCAGACCAAAAATTAGCATGGTTCCTAGACATGATCTAGCCATGGAATCATAATATCAAAGACCTAGACCTGGATGAGCCCTCCAGGAATGCTTTATCTAGACTCTTCATTTTGCAGCAGAGGAAATAGAGGCTCAGGGAGATTAAGTGACTTGTTTTGGTTCTCACACTTAGTAAGCCTCAAAGGTAGGGCTCAATCTCAGGTCTTAAGACTGTGTTTCTTCAGACAGTGCTCTTCCCACTGTATCTTGCAACCTCCGTCCTCATTTCGTAGAAAAAGTAATTGACGTCCAGAGGGCTTAAGTATATCGACAGGATTTGAACCCAGTTCTTCTGACTCCAAATCCAGCACTCATGTGATTTTAGATTTAGAGCTAGAAGGTACCATGAAGTAATTTTTAAGACTTTGCTCTCCTTCAACTCACACTCCAATTAATCTGTTGCTAAGTAACAATAGTTCTGCACCATTGGTTAAAATCCATCCCGTGTCCTATATTCCCACTGCCAATCCTCTAATAAAACATATTTCACCTACCTGAAATTTGCAGTAGTCCCTTAACAGATCCTCCCACCCTCGGTGAACTTATCCTAGTTGTTACAAGGCTATTTGCCAAGGTCAGTGCAATATTTTAAGGGCTTCTCCAAGGAAAATTGTTGAGTGTTTTTGGAGCATCATGATCTATGTAGAGGTTGCTGTCCAAACTGATGGACTTCTTCAGGAATGTGCTTTATATTCAGGGTTCTCATGCCCAACCCTCATCTCACCACATCTGTTTTCACTGATGACAGGCATGACATGATATTTGGCACAATTTGTTTTAATAGGCAGTAAGGGAGATGAAAAGATTTAAAAGAGGGAGTATATTCCTCCAATTGGTGCTTTTTTACCATTTAATATATTTATATTATTGAAACAGGAAAAGTCTTAACACCAAACTGACCAAATAAGAAGACTTTCTGTGATTCTTTTGAGTTGATCAGTTCTCATTCTTAATGTTTCAGGAAAAGTCAGCATAATACCTTGTGATCTCTCACTTAGGCTAGGGAGGACTTTGGACTCTCAAATTCCAAGCACATTCTGAGATGCTCTATGTACAGCATCAGAGGTTTCACCCAAAAGTTTATGCACAAAACCTAGACCAGTTCTTCTTATGCTGCTACTCAACTCATTTTTAATCATTTTGTTCTGTTGCTGGAAACTCAAAAAAGTCTTAATTTATGTAGTCCAACAGATCTCAAATGTTCTGCTCTTAGGACCTTTTTTACAGTCTTAAAATTTATCAAGGACCCCTAAGAGCTTTTGTTTATGTGTTTTATATCAATCAGTTTCTATCTCATTAGAAGTTTAAATATCTTAGTATTATTGTAAAAATATTATAAATCTCATGGACCTCTGAAAGGATCTTGGCAACTCCCAGGGGTCCCCATACCACATTTTGAGAACTGTTCATCTAGTCTTTGCAGACAAAGGAAATCAGTATATTCCTAAAGATTTCACAAATCTCAAGAGTTTTAGAGTTCTAAAGGATCACTTTGGCCATCTTGCTGATTCTATACCTGAAAATGGATTCCTTCTACAACAATCATGACATGAGATCATCCAATCTTTGATTAAAGACATACATGCACACACATACCCCAGTGGAAGGTTAGAGCATTCAGCCTTTAACAAATTATTATTATTTATTTTTAGTATTCTTTTCATTTTAAAGTTTGAGTTCCAAATTCTCTCCCTCTCTCCTATCCCTTTCCTACCCACTAAGAAGACAACAAAAATTATGTCAATTATATATGTGAAATTATGCAAAACATATTTCCATAATAGCCATATCACACAAAAAGCAGGTATATTAATTAATGATTGGTTGATTGATTATACTTCTATTTGCACTCAGTGCTCACCAGTCTTTCTGGAGGGACGTAGTGTTTTTTCATCATGAGTCCTTTGGAATTGTCTTAAATCATTGTATTCATCATAGTCAAGTCTTTCACTGTTGAACATTGCTGCTACTGTACACAATAATCTTCTAGTTCTTCTTTGCATCAGTTCATACACATCTTGCCATATTTTTTCTGAAACCATCTCCTCCAAATTCTCCTAGAAATAGTTAGGACTAGTTCGCAACTACACCTATTTGTTAGTGTACCTGTGTTCCTTTTATCTCCCTAGCATTTGTCATTTCTCATAGGTCTTAGGTAGGATCTCAGAGTTATCTGAATTTGCATGTTTCTAAACAATAGTGATTTATAGCAGGGTTTTTTTTTCACATAACTATAGACAGATTTGATTTTTTTCTTCTTAATACTTCCTATTCATATCCTTTTACCCATTTATCAGTTAGGAATGACTCTTATTTTAAAATTTTAACTCAGTTCCCCACATATATGAGAAATGAAGTCTTTACCAGAGAAACCTCCTATGAAATGTTTTATATTCATTATATTTTTAGAAAAATGAAGTTTCCCTTATTATCTCTTTTAATTAGGTCTATTTTTGCTTTTTATTTGTCTGAGGTCATGAAAGCTAACCTTTATTTTTATTATTATTTCAGCTGAAGCATAGTAGATTCTGCTCCAGTCCCTTGTTTTAACTATGTGTATCTTTCTGTTTCTAGTCTGTCTCGTAAATAACATATTGTTGAATTCTGGTTTCTTATCCCTTCTGCTATCTGTTTCTGTTTTATGGGTGAGCTAATTTCATTTAGTTATGACTACTAATTGTGTATTTCCTTTCATCCTATTTTCTTCTGTTTCTCTTCTGTCTCTGTCTCTCTCCTGACCCTTCTTCCAAAGTCTGTTTTGGTTCTGACCACTACTTCCCTTATTCCACTATCCCTTTTATCATCTCCCCTCCTTTTCTTCCTGTATCCCTATTGGATGAGAAAGATTTCTATATGCAGTTGAGTATGTACACATAGTCTTCCCTCTTTGAACCAATTCTGATGAGAGTGAGGTTCAAACATTGTGTCCCACTATAAAAGCTCTTCCTTTTATGCCTCTTTTATATAAGATAAAAATTCCCCCTACTATCTCTCACTTCCCCTTTTGCTGAGAGCATCCCTCTTTCTCACCCCTATCACAAATAAAAGGGGGTCTCACCAGAGTAATAATCATTTATTAATAAAATTAGAGTAAGAGATAGCAGTATCAGCCCAAATAGAACAAGTTCATCTTTTGACTAACCAAAGCCCTGTCCCCATCGCAGTGTCGCAGCTCACCATAGATCAAACTCAGAAGTCAAAAGAGAGCTCTAGCACACTCCCCACCTGGGATTAAAAGTCTCTCCCAGTCCAATCACTTTAATATGTCATGCCAGTGTGGTGACATTTTGCTGACTCGTCCCACTTTGTTTGGGATGCTCACAGTACATTCATTCATTCTATCATGTCACCCACCTTAATTTCTGACTCTCAAGTCAGGGGGCTCCAGGGCTTAGACTCTTTAATATCCTCTCACTTCCTTCACACACTCTCTTCATTTTTTTGAGATCATCCTAATATAATCATATCTTCTGTTTATGTAGTTCTAACTGCCCTAAATATAATGAAAAGCTTTTTTGTAGTTTCATGTATCATCTTCCCACATAGGAATGTAAATAGTTTTACTGTATTTAGACTCTTATAATTATTCTTTCATGTTTACTTTTTTTATGCTTCTTTTAGTGTCATATTTTCTATTCAGCTCTGGTCTTTTCATAAGAAATGCTTCGAATTCCTCTATGTCATTAAATACCCCCCCCCCCAAACAATTATGCTCAGTTTTGTTGAGTAGGTTATTCTTGGTTCTAATCCTAGCTCCTTTGCTTTTCAGAATATCATATTCTGAGCATTCTACTCCTTTAACATGGAAATTCATAAATTTTGTATGATCCTGATCCACAATATGAATGGTTTCTTTCTGACTACTTATAATATTCTCCTTCTTGTGAGAGGTCTGGAATATGACTGTATTATTCCTCCGAGTTTTCATTTGGGAATCTCTTTTAGGAGGTCATTGATTAATTCTTTTATTTTCTATTTTACCTTCTGGATTTAAGATATTGGGGCAATTTTCCATTATAATTTCTTGAACTTTGTTGTTTAGACACTTCTTAGAAATCATGGTTTCAAGGTAGTCCTAATACTGTATATCAGTTCCAAGGCAGAAGAGTGGTAAGGGATAGGCAATGGGGATTGTGATTAGCCCAGGATGTCACACAGCTAGGACATGTCTGACTTCAGATTTGAACCTAGTACCTCCCTTCTCTAGGCCTGGCCCTCAATCCACTGAGCTACCCAGTTGTCCCAGTTCAATAATTCTTAAATTATCTCTCCTGAAACTTTTTTCTAGGTCAGTTGCTTTTCTATTTTGACATTTTACATTTTCTTCTATTTTAAAATTCTCTTTTACTTGTTCTTGGATGTCTCATTAGCTTTTACTTATCCAATTCTAATTTTTAAGGAATTATTTTCTTTAGTGAGCTTTTATTTCTTTTTCTATATAGTTAACTCTGATTTTTAAGAAGTCCCTTCCTTGCATAAATTTTTGCATCTCTTTTACCATTAGACCAGTTCAGTTTTTTAAGGTGTCATTTTCATTTTCTGTGTCTCTTTAATTCTTTCAGGAATTCTTGTTGGACTTCAGTCCAGTTAGCATTTTGCAGTGTTGTTTTCTTCTGAGTTTGTGTCGGTCTTCTTTGCCACTTTAGTGTCTTTGTATGGTCACGTTTCTTCTTGCGTTGTTTGTTCATTTTCCAATTTCTTGATGTTAAGATTTATGTTAAAATTGGGCCCTGGTCACCTGGGGGTGGGGAGGCATTGACTTTTTCATATTTTCAGAACTGGTTCAGGACATCACTTTTTCGGGGCTTCAAAGGTAGTGTGATCTAGAGAGAGGCATGTCAGTGCTCTCTCTGCCTTGGAAATGAAATTAGAGCCCCATATAACCAAGTATAAGCATTCCTCTCTGCCCTGGAACTGTAATCCAGAATTGTCAGCCAATGTTAATTTCACTGAGTGCCAGCAAAGGGTCCTCTGTCATCTCTTTCCTTCCATTGTCTGAACCCCATTACTGTCTCTGTGCTGAGAGCTCCTGAGGCTGTTGCTGCTGTTCTTTGGGCCATCACCAAATCACCTTGGTTCACAAATCTCTCCTGCTGACCTCCCGAAGGTGATTAGACTGTAAAAATGTCTCACTGCCTTTTCATTGCCTGTGCCACTCCAAAATTTTGTCTGAGGAATTATTTTAAAGTTGTTTGGAGGGGAATGTTAGAATTTAGCTGGGTTGCTGCCTCTACTTCTTAGTCTTGATTCTAACTACCCCATTCAGCTTTTGAATAATTCTAATTGTTAGGATGTTTAATCAAGCTTCATTTTGCATTTTTTTTTTCACCTTATACTCATGGCTCCTGTTTCTGCTCTCTGTGACCAAGCAGTACAGCCATTAAAAGAGGTCCTGTCCTGCCACCTTTGCCCCTTCTCCAGGATGAACTTTTCTAGGGCCTGCATCTATGTCTTAGGTGACTGACCTACAAGGTACAATTGGGTTACTCACCTCTGGATCCTCTTCAGCTCATCAGTGCTCTTCCTAAAATATGGCACCTAGAGCTAAATACCTCATTCCAGATGTGTCTGACCAAGGGCAGAGCAGCACAATAATCATTTCCTCATTCCTTGGGGCTGTGCCTCTCCTAATGTTGGCCAGGCTTGAATCAGTTTTCCTGGCTACTGATCATCTCTCCAGAGCTTTGAGCTTGCGAGTTCTAAAGACTATAGTCAATTTACCTGTGCTTATTATCACTCCATTGCAGCAAAGCCCTTCAAATTTACCAGTGCCCTAGTTGCTGCCACACACACTTCCAAAAATAAGACAGCCATCACCTAATTATGTGTTCCTTTAAAGACAAAACCCAACCGTCCTCAGGTTCAGGAAGGTGACAATCCTACTCTGAAGATACAGAGTGTGATGTCAGAATGGCCCTTTCAGATTTGGAATTGCTAAACTAGGTTTCTCTCTAAGAAAGCAATTTCTCAGTTTCTCTGCTGAAGATAGAAAGCTCAACATTCTTTTTTTTCTGCTCTCTTCTAGTGACTTATTTAAAATCTTAGTGTGATAGGTGGGTGAAGTGTGTGAGATTGTGATAAATTTTTATGATGAAGAAAATACTTGTGGCTCTTTGTCTGGGCCTGTACTTTCCCCGCCTTCATTACCTTCCCGAGGTACTGCCTGTGTGGCAACCCCATTAGCTGCAGATACACAAACTGTCTGTAATTGATATTCTTAGAAGGTTGACTGTGCATACCAAAGGATTCATTTGTGTATGGTCACACAGTCAATATGTGACAGAGAGAATTTGAACCCAAGGCTCTCTCTGTTCCTCACTGGCCCTCTATTCACTAAACTGAGCTTCCTCTCGAGGAAAATACTCAAGCAAAAATATAATCAAGTCCCATTGGGAGCAGGGTAGAGAAAAAGGTCAAGAAGCCACTGGAGATGGGAATTTCAAGCCTCTATTTTGAAATAGTTCCAGATTGGAAAGCAATTATTGGCAAAGGGCCAGCAGTGACCGGAGGGCTTGTCAGGCTTCCAGTTGTGGGTGAAAGGCATTTAGTGAGGCCTGGAGTGGAATCAGGAAGGGAAGCGGAGGATTCATGTAGGAACTTGGAAGGATTACTTGATTGGTGTTAATATATTTTCTTTGAAAATCATTCTCTAAGATAAGATAAAATGTTTTAGCTAAATAGTTAGTTTGGCATAAATACTATAGTTGCGAAATATGTGGCTCTATCAACTGTGCCAGAACAATAATTTAATTACCATCTTTTCCTCTGCTTCTGATACCCCAAAATAACCAGCAGAGTTCCACTGCTTTACAGCCAAACATAGTCATTTAAGGATTCCTTGGCATTTTTCAGCCCTGACTCTTCCCATTAATGTTGGCTGGAGCTGGTGTTTGAGACAACCTTTTGAGCCAAATCCAATACATTCTCTTTTAGCTCAGCTTCCTACTCTAGGAAAAAACCATTTCCCCCTTGTTTCTTCAGGAACATTGGAAGAAAAGTCATAGCAAAATAGCTAAAGCCCTGCCTCCTGCCCAAGAAGCATTTCTCTAGGGCCTTCCTTCTGAGATTATCTCCAGTTTCATCTATAGAAAACCTGTTTATACAATTACTTGCAGGCAGTCTCCTCTTCAAGAGCAACCTTGTTGTTGTTTGTTGTTTGTTTTTCTTTGTATTCCAAGCATGATACTTAGTGCCTGTTGACTTATTGAGGGCAGGAATTTTTTTCTCTCTCTTTGTAATCCCATTATTTGGTACACTTCCTCACTTGGTAGTTGCTCAGTAAATATTTGTTGAGTTTTGGACTAGTACAGCAATTCCATAGAAAACCAGTGTTTAGAAACAGGAAAAGGATCTCAACTATCCCAAGTTGATTGACTGTTTGAGGATGTGAGCCATGATTTCAGAACCTGTAGGGAGAAAAGCCAGGGTCCTACAGGTAAATGCCAGTAACTCGGAAGCCCTCAACTTTGCTGCCTCTGTGATTCTTTCTGCAGGTTTGTACACTGACAAAAGAAGATAACCGCTCAGTAGGTGTCGTTCCCAAAGATGAGCAGCTCCACGTGCTGCCACTGTATAAAATTTCCCAAACAGATGAGTTTGGCACAAAAGAGGGATTAGAGGCCAAGATCAAAACTGGGGCCATCCAGGTGCTCACTGCTTTCCCCAGAGAGGTGAGGATGTTAGCTGAGCCAGTGAAAGCCACTAAGAAAAAGAAGGTGGACATCAGGAGGGTACAAACTGAGAAGCCTGGACAGGTGCCAAAGAAACATCCGCCTCCAGTAAAGCTCAAAAATGGACCTTTGGAAGCGCCCAACAGGGCCCCCCAACCTTTAGGTAAGTAACACTCAACTTACTTGGTCATTCTTCCAGCACCAGGTAGGTGGAGACAGCAGCTTATGAAAAGATTGTGTCTCCCCTCACAACAATAGAGTGCTCTGCACACAGAAGTGCTTAATCAGTGTTTTCTCCTTAGAACTCAAGCCTCTGGTTTGAATTGGAGTTATCTTTTGCATTTGACTTTTTTCTTTCATCTTCCTTTAAAAAATGTTATTCTCCTACGCCTGATGGAGGAAAGACCCAATAAGCAGAGTCAGAAGGCTTAGCTTAGAATCATGGGTCTGAGCCTGAATGTAAAAGTCACTTCCCTGGTGCTTATGAGGAAAGGGCTTTACAAACCTTGCTAGCATTTTTAGCTAGCAGTTATTTTTATTGATTATTGTCAAATGAGACTCTGGGTCATTATTGAAGAATCAATAGCATGTTTGTACTATTTTAAGTTTTATAGGTCTACCAACAAAACCCTGTGCATGCACTCTCATCTGATTTTTACAACCATCCTACCAGGTAGCTAGCAGCATAGGTATTGTTATTCCCATTTCATGGAAAAGGAAATCTGATCTTCAGAAAAAGTGAAATGACGTAGCCATGGTTCCACTGCTAAGTCAGTGTCTGAGGAGGGGTTTAAACTCAGTTCTTTCACACTCAAAGTCCAGGAGTCAATAAATACCATTAGTCCATGACAATTAAGAGGAGGAAATTGTCTCTAATAGGTTCATGGTATTAGCTCTTGATGTTCAACCACCTTGAAACAGTGGAAAATAAGCCACTTGAACTCCCTTCTTAAATAGAGGCTTGGAAGAAGTAGCCTTCCCTGTAAAGAAGGACCCCAGGTGCAAAAGAGGGGGCACAGGGCCTGTCATCATCTCATAATGTTTCTGTTTAATAATCTCATTCTCATTTTTATTTTTTTTTCAATTCCATATAGAGACAAATTTTAACAATTGTTTTCTGACATTTTGTGATCCAAATTCTGTTCCTTCCTTTCTCCTTTTCCCTTCTCTGAGATTGTAAATAACCTGTTCTAGGTTATACCAGTGCTGTCATGCACTACATATTTCCATATTCCTCATGCTGTGAAGGAAGTCACATATCATATATGTGTAAGAAAAAACTTATGAAGGAAATGAGATGAAAAATGGTTCACTTTGATCTGCATTCAGACTCCAACTGTTCCTTCTCTGGCTTCAGATAACAATTTTCATCCTGTGTTCCTTGGGGTTATCTTAGATCTTTGCATTGCTGATAACAGTTTAGTCCTTCACAGGTGCCAGTATTTCGGGTATACAATGTTCTCCTGGGTCACCCCAGTTTTAACCATCTCCTGGTCACATATTAGTTAGCTGAGTGTGAGAATGCTCCCTACGTCACAGATGGGGGTGTGGGAGCTCCTGGCAAGCCCTGGTCATTGGCTCCTGCCATCAGGATAGGATGACAATCAGAGGAGCTTTCTCTTTGACTCTTGGGGTTTCCAGATATTAGTGTATATGTGACACTTTTCAATGTTTCTTCCATACTTTGACCAAAAGGTTTTCCCTTTAAAGTTGGTCAAGTATGCTTTGTTTTCCCAAACTTATAATTTTTTTTTACTTCGGGATTTTCATTTCTCTTCCTTTGAAATGTATATCATATTCATAGTAATTCTCTTTACTTAATTAATGGAGCATTTATGAATTACCTAATGTGTACAAAGCACTAGAGAGATCAAAATGAGTAAACTCTATCTTGGCAGAGCTCAGGGTTAAGTGGGGGAGATCAGATGTGTCTCTACATACTCTAATCACCTCCTATAACTTTGATAAGAGGAGCCCAATAGTGCTCTGGAAGATTTAAGGAGGGAGAGCTCACTTTGGCTTTCTCCTCCAGTCCTAAGTCCCTAAGACTTGGCCATTTTTACTGTTTTTATTTTTACTCTTCAATGAGAGAGGACACAAGTTTGATTTTGTATCTGAGCTTCAACTTCCTACCTTTCTTGAGGAGGATGTGGGCCTGGGCCAATCATTCCATTTACAGTAATCACTTAAGAGAGAAGAAACCTCATCAGTTTTTGTTATTCATGTGGTCAGTTGTGCTGATATGCTGATATTCTGGATATGGAAGCATAGTTGAAAGCCTTTGTCCTGCTCTACTCTCTTCCCTTTGTTTCTGTCCCATCATGCTCTTCCCTGGTTTCTAGCTTTCTTTAGTGTTGTTTGTCTTTACACTTTAAGTTATAGTTATTTATCCTCTTCATTTTTTGCCATTTCTCTTTTGTTCAAGGGAAGGGAGTCGATCTTTTCAATGTAAAAAGAAAAAGTTTTGTGCTTTTAGCTTCTGTTATTTCCATTATATTTCTGTCAGGGTCTCAAAGTAGGGTTCTAGGTCAGAAGATAGAAGACAAACTGGAAACAAGTATTTATTAAGTGCCTACCATGTGCCCACTATTGTGTTAAGAGCTTTACAATCATTATCTCAGTTGATCCCAATAGTAATCCAGGAGTTGGGGAGGTGGGAGGGAGGGTTGATTCCATTATCTCCATTTTACAGTTGAGAAAATTAAGGCAGGCTAAGTGACTTGCCCAGCTTCCCACAGCTATTAATTGTCTGAGAACAGTTTTGAACTCAGCACTTCCTAATTCCAGGCCTAACCATCCATCCCTGTGCCAAGTAAACACAAGAGTGATTTCCCAAGATTCTAAGTCTTCTACTTACCAATTCAAAATCCATGATATCATCCATGTGGCTACCCCTTTCATTATTGTAAGTCACTTAACCTTTGTTTGCCTTGATTTCTTCCTCTATAAAATGAGGGTGATAATAATAGCATCTACCTTGCAGGCTGGTTGCAAGGATGAGGTGATGTAGGCAAAGTGCTTTGGAAACCTTGAAATGTGATATAAGTGCCAGCTATTATTATTATTATTATTAATATTCTTCATTATTAAGATCAAAGCTCCTCTCTACCTTCCTTGGTTAAGTCTTTATGGATTGAAGAAGCTTTAAAAAAGTACATTATTTGATGGCTCTTTTTCCTATTGAACAGACCTTTTCAACAGTGTGGATTAGAAGTAAAGGTCCTTGGGGGCAGCTAGATGGCTCAGTGGATTGAGAACCAGGCCTTAGAGATGGGAGATCCTGGCTTTAAATCTGGCCTCAGACACCTCCTAACTGTGTGACCCTGGGCAATTCACTTGACCCCTATTGACTAGCCCTTACCACACTTCTGCCTTAGAACCAATACACAGTATTGATTCTGAGAGAGAGAGAGAGAGAGAGAGAGAGAGAGAGAGAGAGAGAGAGAGAGAGAGAGAGAGAGAGAAGTCAGAGAGAGAGGGAGGAGAAAGAAAGAAAGAAAGAAAGAAGGAAGGAAGGAAAGAAAGAAAGAAAGAAAGAAAGAAAGAAAGAAAGAAAGAAAGAAAGAAAGAAAGAAAGAAAGAAAGAAAGAAAGAAAGAAAGAAAGAAAGAAAGAAAGAAAGAAAGAAAGAAAGAAAGAAAGAAAGAAAGAAAGAAAGAAAGAAAGAAAGAAAGAAAGAAAAAAGGAAAGGAAAGGAAAGGAACAGAAAAAGTAGATAGATCCCCTGATTGCAGGTTCAGCTTTCTGTCAAAAATACCATGCAACTTCCTGTTCTCATCAAGTATTATTTTGGCTAATGTAAATGATTGTGGGAATTATATTGAACAAGGTAGAGTGGGTAGCAAACAAATCTTGGAACCAAGAAGCCTTAGGTTCAAGTCCCCCCCTTTGACACATATTAGTCATGTGATCCTTGGCAAGTCACTTTATCCCTGAGCACTCTAAGCTGCTCTCTCTGCTTACCACAAAAGTGCCCAGTTGCATCAGTGATGAATGTTTCCTGATCCTGGAAAGTTCCCTACATCAGTGAAATACCAGATCCTCTCCCTACTGTATGGCAATAAAATGTGGAATGTATTTTTAAAAGATGCTTCAAAAGAAGTTTTTTAAAAATCAGACTTAGAGCTTAAAAGAAAGGAAATTCACTTAAGTGGAACATTTCTTTGACAATCCTGTATAAATTAGCTACTGTTGTTCTGATATGGAATAATGGTGTTTGGAATATTGTTCTGATATGGAATAATGGAACCATTACTCTCTGGAATCAAATGCCCTGAGAGTGAAAGAATTCAATTACAAACCCAGGCCCCTGGTGAGCCTCCTGAAGGCTTTTTCCTTGCCTAACCAACTTCTCCACAAAGTAGGATTTTTTAAAAAATGAATGAATGGAAAAAAGCTTTAAATGATGGATATTTAGCTTTATATAATTTTCCATATGAAATTGTTATTATGGTTATTATTTTATCCTAGTGAATAAAGGGTTTAAAAGGAAGTACTTTTATTTCCTATAATTTTCAGAATATTTCTTCAATTAAATTATTCTTTATTGCCAATTTTCTCATTTTCTTTAAGTCTATTCAACCATCCCTTTCTCAAAAATGTAGCTTTACCATGACTAGAATCAATCCCTTTGTCTATGTGTTTACTTGCTTTAATTTAAGCTTGCACTTATTCTATAAGAGTCTATTCTATTCTATTCTATAGGATTCTGATTTAAGAATAGAATCACTGAACATGAGACCTGGAAATCATTAGAATTAGAAATCATCTAATCCCAGTCCCCCATTCCAATCCCACCCCAGCCCACATACTTCAGTTTACGAGTGAGAAACATGAGACCCAGAGTGGGGAATATGGTCGCATAGATGGTTAGGGATAGAAGCAAAGCCAGATTCTCTAGTGCTGTGTGTTGAGATCTTTTCTATTTTACTAAACTGGACTTTCAAAATATGGTCAATTGGACTTCCTTTAAATTTTGGAAAGATGAAAACAATTATTACCATGTACTTCCTTAAGGCAATTCCATGCCAGCTATGCATTTAACAAAGCAATAACTATCTGTGAGATTGGGTCAGCAGTTTGAGGTATGTTTCTCTACTCCTGATTTACACAATGATATGAACAATGTGGTATTCATGGTATGGTGGATAGACTGCCGGACTCAGAGTCAGTGAGGTTTGAATTCAAATCCTACCTTTGACTCTCCTAAATTTATTAGTCTCTAGATGTCTCTGTTCCTTAGGACTTCCCCCAGACCTCACTCAGAGACCTTCAAAATGGAAGTGCTGCTTAGAAAGAAAAATAGCAGATATTACAAAGCAGCATGACAGAAAAGACCTCAGGGCTTGAACCTCAGCTCTGTCCTTTTCTTCCCTGTGTGGCCACAGGCAGTCACTGCTACTCCCCAGGCTTCCACTAGCTATTACCTTTAAACGGGGTCATTTAAAATTTTTTAATAGATTGTACAGATCTCTTGTTATCTCATCACCTAGATGTCTCCTTTGTATTCTCACCTTCCCAGAGAGCCATCTCCCTTATGACTGTTTTTTTAAGAAGAAAAAGAGAAAAAATAGTTCAGCAAAACCAACCAAACCAATTCTGGGGTCCGGGTTTTTTTTTTTTAACTTTGAATTCTAAATTATCTCTCCCCATCCTACTCATCATTCCCTCCCATTTTTCTATCCTCCCTCAGATGGTAAACAATCTTACATAGATTTTACATGTATAGTCATGTAAAACATTTTTCCATATTAGTCATTTTTGTGGAAGAGAATTTGAAGCAAAATAAGGAAAAGAAGATGAAAGTTCTACATTCAGACTCCATCAGTTCTTTCTCTGGAAGCAGATTGTATTTTTCATCATAAGTCTCTGGGATTGTCTAAAATTACACTGTTGCTGAGAATAACTAAGTCACTGATGTTTGTTCATCAAAAAATATTTCTCACGCTATGTATAACATTCTTCTGGTTCTACTCAGTTCACTTTGCATCAGTTTGTCTTTGCAAGTTTTTCTGTAATCATCCTGCTTGTCATTTCTTATAGTATTCCATTGTAATCATAGGCCACTCATTCAACCATTCCCCAATTGATGGACAACCCTTCCGTTTTCCAATTCTTTGCCACCATGAAAAGAACTGCTAGAAACATTTCTCTACAAATGGGTTCTTTTCTCTCTTTTTTTAAATCTCTGGGATATAGACCTAGTAGTGGTGTTGCTGGATCAAGAGTATACATGATTCCAGAGCCCTTTGGGTGATTTTTTTAAGATCCTTTCTAGGGCTAACTGTCTAAATCTTGTGCTTGATAACACATAGCAGATTATTTTAAGAGTAGCATATTTCACTAGCAACATTTCCTTATTGCATACTATATAGAAAAGCAGTTTGTATTTACATGTTACTATGGCTTTTCCACCTTTTCTGCCATTTCTTCTTTTTGTATAGGAAACAGAACTGAGGCGTTGCAACCTGAGATAAAGAGTGAACCTCCAGACTCACATTTTAACCTCCATAGTGTGGCCAACACTACAAGCTACTCTTGGATTAAGTCCATTCATCACCCCCTGAAAGGGACAAACTTACCTCTGAACTCCCCCCTAACCCCAGTGTCTGGCTTGGCCACAACTTCATTTCAGAATGACTCTGAAATTTCCTATGGGTTTTCAGACCAGGGTAGTGTTCCACCCTGGACAGTGGTGTCTACAAAATACAGTGGTGCTAATACAGTAGCCAAGGAATGCCCCGGACTTCTACTGAATGCCAAGCCAGCATCCGTTCCTGGTGTGGCTTCTCCCATGACAGATCCCCAAATTCATGCTGACCTTCCTACTGGCCCAGTTGAGCATCTAGTTTCCAACATGGCAACGTTTCCACCTCCGTCTTTACTGTCGCCTGTTCCTCAGATACCTAGTCTTGATGACTCCACTCCAGCGAAATCAGACTATGAGCATAAGACAGGTCCAAGTGAAGTTGCTGCTTTGGCTCCATCCCTGGCAAATGCCACCAAACAAGAGCTTGAGCTAGCTGCTCCTCTTTCGTCAGCCACTGAGCAGACCCCAAGTGATGAGCTGACAGAATCAGCGGACAGTGAAGAGAGGTCAGAAGAGATGTGGTCAGACAGTGAACACAACTTCTTGGATGACAACATTGGTGGTGTGGCAGTGGCCCCTTCCCACGGCTCGGTGCTAATTGAGTGTGCCCGGCGAGAGCTTCATGCCACTACCCCAATCCGGAAGCCAAACCGCAATCATCCCACACGCATCTCCCTCGTCTTCTATCAGCACAAGAACTTAAATGAACCAAGGCATGGATGGGCCGTATGGGAGGCAAAGATGGCAGAAAGAGCCCGAGAGAAAGAGAGAGAGGCCGAGAGGCTAGCTACTGAAAATGCCAACAACCAGAAAACAAAACAGCCTACTGAGAGTCCTGAGATTTTCTGTGAGGAAAATGAATTGAACCAGATTCCTTCCCGGAAAGCATTAACAGTAACTCATGACAATGTCATTACAGTATCTTCTTATGCCCTCACTCAAGTTGCAGGGCCTTACAATCACTGGGTCTGAAGGCTTTTAAAACAGAATCTTGTCCCAGTGCAATGTTCTGTTACTTCAAGGTGCTGTTGAAAAAAAAAAGAGTAAAGTTGTAGTTTTCTCTATGTTCATCTCAACCATTTTAAGGCTGAGGTAAAAAGGGGGTGGGGGGAGAGTGGTTTCTTAAATGTGACTTTCTATTTTGACCATTAGTGGAGTGGTGCTCAAGCACATTTTAAACAAAAAAGAAATTTTATAGTTTTTAATAGATTGCTTAAGAAAAGTTTTGGTTAGGTTATTAACCTTGATAGAAAGATTCAGTTTATGACCTTTAGGAATTTATATTTTGGTGCTTTAAATCGGGTCTGTTTACTATGAAAGAAAAAAATCATTTTTAGAGGATTTTAACAGATTCCTCCCTATTTTAAGAGGTAAAATCAAGTTTTACAGTATTAGCTCTCCACAGCTCTTGGTGCTTAACCACAATGAAACAGTGAAAGATAAGCTGAACTATTACTTCGTGGTGCCATTGTTCCAACAACTTCCAATCATTGCTCTAAAAATGAAAATTCACAAATATCTTCATAAATAACCAATGAAATTCCCTCTCTGGAAAGAGTTCTTGTGTCGTATAGAACAACCCAGTTGTTATTCTTAGTGATGGTTGGAGGCTGTTTGTAAACTGTAAATATATATACATATATATTTTAAAAGCACTTTCTATTTTTAAAATTAACTTGAAATAGTATAGTATAAGAATCATATTGTCTATTGTTTGTGCATATTCTACAAAAGAGATCATTTTATTCTTGCTGTGTAGAGTTCCATACTGAAATATGTATACTAATAATGTATGTGGTTTGTGGTGTTTCTTTCTTTTTTTTACCTTTTTTCATTAAAGATATCAAATATATATATATATATATATATATATATATATATATAAATCAGTAAATAATGCAGAAAACTGTTGTCTACAAAATCAAAATTAGGAAATATATTACCTGTCTGTATCATTATTGGGAGTTAAAGTAACATATTGGGAGTTTTTTGAAGGTAAGCTCTCTGATGTATAAGAGCAGACCTGCAGTTATTAAACTAAGCAAACTCTCATATGTTCTCATCAGTGAGTACTTTTTCAGAATGAAGGCAAATGAAGTGGATTCTTATCACATGGCAGATTGACATTTTAGGGGTACTGTAAAAATTAAATTATATATCGAATACTAAAAATATTAGATTTTATGAGGTTTATTGAGGATTATTAGAAATCAAGGATACAAAATAAAAACCACGTGACCATGGCTGATTAGCCCATTCAAAATCCCCACTTAGCTTACCACTATACTTGCTACATCATTGCAGTGGAAGAGAGGAGAAGCACACGTGGGAGGTGTTACTGCCAGTTAAATACCAACTGTGATCTCGCGGACACTCAGGTGAGATTATAGGGAATTCTGGGAAATACCAAGGACTTCTGGGGATTGAAGTCTAGGGTTCAAAATCTCCATTTTTACAGTACCAAGCTACCAAGTCTTCTAACGCCTGGAAGGTACAAGGTGGAAATTGAAATGAACAAATAATCCCTCAACTTGCCTTGTTTGTTCTGAAAAATCTTACTGATACGGGAGAAAAACATGATTCAAATGAAAAAATGAAATCTCTTTTTTAATTTCTTGTATAAAATGTATTAAAGCAAGGTCCTACAAAAATGTGCAGTAGTCCAGAAAATTGCTAACAGTTCAAATAGGTCTTTTTCCCCTGCGTGTGCAACTTTTATACATATTTTAAAACACGGATTTATATTTTGTTGGAAAGTTTGTTTGAATTATGAATCATTTGCTCCCGGTTTTTGAAAACTATGGTCACCATATATATATATATATATATATGGTTACTTTCGTTCTAAGAAATAGGAAAAGTAGACACTCCATTTACTAAATACTACAGAATCCCATCTTCCTTTACTTTTCATTTTTACACTTATTTATTGAATGAAATTATAGCCAAACAGTAAGGTTATCTAAACTAAATCTTTTGTCTATGAAGAATTATACTAATGCTGTATTTGACTGTGTTATAATGTAGAGGTGCTATAACAAAATAAATCTGAAATGTCTAGGTTACTTGCTAGTTTCTAAACCTAGGGTGCTTTTTCCTTGGAAATGCCATAGGAATCTACCATAACCATTAACACCAATAGTTTGGGTACAGAAAAATGCATAAACTTTTTAATTAAAAAAAAATTCCCATATACCCCAATTGGCATTTCTGTCTCTCTCTTTAAACACTTTCTAACTTATTGTCTTAAGTAATATTGGCAAATACCCTGTGGAGCAAGATGTTGAGCCCAGCTTTTGACTGGTTCAAGTAAGAAATATGAAGGGATCATAACTAACAAAAAAAGTCAAAATGCTGGACCACCATCTTGGACCAGAAGTTTTCTGCTTCTTGAACCTACATACGAAAATGCTTTGAGTTGTTTTAGTCTTTTGTGTGCCTTAGATCTCCATTTTAAAACATGTATATTTTTGTGAGCCTGAAGTTTTGTATATGTTATGATTGTACAAGTGGTGAATTATAAATTGCTCTGGCTGCTTCAAGGTATTTGCGAGTTTTGGACTATCAGGAACACATATTTTTCCTTTGTTAGCCCAGTGGCCTATTACTGATTAGAAATGAGCCAAGTAGAAATTTAGAAGTGAGCTATGTAACTCCGTATTGGATGACCCTGTATTATGTTGTTCAAATGGTAGAGTCAGAGCTCCTGTGTCCCTCAACCCCAAAGAGCAACCTTTCTGGTCACAGATTTAGCAGAGGTGCGAATATATTTAATAACTTTCAATTCTGAGCCTTAGCTTCTACTAGCAACCTTAATCCAAGTTATTTCCTAGTCAAACAGAGTTATTGGGGGAAATTGCTGACCCGTCTCTTAGGATTGGAATGTCGAGACGGTGTCAAAAACAAGCAAAGCTCAAAAAAATGTTACAAAAGAAGGCCTTGGAATTTTCTCAAAATGTTTTACCCTTGGTCTTCTGGTCCAAGAGATAGTAGGATTAAGAGTATTTAAATAGTCTTCCTAGGAGAAAATAAGGCAAACTAGAATTTTCCTAACTCTTTGCTAGCCTTTCAGAAGGACCTCTCTATTCTGTCAGTGTGAATTCATGTTGTAGTAATCCATCTGATCAGGAACGCAGAGGTTGATGCATTTTCAGTTGAGTGTAGTAGAATGTGGCCTCTTGTGTTTTCTGGGTCCCTGAATTATGGGGAACAGAAGAACTCTTGCTAGTTTCCACACAAGACTCTTACATTGTCATTTCCTCCTAGTTCTTGCCCCCTAAAAATGTTTAATAAGGTCAAAAGAAGGTCAATCCCTCAGCATTCAGATTTTTGGAGCCTGGTAAAATTAGGGAGACACCTAATCTGAATCAAATTATTTCCCATAAAATTTGAAATCCGTTTTGTTCTGTTATGGCTTGTGGTCATCACTGATGTCCACATCACTGAACCCCTTCAAAAAGTTTCTCATTTTGGTCTTTTCCATTGCCAGGGATTTTTTTTTAATCTCACATTAATTTAATTTCTAGTAGTCCATGTCATATACATCTCTTGGAATCTTCATTGTGATAGCTCAGAATACGAATATTTATAAAACTCAGAAATAAATCTGGCTTCAATTAGGTTTCTTAGAAGACTGTTCTGTTATATAATTTGACTAAGTTGTTGATTTCTCCATGCTTCTGTCCCTCCTCTTTTTAATCATTATCTGAATTTTGTTTTTTTAATAGTATAAACTATTGAAAGCAATGCATTATCTTCATGGTTAATATGAAGCCCGAGGAGTTTGACCTCATTGGTTTATGTTGTTGCTCAGTTGTTTCAGTCGTATTTGACTTGTCGTGACCCCATTTGGGGTTTTCTTAGCAAGGATACTGGAGTGGTTTGGCATTTCCTTTCCTTTTCCAGCTCATTTTTACAGATGAGGAAACTGAGGCTGGCAGGGTTAAGTGACTTGCCCAGCCTCACACAGTTAGTGAATGTCTGAGATCAGATTGGAATTCAGGAAGATGTAGTCTTCCTGACTCCAGGCCTGGCATTCTACCTACTGTGCCATTTATAAGCCTCAGTTTATAGCAAGTTACAAATCTCCTCATCTCTGTTCTCTTATCAAAGATAGCAGCTGCCCACTACAGCCAGCAGCTACCTCTTTGGCACCATTGCTATAAAACTTCTTTCATAAAAAGACCAGTAGCCCAAGATGGTAAAATTTTAAATTCATCTCTGCTGGTGTCTTAATCCTTTCTTTTTCTTTATCACTTCTATAATGTGTGCAGCTGCTTAACCAACTATAGCTTCAATCAGAGAATTGTTGTTGTGATTGAGGAAGCATTTGTTAAGTCATTCCACTTAGTAGGTGCTTAATAAATACTTGATGAATTTAATCCGATTCAAATCTTCCTTTAAATGAGTAATATCTTTATTGTCTAGAAGCCTGATTTTAAATTTCTTTAGAAGTTGTTATTTTGCTGCTTCTTTTCTGAATAATCTTCCAGTACCTGTATTAGGCAAAGGTGCATGCATAGTGTCTTTTTCTACTGGCCAATTTTAACATTCTCAGGAGAGACACTCAACTACAATTGATTCACAGGCAAATTCCTGGGAAACCAGACCCGTGACCCTGCACCCTAGCTAAGCTGGAAACACAGCAGGTATGTCTTTCATGTAAGCCATCTTCTGAGAATCAATCTATACAAAACAGCCTATTTATTCTTTTATTAGTGTCTCTATATAATCTGACTAATTGAAAAAAGAAGGAAACCTTAGAATAGTACATGCAAGGAAAGAAACCCAAAATACTTTAGTGTGTGTAGACAAGTTGCCTGTGACAAAATCCATGATGATCATCAATTAATAAATTTAGAACTGGAAGAGACTTGAAGTCATCTACTCCAAACCCTTCCTTTTACAGATGAGGAAAACAAGATGCAAAAGGTACTGTGTGACTTGTCCAGATTCATACAAGTAGAAAGTGGAAGAGCTGGGGGTCGAACCCATGTCCACTGACTCCAGAATCAATGCCCTTTTCACTAGACCATGCAGACTACATGCCAATTTTGATGTTGTAGAGAGTGGATAATTGATATACTTATACCAGTATATGCTGTCTTTATGTCACATAATTCCATTTTGTCTATCGAAACCTTTTTTGGTGTAAATGTCACATTACTGTGGACTTTGATCTTGTGTGAAAATTTTGAGTTGGATGACCATAGGACAAGATGTCCATTTAACAGAGAAAGTCTGTTACTTTGAAGAAATGGAAAAAATCTTTTCTAAATTCTCCCTGCCATTGCCAGGACTAAAAAGAGGAAAGAAACCTAATTTAGATTTCCTCATTCAATACTACCTTGAACGTATGGGTATATTTTACCCAGATGAAACAATCCTACATCATTAAAACAATGGATACAGCCTGAGTACATCATAGCAATGTCTTTCTACCATATTGGAGAATTTAAGAGTGAATATTTTAATTTCATCTCTTGCATCTCTGCTCATAGGGCAGAATGTCCCCCTTCTCTATTCATGCCTATACAATAATCTTTCTGACTTTTATCTGTGAAGGAATCTTCTTGGCTCCTGCTAAAGATGGAAGCCATATTGACTGCTCCAATCGGCAAATAATTTATCAAGGGACTGCATTCAGCAAGTTTCCAGTTAATTTCTCCCTAATATGCCTAAATATTTAGGGAGTTAGAGAGGCCTCTACCTGCCCTAGCTTAGTCCTTAATTGGACAAGCCCAGATCACTAATTGAATTCAGGAGATTAAGCTGTCTGTGAAGTGATGGAGAGATGACACTCAAAAGCCACAGTGCCCATGAAAAAGAAATGGGAAAGCTATGTGGTCCTTTATATACAGAGATAATACCACTAAGTCAGCTGCAAGCTTCAAGTTTTTCCAGAGTGCATCTGGCAGTTTAACTTTGCTTCGTCTATATCTCATTGAGATGCCCTTGTACCTAGCGACAAACTTACTAGAATGATGTTCTGCTTTTGAGAGCATGTATTCGGTGGAAATGGTTTATTGTACAAAGCTAGCTAGCCCATTAAAAGGCTATGAATCCCCTTAGTGTCATTCTCTACCCAAGCAAAGTAGCCAGATGTGTAGGTTGCCTACCCACTCTCTAGACAGTTACTGTTTTCTTCCCAAATGTAAGTGTTCTGTACTCTTTTAGGAGTTTACTTAGGCTTGAAATTTCTGGTTTTTAATAAAAAGTGAGTTTTCTCTGTTGATTTCTCTACCTGAAAAACATCCTTCAGGTGGTTGTAGTTTCTAATAGCACTGTTGTGTATACTACCCCAAAATTACATGACTGAAAGCCATCCTCTCATCTCTCTGATTCTACCAAAATTAATTCTTTCCTCTGGCCACTCATTAAAATACCATTATCAATTGTTTCTGCCATATTACCATTCACAAGCAGTATTTATGTTGTGCTTTCAGGTTGGTCATAAGCTTCTTTCTTGCCTTCTTCCTAAATCGTTTCCTGCCTTCCATGGACCAGTCAGTGTCCTTGGTAGGCAAGCTCTGAGCCTGACCCTGTACTTTCTCAGATTAATTGTTTTCCTCATTTACTGTCTTCTCCTAGTTTTCAAAATTTTGCCCTGATCTTTTCCTTTCTTTTTCCTTCTTTTGTTTTGCTTTTTACCCTGCAGGCACTTCCTTGTGGTTGTTCCTCTGGTTCTTTATCTTTATCTGGTCTTTTATCATTTTTCTGTTGATGTTATTTTATTGGTGATTTTTATCTAGAGACTCCTGCCCCCATGAAAAACATCAAAGGTGAAAGAGATAAAGATGGTAGGTAACTTTTCTTTCTTAACTTTCACTTCTAACCTTCTTCCTCTGAGGGAAAATGTTGATCATTAAATAAGGAATCCATAGTTAACTCTAAACTGCTCAAAAAGTAATTGCCTGGTTCCCCCCCATTCCTTCTGCCCCCATGTTGATCTTCAGTACGCCTATTATTTTCAGCTTGAGGTCTTTCTCTCACTTTACCCACTTACAATTGCTATGTCTCTCCCCTAACCAATTTGTGTGTCAGTAACAGGGAAGTCTGCAAAGTTGGCCTCCCTTCCGCTTCCCTGTTCATTTTTCTTGGCAATGCCTTGGATGGAAAGAACAATGTGTCTTGCTTGGACATAATGTTCTTCTGATGGCACCGGCCTCTTCTGAGAGAGGCAGGATCCATTTTTTCAGGTACAGGTCGCCTCAGTGTGCTCATTACTCCCTTTTGCCAACCACCCAAATCCTATGGCAGTTTAAAGCGCTAAACTTACACTCATTAGTGAGCGATTGTGTTGCAAAATGGGATATAAAAGAGAGGGGTTTACTGATTATATCTAGAAAGGGCTTAACAAGACTACTACTTTAGTGCCCCAGAGTCTTACACTCAGTCTAATCGGGAGGAAAAGTTGGTCTGAGAGTTACAAATCTGAATGATGGGCTACATAAATGGAAAATGATCAACGCTTCATTTTAAGGGAAGAAATGTACACGTTTTCTGTTCTAATTCCTACCTGACTCCACAGGCTGAGGGATTCTTTAATTGCTCTGCTGAAGACTTAGTCTGACCAACTGAAATTGGCTGAAAGCAAGTGAAAGTAATTTTTGAATGCTGCTAAGATGCAAAAGCCCTTTGACCTTCATCAGGAGCCACTCTGTGGCCCTGGTTGCCATTTGCAGGGTTCAGGGATGAGCCCACCATTTGGAAATCATTTATCCATCTTCTGATCTGCTATGGAGACCTGTTTCACCTTAGTTTCAGGGGTTAAAAGTAGCTGCTACAAAAAATAGTAATAATTGTGAAGGGCAATCTAATAGTAATAATAAATCTTGTACAATTGTTTTTCTTTTCAAAGGGATTCTCAAATTTCACTTTTATTCTCAGCAAAGGTAGAATGGCAATCCTTCATTGTTTCCATCTTATAGATGATAAAGCAGTGCAGCAAGGAGAAATGAGTTGCCCAGAGTTGCAAAGCTAGCCAGAGCATCTGGAACTCAAAACCTAGTGCTCCTGACACATTTCCCAGGGCAAAGTGCAGCTAGTAACACAAACAAATAACTGAGTAGCCAAGATGAGAATTGGCCAGACAAATAGATAAAGAACATTGTTAATCCATACTTGAGTTGAATTGGTGCTTCCAGAGTGCTCAGAGTTTTCTTTTAATCCACACTGTAATTGAAATGGTGCTTCTGAAATGTTCAAAAAGATTTCCAGGGTATTTTTGCTTACTCTTTGTTTTCATTATTTACCTTGTCAAGCACCATTATATTTATGAATCCTAATGACCATCAGTTCTGAATTATTGAGCTTTTGCTGTGTGTGCTTTTTGTTTTCTGGAACTCTTAGTGTTCAGAATATTCTGGGCTGTTTCCTAAATGCAGCCAAGGGGTAGGGTGGGGAAGAGGTAGAAAATGAGCTTCTAACCAAATCAGTTGAGGATTGCCTGAAAAGGCAAAAAATCATACATAATGTAACTTGTCATTCAAGGTCAATGTGAAAATGAGTCAGTCTATATAAATTGTAATCGCACTAAGGATGGGCTGAGGGTAGATGACAGACAATCCACCATTTTATCTTTCCCAGGAACAAAAGTCTAGGATGTGCTATCATCTCCGGAATGGACCACTGTATTGTCTGACAATTGGGGAGATTCCTTTTTTTCACTGCATCTAGGTGCAAATGTAACTATGCTTTTACCGCAGCTGTAAGAAGAAAAGGAAAGAAGATTCTTGGTGCTAGCTAATGTCAAGAGATTTGGCCCAAACTTGTAAATATTTTACTCCCCACCCATATAGTAATGATGGCCCAATAACCGCATCAACATCAACCTTTACCATTTCCTAGGTTCTGTTATTAAACAATTTAAGAAATACGAATTCATAAAAGCAAGGGATTATGGGCTGTCAAAAAGCAAACTCACTTTTCTTCAGATTTTGGGAATCTATTATTGTTGCTAATGATTATGTCAATGTGCATCACTGTGATGGGTGCTTTTAAATAAACACCTAAATAATAGCCTGGACAATAACCTCAATGATATTGTGGGAACCATTTTGTTGGTAACGTAAACATAAAGTTAGTTTCATTATATCAAACTGTGGGGTGCGTGATCTTGTTTAGTTGTGCTGAAACACCATGACATTTTCTGGAAGGAACTCGAAATCCAGGCAGGCAATTCCCATACCTGCTAATTAGGAGAAAGCAACAATACCAGTTACATTTTGGTTCATAGTATGTGGGATCCCACCAGGTAGGCGCCTATGCCTGGTAACACCCTGGTTCCAATAAGATGTCAGCAGAAGCAAAATTCATTTGGTGGAAGAGGAAAAGGTTATTCAAAGGTTCTGTATCATTGAACCTGAGACAGTCGTCAATTCTAAAGCAAATTAATATCTAATCAGTCAAGCTAGTTTTAATTGGGGGGGGGGGGTACATTTACTATTTATTTTCAGCTTTAAACTTTTGTATTTGGGAATGTTTTCCCTATTACCAACCTACTGTATCACATGTTCTAGTAAACAGAATGACTTAATAAGCAAAGTCTTCCTTAAAAAAAAAAAACACTTCTTTTTTTTTTTTAGTCCCCAACATATAGGGGGAAATTGTAAAAAGAAAAAGCACTTCACCACATCATAGTCAGAAGGAAAGGAAAGTTACCGACTTAAGTTGACAATTAACATTGGAAATAACCTCTGCAGACTAGGGAACCCTTACCAGCAGTACTTGAAGACTTATGAGTTGTGACTGCATGTTACTTGAAAGACCTAATTAAGCTAAATTTTTGGTGCACAGCAGTTGTTGTACAGGATTCCATGTTTATGTAGCAAGATGCATTGAAATGTTGATACTAGTATTGAAACATACGTGTAAAGATAGTTTTGTGGAATTTGTTCTGTTCTATTTTCTTGTGTGTCTCATGTTTAGAGCATTCAATTTCATTTTTCATTGTCCTAACTAAATATGGCTAAATGAATACTGTAATTGAAAATATATTTTAAATCTTGTCATGAGTTTTTAAAAAGTCTATTACAAATTGTATCATTCCTGATTACACAGAACTTTGTGGGTGGTTTTAAATAAATTTTATACTTCTATTTTGCATTTGATGGTCTAATTTTTCTTTGCTCTTAAATTTTTTTAATTTTCTAATTTAATAGCAGAAGAGAGTAATTCTCTATTACCTTTTGTCTTAGCATCAATTCTAAAGCAGAAGAGCAGGTGAAAGGAAGGGCTAGACAATCAGAATTAAGTAACTTGCCCAGGATCACACGGCAAGGAAATATCTGAGGCCAAGTTTGAACCCAAATCCTTCCAGCTCCAGGCCCAGTGCTCTATCCATTGTGCTCCCCTAGGTGTCCCAATGGTATATGTTTTAACTACAATTAGAAATAGCCAGTTATCCCTTTTGGAGATGAGGGTATGTCTACAAATTCCAGAAGAATGATAGGATAACAATAATTATATCTGACATTTATATTTTTTAATGTTTGCAAAGCACTTCATTCCTAATCTTATTTGAGCCTCACAGAAAAAAGAAATATGGAAGTTAGATGACTTACTTGTGACCACACATGAACCTGACTTACATGAAGTAGTTTGAAACTGGGTTTATTTTCTTTAAAGTCTTAGTGGAAGAAGGCAGTTTGGGGAAAAAAAATAATCTTAGTGACAGTTCATCAGGTATACAGAATTCTATTAACCAAGTCACTATTTGATTTCGATTTCTTCATATATAAAATGGGGGGATAGAAAGCACCTATCTTAGGAGGATTAAACAATATATTGCATAAAGCAGACACAAATTGCAGACACAAGGTACTCTCATATATATATATATACACACATATATATGTGTGTATATATATATATATATATATGTATGGTAGCTCTTTTTAGCTATTTTCAGTTTTCACAAATCTCATCAAATTCCTTCTAATCCCATTTTCATCAGACATACAGAACTTTAGGCTTCCTCTAAGTCATTAGGTCCATGTGTGACGTGAGTATGAGCCAGCTTTTGTGGGGGAAAATCATTGTTCTACAGGCACCTGCCTATTGATGGAGGAAACCCAAATCTACTTATATGAATGCATAAGAAACCATCATCTCTCTTTGCAATCCAGATTTGAGTATGGATTTCACCAACTCTGAAGACAAAAACAAAAAACTTTTAAAGAAGTTGGGCTGATGGAGAGACAATATTCTTTAAATGGCAGGAAGGGAAATTTGTGACATTTTAGGGACTTAAGAGCTAGAAGATGTCTTTGAAATCATTTAATCCAAGTCCATTGTTTTAAAGGTGAAAAATTGGAGATTTACCCTAAGATGAAATGATTCTGTGAATTTGGAAGGATTCCTGTAGAATCAATGCTTCTTTGAGAACTCTGGTCAGTCAACAAGCGTTTAGTAAGCACTCAGACAAGGTGCTAAACACTAGAGATACAAAAAAACATCACAAGATAGCCCTTACCCTCAAGAAATTCACAATAGATAGTGAAGACTATAAGATGACTAAGTTGTCACCATGGGAGACTGGCAATATGGTGTTACCTTTAACAATAGAGGAGATGCTTTGGGCAAAAGATTAGTCCTGTTTTGGACATACTGAGTTTAAGATGTCTGAATTTGAAATATCTGAAAAGCAGTTGTTGATGTGAGATTGAAGGTCTGTAGAGAAGCTAAGACAGGATAGGTGGTTTTGAGAATCACAGGCATTAAATTCATGGGAACTGATAAGATTAAATGTAGAAAGGAGAAAAGAGCCTAGGACAGAAGGTCCTGAGGGTCACCTACTGTTAGAGGGTGTGGTCGATGAAGGGGAGAAAATCAAAAACCATTTTGACTGGATCCACTATAAATATTACACAACTTCAATTGGATCCTCTCTGTTGCTAGGTAATTTTAGACAAAAACCCATCTCATGAACTCATCATCACGCTGATGTTCAAATCTCCAACAAATTGCCCTTTCTGGGGTTCCCACTCCATTTATTTTTAATCTCTTCCAGCTCATTTTCTGCTGCCTACAAACAAGCCCAAGTCTCCCTTACCCCCCCCCCCAAAAAAGAAAAAGAAAAAAAAAAACAAAAACACCCACTCCATTTGGTCCTTCCACCCCCCACTAACTGTTGTCTTATATCTCTTCAGCTCTTAGTAACAGCCTTTGACAGTATTGCTCATCCATTCTTTGATACTTTTTTCCTCTAGATTTTCTGGACATTCAGGACACTATTCTTTCTCAGTTTTCTTCCTACCTACCAGACTGCTCCTTAGCCTCCTTTCCAGGATCCTCTTCTAGATCACACTCTTTTTTTTTTTTCCTCCACACTCTGACTAATGGAGTATTATAGGGTTCTGTCCTTGCCCTTCTCTCCCTCTATACCACTTCCCTTGGTGATCTCATCAGCTTCCATGATTTAATTACCATCTCTATACTAATGATTCTATTTAATGAATCTAATGAATTTTATGAATCTATTTAACACCCTAAAGTCTCCTGACTTCCATTCTCACATCTTCAACGCCTTTCAGACATCTCAAACCAGATGTCCAGGAAACATTTTAAACTAAACATGTGTACACACACCACCCCATAGACAATCTTTTGCCAAGGTCGAATCAATTTTACTGGACAACTTCTCTCAAATATGCCCTTCAGAGCAGCAAGTGGCACAGCAGATAGAGCACCAGGCCTGGAGGTGGGAGGACCTGGGTTCAAACCTGAGCTCAGACACTTCCTAGCTGTGTGGTCCTGGGCAAAATCACTTAATCAAATATGCCCTTCACTCACTCCCCTAACTGCACTGCCCTCCTACTGATCCTCATCACCTTATGCCTAGATTATTGCAATAGCTTATTGGGGTTTTTCTGCCTCAAGTCTCCCTCTCTAGTGCATTCCCCACTAAAGAGATTATCCTAAGAGTCAGGTCTGAACATGTCACCTCCCTACTCAGTAAACTTCAGTGTCAAATTATTGCCTCCAGGAGTAAATACAAAATGCTTTCTCTGGCGGTCAAAGTCCTTTATAACCTTGTCCCCTCCTGTCTTTCTAGTCTTACATTGTACTCTCACCCACCACCACACACATACCCCTCCGGCTTCTCTTCTGTCCAGTGACAGGAGCCTTCTGGAGAACTCCATCTCTCCATTCTGTAATTCTCTCCCTCCTTGACTCCACCTACTGACTTCTCTGACTTCCTTTAAATAGCAATGAAAATCCTCTTTTATAGGAAGCCTTTTTCAACTCCTGGTACCTTCCCTCTCTTAATTGTTTCCTCTTTGCCCAGTAAACAATCATTTGCATATATTCCTTTGCATGTTGCTTCCCCCACTAGATTGGGAACTCCTTAAGGGCAGGGACTGTCTCTTGCCTCTTTTAATACCCTCAGTGTGTCTCTCACTTAATAGATACTTAATAAATGTTTATTGATTGCCTGGCCTCAAAGGCAAGTGCACTGCAACATGGTATAGTATAGTATAGTATAGTATAGTATAGTATAGTATAGTATAGTATAGTATAGTATAGTATAGTATAGTATAGTATAGTATAGTATAGTGTAGTGTAGTGTAGTGTAGTGTAGTGTAGTGTAGTGTAGTGTAGTGTAGTGCAGTATAGTGCAGTACAGTATAGTACATATTATAGTATAGTACAATATAGTATATAATGTAGTATAGTATATAGTATAGTGTAGTATAATACAGTATAGTAAAGTATATAGTATAGAACAGTATCATAGTACAGTACAGTATATAGTATAATATAGTATAGTACAGTATGTAATCTAGTATAATACAGTATAGTATATAGCATAGTGTCATTGTATAGTATAGTACAGTATCACATAGTATAGTACAGTAGTGTGTAGTGTAGTATACAGTATAGTATAGTACAGTGTATAGTACATTATATAGTATAGTGAAGTATCATATCATATAGTACAGTACAGTGTATAGCATAGTATAATACAGTATAGTACAGTATGTAGTATAGTACAGTACAGTATAGTACAGTATAGTGCAGTACAATATAGAACATATTATAGTACAATATAGTATATAATGTAGCATAGTACAGTATAGTATATAGTATAGTATAGTATAATACAGTAAAGTATATAGTACAGAACAGTATCATATAGTACAGTACAGTGCATAGAATAATATAGTATAGTACAGTATAGTATATAGTATAGTGTAGTATAATACAGTATAGTACAGTATATAGTATAGTATAGTATCATATAGTACAGTACCATGTATAGTATAATATAGTATAGTACAGTATGTAGTATAGTATAGTACAGTATAGTATATAGTATAGTGTCATATTGTATAGTATAGTACAGTATCATATAGTATAGTACAGTGTATAGTACATTATATAGTATTGTGAAGTATCATATAGTACAGTACAGTGTATAGTATAGTATAATACAGTATAGTACAGTATGTAGTATAGTATAGTACAGTATAGTATATAGTATAGTGTCATATTGTATAGTATAGTACAGTATCATATAGTATAGTACAGTAGTGTATAGTATAGTATACAGTATAGTATAGTACAGTGTATAGTACATTATATAGTATAGTGAAGTATCATATAGTACAGTACAGTGTATAGTATAGTATAATACAGTATAGTACAGTATGTAGTATAGTATAGTACAGTATAGTATAGTATATAGTATAGTGTCATATAGCATAGTATAGTACAGTATATAGTATAGTATAATATAGTGTAGCATGGCATAGTATAAAGTCAAATGCATTAATGTAATCAATTCTACGGTGCAATTGAGTTAGTTACTCCCTTTATATCACTGTCGCTCGTTGAGTGCTGGGAGAGAAGGAGTCAAGCTAAGAGCAGAGGTTGAGGCTTTTGGAAGGTGACTCCAAGACTGGTTCCATGACTGCTAAAGAGGTTAGCAAACCAGTTAGAGAAAATCTATAATGGGATTTCTGGTTCATGTGAGCAGCAACAACGTGGTCAATTGGACATTTTCTCTGATCCTATGACCTTTCAAACCTGACTTTTCGTGCCACTGGACCCAGGCTTCCAACGCCGAGAGAGTGGGACTGTCTGTGCATCGCATCGACTCTTCCACTTAAATCTCCTTCATGCACAAGTGTCTTTGTGCACACTCATCTACATCACAGATGAAAGCGCCCAAAGACAATCGTCATCCTCAGTTACGGAGAGACTACTACTACTAATCAGAAAGTAGGAGCCAGAGCTAAAGCATTGTCAGCTGTTTCTAATTCA
The DNA here is from genome assembly GCF_027887165.1 of Monodelphis domestica. Taxonomy (NCBI): domain Eukaryota; kingdom Metazoa; phylum Chordata; class Mammalia; order Didelphimorphia; family Didelphidae; genus Monodelphis; species Monodelphis domestica. Next base: position 30,555,723 of record NC_077227.1, read on the forward strand.
AAGGAAAGTTTTAGTGGTTGTTTTTTTAAGACCCAAATCCAGAAAGTGACCCTCCCTCCCCTCTGGTGCTACCAGCAGTGAGGCTGTACTAATAATCCCAAGGGCCCAGCACAGGCTTACAACAAACTACACCTTCCACACTTCCTGGATGGCTGGAATAGACTGGTTTGGGAGGTAGGAAGAATTCCCTTAAAGGAGGTCTTCAAGCAAAAGTTGGATATCAATTTGCCCACTTGTCAGAGATGCTGTAGAGGGGCTTCCTTGCTCCCTCTTTCCAGTGTTGTAAAGACCTCATCTGCAGAAGTTGGCTCAGGCTTCAAGAGTCAACTGGGCAATAAGCCTTTCATGAGCAAAAGCCAGGCATACAGATGTGTCAGTGCTGAAAGGCTTTGAATTGCCAGCATCAGGGAAAACAGGCTCTAAACTGTTGGTACTGTGCCAGAGAACTGAGAAATGGAGTGGGATAGGTCCCCAAGACAGGACACTATGCATGTGGGAGCAGCCCACCAAGCCTGAGGGAAAGAGCAAAAGCACTCAGCTGGGGCCATTAGAGACCTAGGCTGGTGACCTATGAATTGCCTAGTGTGGGAGGAGGCTAAAATGTTTTGAGATCCAGCCCCTAAGGAAACCATAATGAGAGGGGGAGAGAATCAGAAAGTAAGTGATAAGGAAAGCCAGGGGATGGGAGGAGATTAAAGTACCAAAGGCATCAAGAAGAAGAAAACTCAAAGACATTGAATATAGCAGGTAAATCAAGAGGAAAAGGAGTAACAACAGAAAGAAATATGGCCTCCCAATCTAGTGCAAGGGGCAAATTTAGGGGGTTTTTAACTGAATATAAATTTAGTTGGTCACCAGGGATTAAATCAAATCCCAATAAAAATATTCAAGTCAGCTTGGGAATTTTATGGTGGTTTAATTAATATAGAAGGAAGGAATTAAGAAGAGAGAGGGAAAAGGGTAGATTTCTCAGGCCTAGCCTAAACCAAGGGAACTTCAGAGACCTCAGTCATGAGGCCTCCTCCACGATTAAAACTAGCTCAGCTTCCAGCCACAAGGTCTACTCTGAGATGAGGGGCCTCCTAAGAGAATAGTACTTTTGGAAGGTAAAGGAAGGGAAAAAAAAGTAATCAGGCAAAACTCTGAGAGAGCTCAGGGAAGACACCTCACCTGACCCAGCCAAGACTCCAAGACGCCCAGCACACTGCCACCAGCCAAGTCTGCCCCGGCGAAAGAGAGAGAGCCACCTCTCAACGAAAAGTGGTCAGAGAGAGGAAGTGATACAAAATATATAGACCATTTTTTACATCACTTCCTGTGTCTCACATATACCAATAGTAGCTTAAGCTTGACTTAGGACAGACCAGGGGTCTGTCAGTTGTTTCTGATTTGTTATTTGCTAGCACATGTCTGTCACAGGCCATCCTTCTCAATACTTAATCCTTAAGTAGGGGTGTAGACATTCCTGATTGCTAGACTAAGCAGGGTGGAGTAAATCTAAAATTCACACTAGTAAATGAGGTCAAGTATCTATTAATAAATATGGAAAAATAGCAAGAAACAGGGGCAGCTAGGTGACTCAGTGGATAGATACATTGCTAAATCTGGAGTCAGGGAGGATTTAGGTTCCCACTCTTCCTAGTTGTATGACCCTAGGCAAAAATCACTTAACCCCATTTACCTAGCCCTTGCCCTTTTGTCTTAGAGTCATTACTAAGACAGAAAGTAAGGGTTTTAAAAAAATAAAGGAAAATGATCTTAAATTTGATGAATTTGAGAACATGGAAACACAACACACTGTTCCTGGATGATTTAAAAGAGAAATAAGAATTATGAGAGCAGAATTTATATCCTGAAGAGCAAAAATAATGAGCAAAACAGAAAAACTGAATCTGTAGTGACTTCATAAAAGAAACAAAAGAGAGAACAATGATTGGTCATTCAAATATACCGAGTGAAGGAAGCCCCTCTACAGTGTCTCTGACAAATGGACAAATTGATCTCCAACTTTTTGCTTAAAGACTTCCAGTGAGGGAATAAGGCTTGGAAGAGGGAAAGATAATGAGTTCAGTTTGGGATATGACTGAGATGTCTATGGACATTCCAGAGAGAGATGTGAATAGAGAGGGAGGAATGGAAAGGTAAAAGGCAAAGAAGTTGTTGTCGAGGAAGAGGGAGGCCCAGGGCAGAAGATTAAGCATGAGTTTTCATATTTGAAAATATCAGTTTCAGTATTTCTGAATCCAGAAAAGTGTCTTTTGTTTCTTGGGTTCTGTATTTCCTTGGAGTCCTAGCCTGGCAGTTGCCTCTTCATTTTATTCCTAGATTTATATATGTTCTTCATGGAGAACATGCAGCTATACTTGCAACATGCTAGTTTGCTCTCTCCACTACTTTACTTTGTGACGACTGAGAAGTCATTCATAAACAAAGGTGACCAGAGGCAGCTAAAGTGGCTCAGTGGATTGAGAACTAGGTCTACAGGCAGGAGATTGTAGGTTCGAATCTGACCTCAGATATTTCCTAGCTATGTGAAACTGGGCAAGCCACTTAACCTTAACAGAAGGTAACCTTTAAAAAACAAACAAAGGTGAAGACAGTCCCTAAAAAGGAAGATAGTAATAGAGGAGTGGAAAACAGGAATGACTCTGAAGGCGCAGGACCTTGCCCTTTCTATCCCCCGAGTGACTAACTAGGTGCTACAATCACCTTTGTGGCATTCCTCTACTTAAGTAGAATTTATTGTTTACTTTTCAAAACAATAACTAGGAAAAGTGTCATTTTTAGCTTTTTAAACTTTCAACTATACTGAAGTCCAAGATTTTTGTGCTTTTCAGAACCCTCCTCATGCTTAGAGCTCATTCAGAACTTCCTTTTATTCTTATCTTCCCACAGAATATAGTATACATTTGGAACAATTGTATTTAGCAAATTGTTGCATCATTCATTCTCACCAAGTTCCAGCAAGTTTGCTGAGTTTTAAGGAACATTTTTGGGAACCAAATGATTGTTCAGTTTGCTCTTGAGAAACTGGAAACATCCTGAGGTTGCTTTCATTGTACTCCCTGGGTAGGCTGTACCCACAATAATTTATTTTAAGATATGAGTTAGCATGAATGAAGCACCACTGGCATTCATTGCTATTATGTGCTGAATCAAGGAATTCATTTTCTCATTGAAGTTTGGACCTAAATCAGCTTCTGAAAATTCCACAATTGTTATCTGTTATACTCTTAATACAGAGGGAGCAGCTAGATGGTGAAGTAGTGTGAAAGAAAACTCTATTGTCTATCCTTAGTTAACACTAACTTAGTACCTCACTAGCCTGAAGACAGGATTAACTCTCCTTTGTCTACCTTTTTAATTGAATCAGCAAAAGATTAAACACCCTACTTAGTGCTAGGTGAGAAGCTAGCAAGATACTTGGAGAGCTCTACCTTTTTTAAAAACTCAGTCAGAAACTGAGCATTCACACCCTCAGAAACTGTTCAGTCAAGAAACTGTGAACCCTTTTGATGAATATTCACCCCTCCAGAAGGTGTGAACTGGTTCCCACAAACACTGCCCTCTGGGCAGTGCTAGACACTTCGGAAGCTGTGATTGGCCCCCTGTGAAGGGGGAAGGAGACAAGAAACCACTATAAAAGGCTTTGAATTTCTGACTCCAAAAAAGTGGGCCTCAAGAGTCACCTTCAGCCTTGACCTGCCTCTTGGAGGGAACTTGGGTGAGTGGATAACTGGTTTTCCCTTCCTGTCTTCTGGAGAGAGTTTACAAGTCCTGGCTGAGTCAAGCACTGGAACAATATTTAGTTAGATAAGTTAATGTCTTCTCTACCCTTTTGTATTTCTCTACTTTCACTCTTTCCACATCTTTTGTAAATAAAAGATTTATAATTTTTATATATTTAGCCAAACCATTAATTTTTAACAATTACAGTAGATCAAGTGGGGTGGGGAGAGGCCCTGAAGTCCAGAAGACTGATCTTCCTGAGTTCAAATTTGGCCTCAGACACTTAATAGCTATGTGACTCTGGCCAAGTCACTTAACCCCATTTGCCTCAGTTTCTTCATCTATAAAATAAGCTGGAGAAGGAAATGGCAAACCACTCCAGTTATGAAGAGGTGAACACAATTGAGACAATTAAACAACAACAACAACAACAACAACAACTGAGAGACTGCTTGGCCTTGAGTGTATAATAAAATAAATATTAAATATACAAAATAAAAAAAGATAGTAGGGTCTAGAAGCCTACCTTTGATACATACTATTTCAATAAAAGTCCCAGATATGTTTCTTTTCACCACAACTACTACTTTCACTACTATTCCCATTATATCCTTCATGGTCTCACTTAGCTCTACCCATTCTGGAACCATAAACTATGATTAGTTGAGGTCCAACATTATTCTCATGATGTCCCAAGTGATGTCAGATAAGGAGGGGGGGAGGGGAATGGCCAAAAGGGTAGATAGAATGATAAAAGATTCTGATCAGATAAAGACATTTCAGAGTTTATAAACATGGGATTCTTAACCTGATATAGGCTTTTAAAATTGTTTTTATAACTGAATTTTAGTATAATTGGTTTCCTTTGTAATCCTAAGTATTTTGTTTTCATTTCAAAACATGTTATTGGAGAAGCTAGGTAGCACAGTTGATAGAGTGCCAGATCTGGAGTTAGGAAGACCTGGGTTCAAATCTGACCTCAACCACTTTGAAGATTTGTGACTCTGGGCAAGTCACTTAATCCCCATTGACTAGTCCTTGCTGCCCTTTTATCTTAGAATTGATACTAAACAGAATGCAATGGTTTAAAACAAAACAAAACATGTTATTCTGAAAAGAAGCCATTGTCTTTAACAGACTGCCAAATGGTGGGGGAAGAGGGGGTAGAGAGGGAAGGAGAAGGGAAAAGAGGAGAGGGAGAGACAGACAGAGACAGAGAGAACAAAAATTAACCAGAAACATAGATTTAATGGTCTTTAAGACCCTTTTTGATTTAAATCTATAGCTTATCTATCAGACCATATAAAATATGTAAGGCAAATTCTTAGTAGATGGGATGTAACCCTCTATGGATTGCAATAACCACTGAGGGGACCAAGAGAAGGTGACACATGAGCCCAGAGTGTTTGTGATTTTCCCAGTCATGAATACAGTAAGTAGTACAGTGAGACTCCAAATGGCCAGGTTATCTAACCCCAAATCCAATGTTCTTTATCAATCCTTGGAAACTAAGGCATGAAAAATCCATTCCGGTCATAAAGGGTAACATTAGCCAAATAAAAAGGTCAGGAGACCACCAGGGAATTGTTTGACTGGAGTCCATGAATGGGAGGATTATAAAAGAAGGCTAGGAAGGGTAGAAGCTTTGCCCATATAATCCCATAGCTAATAACAAGTCATGGAAGCCTTCTGAGCAAAGAAAATACACAAAGTGTTTCCAAAGTGAAAAAAATAAAGAGAGAGCTTCAAGAGCAAGAGAATGATAATAACTGAGAGGTGGGATGGGGACTATGAGGATCATAGATTTTGAGTGGCATGAGATCTTAAGAGACCATCAAGTCCAAGTAAAATATACAGATGAGGAAATTCAGTTCTACAGATTGGGGATGTCTTGCCCAATATAAATGTCTGGTGCAGGATTTGAATCTAGATTTCCCTGACTTCTTCCCAGACTGGTGCCCTATCTACTATGTGTCTCATAGAATAAAATGCCTGAGCTTGAAGGAATCAAGGAAGTCCAAGAAAGGAAGGGATTTCAGGCCCAGGAAAAGAGCCTTTTCCAAGACATGGGAATGAGAAAGGAAATGTCTTATACTGGAAAAAGCTAGTAGCCAATTTATCCATAATGTAGAGTTGTGTCTGGGAATATAGTTTGTGAAGGTCTTAAATATCACAGAGAAATGACTTACCTTTTATTCCAGGCTATCAACCTTTTTTTGAGCTAAAATATAGCATAGTTGGAATCTCCCTAGTCTTTGGATACCTGGCAAATATAGTAGTTGTTTAATAAATGTTCTATTAAATTGTTGAATTGAACTGAAGAAGATGAACAAAGAAATAGCTCATGGAGATCCCCAAAAGCTTTCAGTTGGAGGTAGCCCCCTCAGCTGAGCTTTGAAGGAAGCCAAGGATTTTAAGGGACAGAGATAAAGAGCGAGTACATTCCAGGCATGTGGGCCAGATGTGTCAGGTTTGAAGACTAGATAATTGTTTGGAACTTGGCTGGAACAAAGAATGGGAGACTTGGAAGAATATGAAATAAATCTGAATAATGAGGTAGAAACCAAACTGTACAAGACTCAAATTTCCATGAGGAGGAGCTTCCAAGTTATCTTAGAGATAATGGAGAACCACTTAAGGTTTTTCACCTTGAAGGTGACATGGTCAGACTTTTATTAAAGAAAATTATTTTGGCAACTGTGAGGAGTTATCATAAGTTCTTGGAAGGGGAGACATTCTTGGCTTCCTACAAGATAAAACTCAAATCCCACTTTCTGCAAGAGTCTTTTCTGATTCCCAGTCCCTTCCTTCTTTACCACTGAGTACCTTCCCCTTGGGATTTCCTCCCATTTACACTATAGATATCTTGTATGTACATAGTTCTTTACATATTATCTCTATCATTAGAGTGCTACTTTCTTCTCCCTGGGTTTTTGGGACATCCCTCTCTTCTGGTTCTCCTTCTATCTACCTGACTACTCTTTGTGAGAAGTAAAATACCCACATACCACAGTGGGTGTCACAGAGTAACCTATCATACACTGGCATCTCCTGGCATCAGCTTTAGTGTGAGACAGCATCAGCAGTATCCCTAGCATCAATGTGGGAGAGCCAATGGAATGTCACCATGGAAGGGCAGATGGTATGACATTTGAAAGACAGTGGCCAAGGGCAGAGTTCTTAAACCCAGGCAGAAAATGTGGGGGTAGGTGGGAACGCTTTTACTTCCACTCTTGAAGAAACTGACTCCCTGGACTGGTGCTTGGCAAGGCACAGTGAAGCATGGAGGGGACCAAGCTGGGCTAAAATCTGGAACCTTATCTATTTTATCAGAAAGGCTAAGACCTCTCTCTACCTCTATTAAATGTTCTCTTGAATAATAATTGCTTATAACTCTGTTGCTGAGCCTCCAGACCACCTTTTATTTTTGTTACATCTTTCTCCTTTGCTGGATCCTCCTTATGATCCTTCTGGTAATCATAGACACTCCCCTACCCCCAGGGGTCTGCTTGCTGGTGGGTCTGCCAGCCTGGAGTCTCCTTATTCTGTTCAGTCACCAATGTGATTTTCTTAAAACACAGATGTGATCATGTCACCCTCTTTTTCTCTCTCCCACTACACAGTAAACTCCAGAATCAAATATAACACCCTCTATCTGACATTCAAAAGTTCTTTCTAACTTAGCCCCCTTCTCTCTGTCCAGTCTTCTTGTATCTTACTCATCTCCAAACACTCTTCAGTCCTGTTCCATGAATAGGACTTTTGATCTTCCAGTTCCAGGCATGTCCTCCATGTCTCTCTATACTCTCTCCTCATTTCTACCTTCTGGCTTCCCTGGCTTCCTTTAACTCCCAACTAAAACCTCATCTCTTACAGGAAGTCTTTCCCTCTGAATTTAGGTCCTTCTCTTGGTTAATTCTTTCCTATTTATATAGCTTATTGGTATTTATTTGCCTGTTGTCTCCTCCATTAAGTTGTAAGTTTGTTGAAGACAGAGACCTCTTTTTGTCTCTTCTTATATCTTCAATGCTTAGCACTGTAAAGGGTGAAATTATGGTTGAGACTGAAAAATATCTAAATTTTAAGTGGTCACCAAGGGAAATCCCAAATAATAAAATGCCCAAGTCAGCTGCCAAATTTTATGGTGATTTAATTGATATAGTAGAGAAGATTTTAAGAAGAAGGAGGAAGAAAGGGGCTAGTACTGGTCAGGAAGATAGGAGATGTCTAAAGTAAGGTTTTGAGTGTGAAGGAGGAAAGAATCAGCTTGACCTCCAAAGAGGCTTAGCTAAGATACCCGAACCTGAAATCAGCTCCAGGGCAAAACTCACCACCCAACACTCCAAGATGTAGGAACGCTTAGCAAACTGCCAGCCAGAGTCATCTCTCCAGGGAAAGAGAGAGAGGCAGAAACTGATGTGCCTAATATGGATGTTTTTACATCACTTTTCTGTGTCTCATCTGTACCAATGAGGACTTAGTTTGACTTAGGACAGCCTAGAGGTCTGTCCTTTTTTTGCACGTGTCTGTTGAAGGCCATCTCCTCAGATAATTAAATATTGAGTTTGATGCAGACCTTTCAAAATCTTGTTAAACTGAATAGGGTGGAGAATGTGGAGTTTCCAAGACCTGATTCTGTTATTCCAAGTATCTCCACTGTTATTGATCAGGAAATAGCTAAATCATATCTTCTAAAGAATGGTCTGATTAGGGTGGAATAGTTTTAAAATTCACAGCATAGTACTTAGCATACAGTAGTTGCTCAATAAATGCTTGGTAAATTGAACTGAATTGAGCTGGAGATGAATTGAAAAAAAGGAAAAGTGGGTAAGCTGTTAACACAGAAGAAATAGTTCAGGGGAAAGGTTATGACAGAATCAACTAGAGGGAAACAATGTTACAAGATCACTCCATTCTCTGGGAACAATGTTATAAATGCATCACTCAGTGATGTTGTGGTCAGATTTAGTTATAATGTATTAATGGAGTTCTTGTGAAGCAACATCTGTCCATGGCTGCTCTCTAAATGTATAACTACAAATACAAGGCAGCATTGGAGAAATGGGGTGTGGATTTTGGAAGGGGGTGGCTGGGGAAGGCTGGATATGAACAGAGGTATGAGAGAATGTGTCCTCCTGGAGGAACCAGAGTAAACTTCACAGGGTAGATGAGCTTGAGGTGTGGAAGAGTACCAGAGGTGAGATGTGGGGACAGCAAGCCAGACATGCATCTAGATAGGCAGGAGCCAAAGCACAGGGTGAGTGATGTGCAAAGAAGAAAGTCTCAGATACAGAGCAAAAAGGAACCCTAGAGGATAGAACCTTAGAGGGTATTTGTCTCAACTTTTTATCTTTTAAATGAGAAAATAAGGTCAGAAAGGTTTATTAAGTGAGCAGGTAATTGTCAGAGACAGGATTCTATCCCAGGTTTTCCTTTTTTTGTCAAAAGGAGAGTTACACAGGAGACCATCAGGAGCAAAGGCAGATAGAGAGGTAAGTTTAGGATGGGGCCTGGAGCTTTTAGAGGGCCTGGGATGCCAGACTAAGGAGTTTGGATTTTATCCTGAAGTCAATGAAAATTTTTGAGCTGTAGAGTGATGAGGGGTAATATAGTGATTCATCCTCACCCACCTTTGGATTTAATTTTAGGAATCTAAATCAGTAGATTGCAAGTGACTATAGCTTATCTTTTTTTTAAAACATCTGCCATAGGTCTTCATACTGGATAGGAGCAGTAAGTACTTATTGAAAGAACTCATTACTACTTTATATTTTGCTTCATTTAGCTAGTGGATTTTATAAATATCGAATATTACATTCATTATATTCATGTAATTTTGGAGAGCTTTAAGGATTGTCAAGTACTTTCCCTCACAATGATAACTTTGTGAGAAAGGGAACCTCAGCTTCTCTTTATTTTACAGATGGGAAACTGAGGCAAAGAAAGGGATGCAATGACTTGGTATAACCACGTGTTTGGTGGCGTGTAACGTTATTTTCTGACATGCTCCCTGTTGGAAGTACATAAATGGCCTCTGATATAGGGACACGTAAGGCTGATTCAGGGTATCGGTTCATCACGGCAGTCATGGCTTCAACCAGCCAACAGGCTTAGACTAGCACTTCAAAAGAAAATGGCGGCGACGAGCGACCCGTCACGTGATGCACTCGGCCCTCTCCAAGCCAACTCCTCCACCTCGGAGCGAGCCCGTTGCGCGCACGCGCCAGAGTCACCAAGCCCATTGTTTTGCCCCCCGCCTCCGACCAGGGCTCCAGGCGCGCTCTCGTGTGGAGCGATCCAGGGCCGAAGCCGAAGCGTGACAGGGGGCTCAAGAGCGCGCCCGCCCGAACGTAAACACGGTGCGTCCCTCGGCGGGCAGGGCGGGGCTTGGGCGAGGGGGGAGTCGGCGCATGCGCAGGCGCCTGACGGGTTTGAAATGGCTTCAGCTCTGGCTGCGACCCGGCTCAGGTGAACGTCCGGTCCCGGGGGTCAGGGGCTGCGGGGCTCGGCGGGGTCGGGCTGGGGCCCGGGCGCCTCGGGGCCGGAGAGGAGCGGTGAGCGGGCGGCTTCTGGGCGGCCGCGGGACCCGGCTACGGCCCGGGGCGTGATGGCGGGAGGGAGGCGGCCCCTTTTGTGCCGGGCGGCCGGCGGCGGGCGCAGGCCCGGCCTTCCTCGGGCCTCCCTCGGGCCTCGGGCCCGGGCTGCGTCGGGGCCGCGGGAGGGCTGACCTCCGCTCCCCTCCCCCACCGGTCCTCGTGGGCATAACCAGCCGCCCGGGCGACGCTAGGACGGCCGGAGGCGCCCGGGCCGGCGCGGGCGGGGGCCAGGGCCAGGGGTCGTGGCCACCCCCAGGCGCCTCCAGCGGTCCTGGCCTGGTCCTTAAACTGGGGGAGGAAGGGTCGATGATCCGCTCCAGCCTGTTATCAGGAGGCCGCGCTTGCACTTGGTGGCCCCAGCCCCGGGCCTTTGTAGTCGGGGGCTGGCGGCCTTGGGCTTTACCGGAGGAGACATTGAGCTGTCTTAATGTTGGGTCGGACGGAGCACATGGGAGAACCATCGACCGGGCTTCCCTCCCTCCTTACTTCTTGGTCGGGTGGGCCCATCTCCCCTTCTGTAGGACGAGGGTGCCCTAGTGTTTGTTTACAGCCCGGTACTCGGGAAACTCGGGTTCAAATCCCGCCTTTGGTAGTTCGTAGATTGTGACCCCGAGCAACCTCTGGGTGCCCTCATGCCAATCCCTAGTTCTCCAAGCCCTATTGAAGAAGGCATTTCCTTTGTGCCATATCACAAGATCCTGGTGTCCTCCTTGATGACAAATATTAGATACTGAGAAGTCTCTTCTGACAAATTATTTGTTCTGGGCCGATTGTTCTGAGATGTCCATGACTCCTGCTTCCGCACCCCCCCCCCCCAACTCCCCCAGTCTTTGGGAATGATTGTCGAGTTCTGAATTCATAGACTGATAGAAATTCCAAACAAGGTTTAATTTTTTTTTCTTTAATAGATCATTTCTATAGAAGAAAAGCATCCAAAGGTTTTTGTCTTACACCATGGCTCAGTTTGGAGGACAGAAGAATCCACCATGGGCTACTCAGTTTACTGCCACTGCAGTATCACAGCCAGGTCAGCTCACAAATCCTCTCTGTTTGTCCATTTTGGAAGTCAATGTTGTTGGCCATTTCAACTGCATATTTGTTGGGAAAATATTAGGCTCTTTGTCACAACTAAGTGGCAAGTTGCTCTCAAAAATATATAGGCAGAAAAGCAATTTAAGAGTCTAGCCAGACTTTTAAAAAGTGTTTAAAATGCTGAAAATTGGTGAGAGTTTGTTAGACTGGAATTTTGACAACAGGTCTAAGCTAATAAGTGACCAATTCTCACTTTCTAAAATATTTGTGAGGGTGTTTCTATGTCTATGTAGATCATCAGATCATAGATGTAGCATTTAGCTTTCACTTGGTTTGGCATTAAAAGATGCCAGTGTATGCAGATAACTCCTAAAAGCAGATATGTAAGAATGACTTGCTCATTCAGGCTTTCTCCCCTCACTGTGATAATGGCTTTGAGTTCTACATAAATTTCATGGGGAAAAGATTATTCCCTATCTAAGACTTAATGATAAATGCTTGCTGCCTGATATAAACAGAATTGTGGTCAGGAAGGAGATAAATTTTTATGAAACAAACGAAAGTTCCTGACCCTTTTTGCAGTGATACATCTGTATTTCATTATCATTCTCTCCTTTCCTTCACAAAGGAACAGTTCTTTCAGCTTTCCTTATCCTTATCAGTGAGATCTTCAGTCTTTCACTCTTTCTCTTGATATCAAGTTCTGAGAGATCATTATGGCATTTATCTGTTGGAGGTCATGGACTAGCTGCACTTTCAGAATTTGAATATACTAGTGAACTGGATGATAGGTTAAGAAGGTCAAGAACTTCTCTGTAAGGCCTTAGAAAAGGAGCTGTCCATTTCTTCTGCCTGAATACTTGTGTCTTCGGCAGATTTTCAGGTTGCTCTGTTTGAAAACTGCGAGATTTCTGACTCTACTGCTTGTCTCAAAAATCTGTTTTTGTTAAATTGCACTTGATATATATTTAAAAAATCTAAATTTAGGTTAGTTCCAAAGAGACTGAACATGAGTCAGGCTCTAGCCTCAGCAATTATCTTTTGCTTGAGCTGTCTTAAAATTAGAATGAAATGAGAACGTAGAGTTCATTGCCATTAAGATCATTGTAAGGCTTTTAGAATTTAGAAATGGGACAACTTTAAATTGAGTGTTTCTTTTCAGTTAACTTTGGGGAGGTTTGTAACAATTCAATAGTGAATAACTCATTTAAATACTAGCCTTTGGTACCAGTAATACTTTATTATATCTTTCATTCTATCCTAAATAATTTTCATAAATACTAATTACAGTAAAAAATGGTTTTTCTTTGGCTTCTATTCAAGTTTGCAAGAATTTACTAAGCATTTACTAAGCATCTGCTGTATGCCCAGAAGTGTTCTTTGATAGCCTAATTTATCATGTCATACATTTTCAGTACATAGTTATGTTCAAGTAGCAACTAAAACGTGGCAGATTTATATAATCTTACTAAAAAATCTTAAAATAACAGATATACTCCTTAACGTTGTTGTATTGTTTTTTAATGACTTGAATTAATTCCACACTCCTCTGGAAGAGAAATGTTATTGCTTTGTTAGAGATGGAAAAGGGAAACAACATGATTTATGTACTTGTCAGAGACTACCAGCCAACACTGAATGTAGCTCTACCAACTTCATTCTTGACTTCAAGGCAGTTGGGAATTCCAAATGTTAATGGGATTTATTAGAATAGTATGCATACATGTGAACAACATTGTGTATTAATCCTTTAATAATTTCCTTAAAGCTTATTATGAATGTGTTATTAACTAGAAATGTTCAATATCAAAAAAAGTCATCAAAATTTTTTACTGCTCTGTTACTAACACATACTGTTTACATTGAAACAGTGGGTTCCTTCATTATTATTTAGCCACAGCTTTCAACCTAAAACCAGCAGCAGGTTTTCATATAGAGCTGTTTAATGTGAATTTACCTATTGAAATATTCTTTAGGGGGCAGCTGGGTAGCTCAGTGGATTGAGAACCAGACCTAGAGACGGGAGGTCCTAGGTTCAAATCCGGCCTCAGCCACTTCCTAGCTGTGTGACCCTGGGCAAGTCACTTGACCCCCAATGCCTAGCCCTTACCACTCTTCTGCCTTGGAGCCAATACACAGTATTGACTCCAAGACGGAAGGTAAGGGTTTAAAAAAAAAAAGAAAGAAATATTCTTTAATTTCAGGGAATAGCATTCTTGACAGCTTTTGAAAAATCTGTACTTACCCTGCCTTCATTTTTAGGTATATTTTAAATAAAACACTCACTCAAGTTTCGCCTCTGATCCAAGAGAATACTGTAGCCATATGTCACCCCCTTGTCCCTAGTATCTTATATTTGCATGTAATAGTTTCAAATACTTACTCCATAAGAAGGGTGAAAAGGAAATTTTTTTAACTTCACATAGGTTGTAGTATAGTGTTTGTAGTTTGTCAGAGAGAATGAAATAGTTTGCCTTTTTTTCTTGTATGTGTTTTAATGTGCTGGTAAGTAAGATCATGTATAGTGATAAGGAAAGCCATTTGTTCATTTTATTTTACTAACTAAATTTCCCAACAAGAGTGACTTTTTCCTTTTTCTCATTTGCCATTTAATAAATTATTTGCTAACAGCTCTGTAAAAATTGCATAACTAATTGTATATTCATTAGTAAATGAATATTTTAGAATGATCCCAAATATTTTGGCAAATTCATAGATACTTATAACTTGACTGTTTTGTTTGTTTTTTTTTTAATTCACATCTGTTTTATCTATGTCAGTCAGGCAGAGCCATCTAACACTTTATTAAATGTTGATAATGTACCAGGAACTGTAGTAGGTGCTGGGGATATCAAGAAAGGGAAGAAAAGAGTCCTTGCTTTCCAAGAGCTTCCATCCTATTGGGGGAATCAACATACAAACAACTGTGTCCAACAGGATAGATAAGGGATCATCTCAGAGGGAAGGCTCTAAGATGAATGAGGGAAAGGCAAAAGCTTCCTATAGATGGTAGGACTTTTTCTGGGATTTAAAGGAAGTCAGGACACTTTGGAGCTTGAGATGAAGAGCCTCATAGACAGACACAGGGAACAGCCAGTGAAAGCACGTAGAGTCAGGAGATGACCAGATTGGTTTAATGCATAGCCAAGAGGCCAGCATCCCAGAATATGTGGAGGGGAGGAAAGTGTAAGACAACTGGAGAGGTAGAAAGGGGAGCCTGGGGTAAGAGGCTTTGAATGTCAAAAGACGATTTTATAATTGATCCTGGAAGTCATAGGGAGCCCCTGAAGTCAATTGAATTGTTTATGTTGGGGGCAGAGGGGATGTGTGAAATGGTTAGACCTGCTTTTTTTTTTAAACCCTTACCTTCCATCTTGGAGTCAATACTGTGTATTGGCTCCAAGGCAGAAGAGAGGTAAGGGCTAGGCAATGGGGGTCAAGTGACTTGCCCAGGGTCACCCAGCTGGGAAGTGTCTGAGGTCAGATTTGAACCTAGGACCTCTAGTCTCTAGGCCTGACTCTCAATCCACTGAGCTACCCAGCTGCCCCCTAGACCTGCTTTTTAAGATCAGTTAAGTAGAGGATGGATTGGAGTGGGGAAACACTTGAGACAGGAAGACCATCCTGGAGTACACCAGGGTAGTGATTGTGTCAGAGGAGAGAAGGGGCAGGTGCAGAGATGGGACAAAGGGCAAAATGACAAGACAACTGATGGGAGGAGGTGAGCATAAGGAGCAGCTCTAGGGAATGGGAGAATAGGAAAAGGGAAAGAGTTTGGGGGGTGGATAGTGAGTTTAGTTTTGGCTATTGGAGTTCGGAATGTCTGTGTTATATCCAGATTGAGATAGATGTCTTAGAGATTTGAAACTGGAGGTCAGGAGAGAGATTAGGATTGAATAAATAGATTCTGTCCTGTGGGACACCCATGGTTAGCAGGCTTGATCTCGGTTAGTATCCAGTGAAGGAGACTGAAGCAGGAACAAGTCAAATAGGCAGTAGGAGGAGTAGGAAAGAATGGTGTCCTGAAAAACCTGGCCAGAAGAGAGCACCGAGAAGAGGGGGATCAATGTGGCAGAATCTACCGAAAGGTCAACAAGGAAGAGGACTGAGAAAATGACTTTAGGTTTGGCAATTAAGAGATCATTTGTACCTTTGGGAAGAGCAGTTTCTCCTTTCTTAATATTAATTCTAAGACTAAAGAGTGACGAGGGTTAGGAAATGGGGGTTAAATGACTTGTCCAGGATCACATGGCTAGGAAGTGTCTCCAGTCATATTTGAACCCGGGTCCTCTCATTTCCAGGCCTGGTGCTCTATCCACTGTGCTGCCTCTTGAGAGAGCAGTTTATGTTGAATGACGAGGTTGGAAGCCAGACTGTAAGAAGAGACTGGGGAGAAAGGAGGTAGAACTGTGTTTGGTGAGATTTCTTGGGACTTCCTCCACAAAGAAGCCTTTTCCATTTGTGCAGATCAGAAAATTTCCCTGTGCAGCATAATCCTAAGAGTTGCCTTAAATAGCCTTGGGAGGAGGTTTAGTGATTTGCTTTTGGTCATATGCATTGATAAAGATTGGAGGGTTCCTGGGGCCAGGCTCTCTCCACCATTCCAGGCTTAAGGTTTGATTGAACATGATCTAAAAGGTTTTTTTTTTTGTTTCTTCTTCCTCTTTTGACTTTTATATGTCTTTTACCAAGCTTTTTATCTGAGGTATCTCTGCCCCACTCCTAGCAGAAGTATAATAAAAACAGTGTTTGACCTGGAATCCAAGAGCAAGAGGGGGGAATCCTGTCTCAGCATTAATTATTTAGTTGCCTTGTGACCAAGGATAAGTCCCTTTGTTTTTCAGGAACAGTTTCCTTATCTGTAAAATGGGAATAATAATCTCTCAAGATAGATAGACGATATATTAAAACATGGTAAGCTCTACAAAGCAAGGTAAATGGCTACTCTGGTTTATTGTCTTGTCTATATCCCCTCACACTTGTTATTATTCTTGTGTTTTCTATCCCTCTTCCGACTGCTGACTGTCCTTCAAAACCATCCTCGGGTTTGTCCTTTGATGGCATTCTCATGGCGACTGCATAAAGTTCCTGCTCTAATTTTCAATTCTTTTCCATATACTGACTCCCTCTCTATTGCCTACACTCACCCAGTATCTCCTATGTTTTTGGTTTTTTTTTTAAATCTCTTAATTCTCCCATCTCTGCTAGCTTTCATCTTCTCTGAGAAAGTCTTCTGTACTCAATCCCTCCACTTCCTCTACTTTCACTTACACACTTACCTGTTTGCTGGCTGGCTTCTAGCCTGCAACACTCAACTGAAAATGCTTACTCCAAAATGACCAGTGATTTCTTACCAAATATGTCGTCTTTGTTCAGTTCTCATCCTTCTTGACCTCTGTGGCATTTGACAATGTTGACTAGCCAGATAGTCAACTGTCTCTTCTTAGATACTGTCTCTTCTCCTAATTTTCTTGACAATGTTTTTTCTTTTCATTTTTCCTTTCTGTATTCTGGTTCATCATTCATAGCTTGTTGCCTGTTTGTGGTTGTTTCCCAACATTCTGTCCTGGGCCCTCTTCTATTCTCTCTATATGCTAGCTGATTTGTTGATCCTCTCCACTTCCAAGAATTTAATTATCATCTTTGGTTAACTCCTAGATCTATATAGCCGGCCCTGAGCGCTCTCCAGAACTCATCATTCATCATCTCTTGGACATTTCAAACCTGATGTTCCTTATCTCAAACTCAGCATGTCCAAAACAAATTTTTCACCCCAGATTCACCCCCTCTTCCAAACACTCCTGTTCTTATCAGAGGCGCCACCATCCAGATTTGCAACCTTAATGTTATCCTAAACTTTTTACTCTTAATTCCTGCCCTCCTGTATGCACTCATTTCTCACAAGCTTGATTCCAGCCTACCACATCTTTACCATCTAGCCCCTCCTTACACCTAGAGGCTTTAGTTTGAACCTTCATCCCTGGAACCATTTGGCTTTAGGCTGATGTCCCAGCTTGTCCCTAGACCCCCAGGCAAGCTGTCCTTGGGCAATTTCTTTTGCTCTCTCCCCTTGTAATACCCACACTCCTGTACTTACACTTCCTTCCATTCTTTTCCATATCATTGTGCCATTCTTTATGAGATGGAGAAGTTCAGTGACGTTTTCCTTTGGTTTTAAAATTTTATGGGGGGTTGTGCATTTTCAGTAAGTATTTTTCAGACAGACTGGGCCTGCCCAGAACCTTACACATTTCCATCCTAACCAGAAGGGGTAGCTGGCTGTCAATGGAGCATTCCCTGTGTTTCTTCCCTTCTGTGCCTGTTGTAGTGTTGTTCCTTATGCTTCTTGTGCCTTTCTCCTCATCTTCTACCAAAGTCTTGCCCACCCTTCATAGTTCAGTTTAAATATTCTCTGCTGATTTTTCCTGTTTTTTCTAGTTTTTGTATCCTAGAGTAGAGTACCAGATTGGAGCTTATTAAGGGTGAAGTGAAGAGAATTGACTCTTGATTTCTCCCTCTCTAAGCTGGAAGAGCAATTTGGATTTTTTTAAAAGATATTTTATTTTCCCAATTACGTGTAATAACAATTTTCAACATACATTTTCCAAAATTATAAGATCCGAATTGTCTCCTCCTCTCTCTTCTCTCCCCACTCCCAGAGATGGTAAGCAACTTGATTTCAATTATGCATGTATTATCATGCAAAACATACTTCCATATTGGTCATTGTTGTAAGAGAATAAAACCAGAAGCCCAGAATAAAAAAAGACAACTTAGATAAACATGTGGAAAAGTCTGCTTTGATCTGCATCTGACTCCCTAAGTCTTTCACAGTTGATCATTCCACAATATTGTTGTGGCTGTATACAATGTTCTCTTGCTTCAATTCATGTAGATTTTCCCAGCTTTTCTGAAATCATCCTGTTTATCATTTCTTATAGCACAATGGTATTCATCACCAACATAACAACTTTGTGCAACCAATCACCTTAATTTCCAATTCTTTGCCAAAAGAGTAGCTATAAATATTTTGGTTCAAAAAGGTCCTTTCCCATTTTTTTAAAAATATCTTTGGTATACAGACCTAGTAGTGATATTATAGGATCAAAGGGTATATACTGTTTTATAGCCCTTTGGGCATAGTTCCATAATTTGGTTTCTTTTATTGCTCTTATCATAGTCTGCCATGTAGCATGAATAGTTATTTATCTGTTTTTTTTTTAACTCTCTTAGACTAAATTTGAAGGCTGGTCTTCTGACCTCCTCTCTATTTCCTTTGTTTATCCACTTTTCCTGTTCTTCCCAGCCTAGAATGCCACTCAGCTCTACACATATAATTCACAAGGCATAATACCTCCAGGGTGTTCTTCCTAACCCTTTAAACTCCTGCTGTATTTATAGGAGCATAGAATTTGCAGTTTGGGGTCCTTGGCTACTAATTGGTCCATCTTTTTTATTTTATGATTGTGAAGAAGCCAGAGAAAAGTGGCTTTCTGGTGTTTGCACAGCTTTTCAGTAATGGCCATATTTGGACTTCAGTCTAGTAGACCACACGGCCTTCTATTTAGTGCTACTTAATTGTTTAGTTGTGTTCCTTATTCTTAATGTGTGTACTGTTGCTTCCTTAACCAGATTATAAATTAAGAACCTTTTGGGGGCAGACATTAGTTACAACATTGGATTGCTCTCAGATGCCCAAGTGGCACAGTAGATAGAGTGCTGGGCTTGAAGTAAGGAAGATCTGATTTCAGATCTGGCCTCAGATGTGTATCCAGCTGTGTGATCAGGTCAAGTCACTTATCTCTGGCTTCAGACTTGGCTTGACTATAAAATGGGGATCATAACAGTCCTTACCTCAAAGGCTTACTGTGAGGATGAAACAGGATAATATTTATAAAGCACTTACAAGCTTAATAAGTGCTTATTCCTTTCCCTGTCCATCATTACTCTTTGTCTGCCTCAATTTCTTCAACTGCAAAGTGGGGATAATAATAATATATGCCTCAGGGTTATAGTGAGGATAAAATGAATAGTATTTGTATAATGCTTAGCACAGAGCCTAGCATGTGGTAGGAGCTTAATAAATTCTTGTTTCTTTCTGTCTATTCCAACCATACTGGAAACAGGCTGCCCAGGTGTAGTTGGCTTTCCTTAGGTTACTTCCCTGCTTTTTTCCTTTAGTTGATTCTGTACCCTGTTTCTTCTTCTTCTTCTGTTTTCTCTTCTGTTGCATGTATCCTTCAGATTCTGAAGCCCATCTTAGATGCTGCCTCTTCCATGAAACCTCCCCGATCCCTCAGGTTGGCCCATAGCATGTTGCATCTCTGTGTTATTTTGTACCCTATCACTTGTATGCGTGTCAGTTACTATCCCGCTAGACTGTAGCTGCATGAGGCCAGAGGCCACACAATAGCACATAGCGGAGCGTCCCTCGGGAAAGACTGGCTGAACTGAAATTGAGTTCTTATGTACAGAGAGTTCAGAAAACACAAATTGAATTCCTAAATGATACCAGGAGGTGGCAGAGGCCCAGGGGAGAAGCAGGGAAGCGTGGATGGCTTGGGGCCCTTCTGAGACAGTGGCCTGGCAGAGGCTTTCCTCGAGATAATTCGGCCACCCTGGGTAGAAGAGGAGGATCAGGCCTTCCTAGCAACAGTGTTCTAGTGTATTAGATGACTTGGTGTTCTTCAGTAAGCTTCTAATAACCAGCAGACATTTATTTAATACTTCTGGGCCAGATGGACACTGGAGATAAAAGAAGTCAAAAGCCCTGCTTGGAGCAGTCAGCACAGATAGTTCCATTCACATATATAAATGTCTACATAAATAAATATAAATATAAGGCAGGTTTTGTGGAAGAAGACATTAACAACTTGGAATAACAAAAGGCTTCCTGGGAGAGGTTGCTCTTGAGTCAAGCTTGGGAGTGAACCAGATAGAGGTGTGGGTGAGGAGTACCTGAGACATCCAAATGGAAAGCCATGGACGGAGGAGATGGTATCATTTGGGAAACTGCAAGAAAGATGCTAAAATGTATAAAGGGTAGTAGGATGTATTAGATAAAAGGTGGGAGCTAGTTGGGAAGGTCTTCAAATGTCTGAAGAATTTAAACTTGATTCCTGAGGCCACAGGAAGTTCAAGGTAATTGTTCATCGAAGAAAGGTGTGATAAAACTTGATCTTTTTTTTTTTTTTAAGTTCAACTGTCACCTGGAAACTGGAATGGGGGTAGGAGTTTGATTTGAGGCTTAGAGTTAGCAGGATGGTGCAGTGGCTAGAGTGCCAACTGGGCCTGGAATAAGGAAGTCCTGCTTCAGATTCTTATTAGTTAGCTTGCCCCTGGACAAGTCACTTAACCCCTTTCAGTCTCAGTTTCCTCGTCTATAAAATGAGGGCCTACTGTTCATAGTATTGTTGTGAGAATCAAGAAAGAGAGTATGTGTGTGTGTGTTATTTTGTAGATATCTGATTGTTCTGGAACAAGATGATTTTTCGCGATTAGGCTGCTAATACTACTATGATGTAGATGATCTGAGGCTTGTAAACAAATTGTTTTTCAGAACTGTGAGTGCACATTGGAAGGCAGACTGGCCTCTTGTGTTCTGAGTCTCAGGGTAGGGTCTGTGGGTACAGGAGAAAAAAAAGTCATTTCTTTTTCCTGATCCTTAGGGTTATCTTCCTTAAACTTATTTATTCTCTTCCCTCTGCCAGCTTTATTTCCTCCTCAGTCTATGAGCCCAAAGATTATTCAACTGCTCTAAGATTTTAAAAAATTAGTATTTATTACCTATATATTACCTTTTTTCTGGCTCCTGAATGGCAGAGTGGCATTATCCAGGTCTTCAGAAAATGACGTATACAATCATACCCAGAGATATTGTGGGTTTGGTTCCATACTCTCTCAATAAAGCAAGTCACACAAATTTTTAGGTTTCCCAGAGCATTATAAAAGTTATGTTTACATAATTCTGTAATCTATTCAGTACATTGTAGTATTTATCATAGTTTTAAAATAATATACATACATACTTTAATTAAAGTATACTTTATTGCTCAAAAATCCCCCCCACTACTGCCAGTCTGATCCTTTTTGCGGGCAGAGTCTTTCCTGTTGGCTGTTCAGAGTGGTGGTTGCTGAAGGTGGAGGTGGCCAGAGATATTTCTTAAAATAAGACATTTGCCATTTCAATTGGCTCTTCTTTTCACAAAAGATTTCTCTGTAGCTGTTTGATAGCATTTTACCCCCAGTACTGTAGGACTTTCAGAATTGGCATCAATTCCTTCAAGCCCTGCTGCTGCTTTATCAATCCAATTTATATAATTTTCTTCAATATTGTTGTTGTGTAGTAGAGGTAGATTAAGAAAAGCAGCAGATGGACTGTCTTTTTTGAAAGAAAATTCCCATACCTTCCTATGGGCTTTTCTGATTAGATTAATGAAAAGTTTTCTACTTCAGCTTGACATCTGGAGTTTCTTGTGCAGTGGTGTAAAATTCAAATAGAAATGGAGCCACCTGAGAATAGGGATGGTGCCTGTCTGTTGACTTGGAAAACCACATATTAACATTATTTGTGTTCTAGTGTATTTTTTGTACTTTTATTTATTGTGTGAAATATTTCCCAATTATACTTTAGACTGGTTAAGCTTGACCCAGGAGCATTAACGGCTTTAATGCTTGCATATTTGACAGCTCTGTTCTTGTATATCTGTTATTTTAATGTGGAAAATACATTCAGTGAAGATCACAATTTCCATAGTTTCTCATTATATACAGTTCTCATAAATGTCCTTTGATAAATCTTCATAAAACAGCCACTCAGTGCTTCTCCTGGTTCGTTTGATATCTTCAGGATACCAAGTAGCACATGCTCTGTTCCTTTATTGTGTCTCTTGCTACATGATTACCCTTCTACATTTTTTGGTCCTAAAAATCCTTTGAGATGTTTTTTTACATCATTTATCATATACACATCATTTTTGGTCATATGTTTCTACCTGTGTCCTACCATATGCCTTTCTGCTGCCCTTTGAGTCACTGAGGTCATAAATTTGCTAAGAATAAAAATAGCAATTATTTTATTTCATTCTTTTGAGACTAGTTATTGGTGATAGAAGGAACCTATTTATTTATTTTTGAAATTTTTGTTTAATTAGTTGAATTAGAATGTTTTCCCATGGTTACAAGATTCATGTTCTTTCCCTCGCCTTCCCTCAACCCCCTCCCGTAGCTGGCACACAATTCCATTGAGTTTTACTTGTGTCATTGATCAAGACCTATTTCCATATTATTGAAAATTGCACTAGGGTGATCATTTACAGTCTACATCCCCAATCATATCCCCATCAAACCATGTGATCAGGCAGTTGTTTTTCTTCAGTATTTCCGCTCCCACAGTTCTTCCTCTGGGTGTGGATAGCATCTTTCTCATAAGTCCCTCTGAATTGTCCTGGATCATTGCATTGCTGCTAGCAGAGAAATCCATTACATTCGATTGTGCCACAGTGTTATCAGTCTCTGTGTTCAATGTTCTCCTGGTTCTGCTCCTCTCGTTCTGCATCACTTCCTGGAGGTTGTTCCAGTCTCCATGGAACTCCTCCACTTTATTATTCCTTTTAGCACAATAGTATTCCATCACCAACAGATACCACAATTTGTTCAGTCATTCCCCAATCCAAGAGTATCCCCTCATTTTCCAATTTTTTGCCCCCACAAAGAGCGCAGCTATGAATATTCTTGTACAAGCCTTTTTCCTTAATGATCTCTTTGGGGTACAAACCCAGCAGTGCTATGGCTGGGTCAAAGGGCAGACAGTCTTTTTGTGTCCTTTGGGCATAGAGGAACCTATTCTTTAGACTGATCATTATCCTGATTTTTAAAAAACAGAGCACTAGGTACATAGGCAACAGACAGGTAAAATTAAGCAGAGACGCTTATGCCCTTTAAAAAAGGATTGTTTTTCCTTTTGTGTTTGCCTGTTGCACTGGTTTTGAATATTTGCTAATGAATTTGAATACATAACATAGCTTTTATGGACAAACGTGAAGCAGTCATTCAAGAAAAATTAAATGTTATAAATTCAGATCATGTCGACTATGTAGGGAATATTTTCCTCACTCACCTGCGATATCCTGGCATGTTGTCTTCGCGTCACATTACTGCATTTCTCTTTAACATAAGCAGAGGGCCTTCGACAATTTGATGGTATCTGAAATAGAGAAATGTAGATACCTGCCAACAACATAGAAATGAAGTCAGCAGTAAAGGATGATCTCAGCCATGTGGTTAGTCTGCTTCCTTCTAACTGCCACAAATCACAGCCCTCCCATGCCTGCTTATCTCATGTGCTTTTGACCACGTTCTCTTACAAGGTCAGCACAGTGGTCCACCTGACACATTGCAGCAGTTTTACTTTCTTTTGACTTGTTTAGACCAGGTGGCCAGTTTTCATTTATAGTGAGTGATAGGATTGTATTCTTCTAGTTGTGTCTACTGTCATTTGAATAAGAACCTTATGTTGCTAAGTGCTAAGAACCAAGATAAACTTGATAGATGGTCACCACCAGACATCTCAGGCTTCTGACCAAACAGAACTGTCTTTTCTCCCCAAACCCAGGCTTCTTCCACACTTTTCTGTTTCTGCTGAGAGCATCACCATACTTCTGGTTGCTAGGTTTGTAACTGCATCTTCTCCCTCCCTCTCCCTGCTGCCCCCCGCCCCCCCCCCCAGCCAGGTTGTCACATCTCTCACTCCACCCCTTTGTCTCCTTACAGACAGCTACCACCCCAGATCAGGCCCACCTTACTTCTCTCCTTAACTATTGCAGTTGTATTCTGATTGGTCTTCCTGGCTCAAATCTCTCCTCCCTCCAGTGTGTCCGCCTTTTGGCACAGCTTCCAAAATAATGGCTAAAGTGTAGGTATACTCACATCAACTCTGTGGCAGTGCCTCTTTTCTTTTGGGTTTCGATGCTTATTCTGTTCCACACTGGAAGCTCTTGGTGTGGTTCCAACCTTGCCTTTCTGCCTTGTTTACAGATTTCCCCCCTTTACACACCACCCCGTTCATCCACATTGACTTCTTTGCTGTTCCTAACACATGACATTCTGTCTCACACTTTGGCTCCTTTACACATGAACCCCAGCTGTCCTCTGTGCCTAGGATAAATTCTCCCCAATTAGAAATTCTTGATTCAACTCAAGGGGGCAGCTGGGTGATTCAGTGAATTGAGAGCCAGGCCCAGAGACAGGAGGACCTCTGTTCAAATCTGGCCTCAGACACTTCTGGGTGCGTGACCCTGGGCAAGTCACTTGACCCCCATTGCCTAGCCCTTATCACTCTTCTGCCTTAGAACCAGTACACAGTACAGATTCTAAGATGGAAGGTAAGAGTTTAAAAAAAAAAAGATTCAACTCAAGCATTACCTCTTGTATAAGACTTTTCCTGGTATGTCCACTTGGTTGCTAGAGCCTTCCTTCCCCCAAGGTATCTTGTATCTATTCTGTATGTTTTTCTGAATATTCTGTATATGCATCCCTGCTTTTCACCCAAAGAAAGTAACCTCTTTAAGAGAGATCTGTTTGTCCTTGTGTTCCCAGGACCTTGCAACAATGCCTGGCTTGTTTAATTATGCTTGTTGGTTGGTTATTTGAGTGTCACTCTAAACCTCATTGTCCCCTTACTCTAGCATTTTCTTGAGCCTTATGGAAGACATAGACGTTCTGTCCTAGTCTGACATCCACTTCTTACCTTTCTGAGGCTCCTGACTTAGAAGGAAAGTTTTAAAATAACCTTTGAAGTTTACAGTCTTTGGCTTGTTTTGTATTTTAGTCTTCCTTTAATTCTGCTTTTAACAACCTTTTGTTCAAAAAAGAAAAAGGTCAGGTGTAAAAGGCAGCAGTAAAGTATACTCAGATTCTTTTCATCTTTCATTCTATGTCAAAGAGGTCAGTTGGAATTTATGAGCATTTCAAATAGGATTGGCCATTTTGTGACATGAAAAAGCAATACCTTTCAGCAACCGTTGTAAGCCCATGTACAAAAGTAACTAGTTTTCAGAGGTCTGGCAATCCTAATCTCAGAAGCACTATATAGATTGTGGGGTTTTTGAGTGATCTGTATAGAACATCCTTACAACATAATGCTTATCCCCTGGGACTGTCAACATGAGGTTGTGAAATATTGCATGGCTTGTATTTAAGCAGATTATGTTATTTATTCATTGTATGCATTTAATTGACTTGCACAAAAGTTTGAATTGCTTTGTAATTCTCTTTTTTGGATGGGTCCTTATTCAGCCCTTTCTGTTGCCTCTTTATTTCAAGGCAATCTCTATTTTAATGTCCTCCAAGATTATAAACAATAAATACATAAATCGGTCATTCTGGCTCAGAAAAATCAGCAAAATAAAAAATGAAGTTATAGACACCAGGCGATCCATTTTACTTCCCATTCTTTCTATAGCAGAGCATCAAAATCAACAAAATATTGTTGTGATTTTAAGTACCGTGCTGATAAGCATATTTTACTCTTGTGTTAAAACTTGCCATAAGTAAAATAGAAAGAATTAAGAATTATCTTCTTTGGAAGTGATAAGATTTTTTCAGTAGAGCTTCCAGACCATAATAGTGGTTTTAAATGCCATTGTTATTCCCTCTAAATGTGTTTGAAGATTTAAGTAAGAAATACAAGTTACTGGGGGAGGTAGATGGCTCAGTGGGTAGAGAGCCAGACCTGGAGCTAGGAGGTCCTAGTTCAAATTTAATGTCAGCTGCTTCCCAGCTGTCTGGGCAAATCACTTAACCCCAATTGCCTAACCTTACTGATCTTTTGTCTTGGAACTGATATTATTAATATTAAGACATAAGGTAAAGGTAAGGTAAGCACATTCTCTTTCACATTCTTTCTTTGTAACAAATGCCATTTTAGATGACTGAGTTGTGTAGAGTTGGATTGGGGCATATCTTACTTTCCGTGGCCTTGAATGTTCCGTGTCTTGCTTTCATACAAAGCTGTGCATTCATAATCATTGGGAGACTTGATGTCCTTGTGATTCCTTGTGTTTCTGCTTTTATTTGACTGGCTAATGAAGGTGTAGCCTTGTACAATCAGAGCCCCAGCAGCCACTGTCCCCCAGGCTTAACATCTTCTGAGGCTTTATAGAATTCCTCGCAGCAATTCCCCTCGTTGGAGGGTGAATGAATGAATGAAACACCCTTGGGAAATTCTTAGAAAGGGACCAAACTGATTTCTTTCTTTTTTTTTCCTTCAGCTGCTTTGGGGGTTCAGCAGCCATCGTTACTTGGTGCATCCCCTACCATCTACACTCAGCAGACGGCCCTGGCAGCAGCGGGTCTTACCACACCAACTCCCGCAAACTATCAGCTCACTCAGACAGCAGCCTTGCAGCAACAAGCAGCTGCCGCAGCCGCAGCCTTGCAGCAGGTACCTCTTGTCCAGTTAGTGTAGTTCTGGTTTATAATATAAGATGTCCAGTTGGATTGCATCTCCAAAGAAAATCTGAGTGATGAGAGAAGAGGTGTTGAAACATTGAGACATAAGTTTAACAGTTCTTACTTTGGGCTAGATCACATGTGAGCATGTAAATAAAATATAGAAATAAATTTTTAACAAAATAATTTTTTGGTTATTCAAATCCATATGGAAGTTTTAAAATACATCAACAATCAGCATTTTCTTCCTGATGAGATTTAACTATTTACAAATTCTTTCAGTGTACTCTTTACTACATGTGTAAAGTTTGGATTGAATTTTCTCAAATTTAGTTAAAGTTCTGGATGCTACTTTGAACAATATTTTCATTCTTTTTT
The DNA here is from genome assembly GCF_027887165.1 of Monodelphis domestica. NCBI lineage: Eukaryota > Metazoa > Chordata > Mammalia > Didelphimorphia > Didelphidae > Monodelphis > Monodelphis domestica. The sequence goes on from NC_077227.1 coordinate 30,582,908, forward strand.
CCAGCAATATTCACAACCTCAACAAGCCCTATATAGTGTACAGCAACAGGTTTGTTCCTTTTTTTCTGACTTAATATATATATATATATATATATGCATATATATATACCCCTGATTTTTAAACATAGCTGTGTACTTTGTAGTTTGTTATATTTGCATTTTAATTTCCACTTGTTAATTTAGAAATCACTTTCCCTTTCTGGGCTCACCTGTCAAATGAGGGAGTTGAACTGGTCTCCTATGACCTTTGCCATGGTCCTAAGTGTTTCGAGTTCTCTTGGAGGCAATTGAGGGTTGGGTGTGAGCAGAATATATTAAAAGGTGGCATTATAGAGAAATTTTAGTTTTTAATCAACTGAAGTTAGGACAGATTAATTCTCATATTAAGGTAAGACTTATGGAAATACACATGGACAAATTTCATTACTGTTAGAAAAAGAAAAAGGCAACATGTGATGCTTGAATTACATTTTCCCCACTCCTTCCAATTAAATTTAGAGATGCAAATTATTTCTACATAGAGATTGTTTCTACTTTGTCCTGGATTTAGTTCCTGGTTTTAGTGGGTCAGTGCCAACCTCTTCCCACCTTGAATGTACTGTTAATGTTCTGGTGACTCTAAGCCAGTGGTTCTCAACCTCTCTAATGCCGGGACCCTGCAATACAGTTCCTCATGTTGCGGCAACCCCAAACCAAAACATGATTCTGGTGGCTACTTCAAAACTAATTTTGCTACAGTTATGATTCAGAATGTAAATACCTGATGTGCATTATGTATTCTCATTGCTACCAATTGAGAGGTTGAGAACCGCTGCTCTAAGCCATTGCCAAGGATGTGACTGTGTGCTTCTTCCATTCTTCTGGTCTTGTCTGTTCTTTCATATTTTCAGCATATGAATGAAATAACCAGGCAGAGTTTGAGGGGGAGGAGGGGGCTACATTTTCATAAGGAAGTGAATCAAGTGTGCAAAATCATTATAACATACATCTCATTTGAGACCTACAACATCCTAAGAGGTCAGTGATTCAACTATTAACACCTCTTTCACAGATGAGGAAACAGGCTCAGAGAGGCTAATGGTCATTTAGCCAGTAAGTGCCAGAAGTAGGACTGAGTCCAATGCCAGCATTAGCTATTACCACACACTATGTCAAATTGCCCTACAGAAAGGTACCAGGTGCTCATTTGATTGAATGGCCTGAAGTGATAACAAAAAAGTGGCAAAATATTATCACAGCCAGAGTTCACAGAAATAGAAAAAGATGAGATATTTTACAGGTTACCGTTTATAATTAGTAACATTTTCTGTGACTAAAATGAAAAGGAAAATTTGGTCATGGGTAAAAATGTTCTGCCATTTAAAAAGCACATATATGTATATGTCACAAACATTTGTTAGATATTTTTTTTTGCCACAAGTACGTGTGTGTGTGTATGTGCATGTATACATATATACTATAGTTCTGCAATTAACTCACTTTTCCCCCTATTTTTTAGTTGCAGCAACCTCAGCAGACCTTGTTAACACAGGTTAGTTTGACTTCATTATTCCTTTACTCAGATGTCAAAATGATAAATTGATCAGCCTTAATTTTCATAATGTACTTACACAAATAGTTAATGGATAATGTCTATTATACCAGAAAAAGAAATGTCTCATTTCTTAGTATTTTTGGTCATAAAAACTTTTCATCTAATTTTGACAATGAAAAGGATTTCAATATATTTCACTTTTGCATGAAAATACTGAAATTAGTTGTCTTTTAAGCTTATCTTGTATTTTTTTCCCCAGTGGATTTTTTTGAACAAGTTAGTGAGCTGTTATAGATCTTGTTCATAGTTTGTGTCAGTTGTATTTTAAAGGGATAAACGTTAAAATCCCAATAATTTCCACCATAGAACTAAGAACTAATTTAGTAGAGAAGCTACATGTTTTTTTGTGTGCTAAAAACTGCTTAAAATGGAGATGATTCCAAATTAAAGGTTAAAAATTAAATGACATTAATGTGAATTTTGATATCTCCATTTCTAACATAAACTTTATTCCCCAGTGAATTTTAGCCCCAGTGGATGAGATCCTTTTTACATGTGATTCTTCTGCCCTTTGCTCCTTACAGCTTAAATTTCTGCACTTTACCTTCTTTTGCAGGTCATGGGGAATATCTTAGGGCTTTGTCTTCATCTGGTGGAGATTACAAATCTAGCAGTGTGGTACCAGACTAGAAATTGTCCTCTCATTCAAAAAGATGCATTCACTGGGGCTTGTCTCCACCAGGCCTCTACTCCACAAAACCACATTTGCCTTTAGTTGAGAGATGGGGAATAGCTTCCAGTCAGAGTGACTGACCATTTGGGGAACTTCACTGCATTTTTGGATGTCTTCCTTACTCTTCATGCCAAGTAAATGGAAAGCCATGGCTTTCCATTCCCAAAGCAAACACTCCCTTTGAGCTGATCTAATTCTTCTGATTATTTCCCATTAATTCTTTGGAAGAAATGATTCAGTCCATCCCAAACTTTGTCTGTCCCATGCCCTGGTGATTTCTGAAGCAAGAGTGGAATGAAGCCCATCCTCAATTCTTCCAGTCCAGTTAGAGGGGCAGGGGATCGAGAGAAGAACATTGGGGTTGAACAGTGATTTTCAAAACTTCTTTTTTTGTTTATTTCTAAATAGTTCCTACAGTTTTCACTCCATCTCATTTAAAACAAGTCCTTGATTTGTCAGTATACATACTCTATGCTGCTTCTTCTTTTCATCACATACACTTGTGTCCACATCCTCTCTTAAGAAGGCACTCTAGTCATGTCCTCAACAGCTTACTTTGGGGTCTCCTTGTTTCTAGCCAGCTGTTGCCTTGCCGACAAGCCTAAGCCTGTCCACTCCTCAGCCAGCAGCACAAATCACTGTTTCGTACCCCACTCCACGGTCCAGTCAGCAGCAACCTCAGACTCAGAAGCAGCGAGTCTTCACGGGAGTTGTTACAAAACTACATGATACCTTTGGATTTGTGGATGAGGATGTGTTTTTTCAGCTCAGGTAAGCTGTATATTGTCATTTGGCCATTGCCATAAACTTAGTGTCTTCTACAAACACTGGAAGAAATAGGATTTAAGAATTCCTCCAAAGACTAAGCTACCTGCATTGATGCAGGGCATTGTTTGTATTAGTAAGGCAAAGAAAATAAAGAGCCGGATAGAAATGACAATTTTTGCGTGTCATTTGACTTGCCTGGCCCTTCTGGTGTTATCTATGTGGGTAAAGTATCCTTTTTTGAGTAATACTTATCTGTAATGATTTGCGATTAATAATAAATTATTTTAATTTCTATATTAACTATATTCATATAGTTCTTTAAGGTTTGAAAAGTTCTTTAAATGTGTTATCTCACAACAGCCCTATGAGGTAGATTTTGTTACTCTATTCTACAAATTAGGAAACTGAGGGAGAGAGAAGTTAAGTCACTTGCCTAAGGTCACACAGCTAGTAAATGTCAGAGGCTGAGCTGGGACGCAGGTCTTCCTGACCCCCAGTCCGTCAATTTGGCAGTTTATTAAGTACCTACCTATTATGTCCCAAGTACTGGGATAAATGTTCAGGATACAGGAAAGATAAAATAGCCCCTGCTCTCTGGGAACTTAGTCTAAGGGAGGAGACAACATGCAAGTTGCTATATGAATACAATATAGACAGGAAAAATGAGAGAATCAGCAGAGGGAAGGCACTCATTAAGTGTGGGGGGGGATTGGGACAGGTTTCATAGGTGGGGTTTTATCTGAGACTTGAGGGAAGTCAGGAGATGGAGATAAGAAGGGGGGGGGGAATATCCAGGCATTAGGGAAGCCAGTTAAAATGTCCAGAGCTGAGAAAGAGTTTTTTAAAGCACAGGGAATGTAGGGTAAAGTGTATGAAGTCTAGGAAGGTAGGAGGGGTCCACGTTAATTGAAGGCAGACTTTTTATACCAAACAGGATTTTGTATTTGATCTTAGAGGCAATAGGGAGCTACTGGAGAGTAGGAGGGTAACTTGGTTGCTACATTTTAGGAAATCACTGCCGTCTAAATGGAGGAGAGGCTGGAATGTGGAAAGACTTGAGGCAGGCAGACCCTCTAGTGGCTATTGCAGCAGCCCAGGTGTGAAGTGATGAGGGCCCGCACTAGGGAGGGAGCTGTGTCAAAGACGAAAGGGAGATCCTGGAGAGATGGTACAGAGGAAAAAATCCATTTCAGCACCAGCTTAGCTATGGGTTGTTGGGGAGAGATAGCGAGGAGTCCAGGATAACTTCTCTATTGTGAGCCAAGAGGGTGGAATTGCTCTCAACAGAGAGAGGGAAGGTTGGAGCAGGAGATGGTTTGGGGGGAAATGAGTTCAGTTTTGGACATAACGAGTTTAAGAAATATATTGGGCATCCCAGTGGAGATTTTGAAAGGCAGCCAGGGACGGGAGACTAGTGATCACTGACCATTGTGCCACCTATTGGAGTTGCCCATCGAAGAGCAGCAAACGTTGAAGTGTTGTGTTAGGCTGGAAGGCTACAGAGCTATAAGAAGAACAGTATCAGAGAGAAAGGCCAACACAAAACACATACTGAATAATTTGGAAAGTACGGTCAGACTTCAGGAATTGGCTAGAGAGTAGACGAGGAGAGCATTCCTGTGGCCTGCTGTACAGTTTGTGCCAAGGAGTGGAGATTGAAGGTGGACTCTGGGGTACAGTTGCCATTTGGAACACAGTTTGTAACGTGTATCTTCCAAGCGAGACTGGAGCCAGATGAAATGAAATGTGCTTGGTCAATACTCAGCAAGCTTGTTAACCCACTTCCACCAACCCTAACTTTCAGTAAACGACCAGTACTAAACTTTAAGAGTTCATTGATATTTTTCACCATACCAGGGAACTGACAGAGTGAGAGGGAATACAAAGGTCACATCTTCAGTTTTGGATAAGAGGAATTCAGAATAAATAAAATGAACGTGCAATCAGATATCAGGCCAGGTCATAACACCCTGACAGATTGATAGTTGAGACTCACTTTGTAGGGTTAAGAATAGTGATCGCATCCGTGTTTTAATGTATGAAGCAAGGAAGAGAGCTTATTTTTGTGGGTTTTTTGGTGGTTCTAAGTCAGCCTCCCCACAGCTCTGTAGTGCCCCCTCCAGCTACCATTCTGACATGAACTGGGAAAAAGGGTATCTCAGAGGAGATAGGATGAGGATTATTGTAGGGGTCAGAAGTCAAAGGTACTTCTATTTCTATTCCTTATCAGATTATACATTAAGCTTAAGTTAAGTATTTTGCATCCTTTAAATGTCAGTGTAGTGTGTTAGAGGGGATCCATAGAACCTAGGCTGCTCTGTAGAATTCAGAAATGCAGAGCCTGCACCATTGGCATTGAAGGTGGAACTTTCCTCATCAGGAGTGCCCTATCCCAGTCCAGGACTAAACCAAAACAGCATCCTGATTTTAAGCACTTGCCCCTACTTTTGCGGAATGGCTTTCTAGTTGTAGATCTCAGCTTGCTTTCTGTTTGCAGTGCTGTCAAAGGGAAAACTCCCCAGGTAGGCGACAGAGTATTGGTGGAAGCCACCTACAACCCCAGCATGCCTTTCAAATGGAATGCACAGAGGATTCAGACTCTGCCAAATCAGGTATGTACTGTGTGGACTGCAAAGGGTAGACTTCTGGACCCAAAATCTTCCAGCTCCTAAGGGTTTCTTTTTTTTTTCTTCTAGAATCAGTCTCAAACCCAGCCTTTACTGAAGACACCACCAGCTGTGCTGCAACCACTCACCCAGCCGACAGCATTTGGTGTTCAGGCACAGCCTCAACCCCAGTCACTGTTGCAAGCCCAGATTTCAGCAGCTTCCATTACACCTTTGCTTCAGACTCAACCCCAGCCTTTATTACAGCAGCCACAACAGAAAGGTATCATGTTAAAAAGAGCTGTGTCCTTTGGGGGGGAGGTTTCAAACTAATACATTATTTATTTATTTGATTTTATTTTTATTGGTAAGGCAAATGATCTTTATTATCTTTCAGCTACAGAAACAGTATCAATAAAATTCTTTAAAATGATTTCACAAGGTATATGTTCCTGTGAACTAGTACATTATTTAAAGATCCAACATGAGAAATGTGCAGCTCATTGCAAAAGGGCAGGGAACTTTCAGGTTCCTATTAAACTAAGAGAGTTGAGTCTAGAGGGAAAATAAAGACAGTCTTTTTTCCTTAAATGTTTTCCACTCATCAGTAAATCCTTCAAACTCACTACTTCTTCATTAGAAATAATTTGGTAGTACAGACCAGGGATTACATTAATTTGCCTTTCCTAATGGATTCATGAATTGATATTTCCTTATTTAAGTGTTTGTCTACTGGTTTATGCTGATCTTAATGAAATTGTATCCAACTGCTCTATAAGTGTGATTTAAGGTATGTAGTTGTGTTTGTAATTTACTTTTGAAAGAAAGATCTCAACTACTTTCTGTGACTTGACATTTAATGGATGGTGTTAAAGCAGTAAGATTGAGTGTACTTCATTTTTTATATCATTCCAGCTTCCGAATTAGTCTTAGTCTGGTTTTTTAGTTGTATTTAAATAATTACCCCTTAAATTGCAATATGACCATTATTACTTAAATTTCCCAAAGCTTTGGGCAGTTTTCCCCCATCTTTAGAAATTTTTCTATTTAAAGTACTCCAAAATTTCACTTTTTAAAGATGGTTGTATGAAACTTGCAATACATTTTCTCATTCATAGAAACAATTGTTTATGATGATGTTTCCCAGTTGGTCCTTAGATAAACATCTTAACCATAATATAACTGAATTGTAGTTTGTTTTTCTTATGGTTTTAATGAAGAAATGAGTCCCAAATTTCAGTCAGAAGTTCAGACTTTCCCCTGGGCAAGAAGAGAATGTGCTCTTGCTTAAATGAGGAGGGGACTACTTCTGGTGGGAGGTAGAGGTACTCTGGAAGGGAGAGGCTGTGATGTCTCGCCCAGATAATTGAGCTCTTGGGCCATTCATATTTGGGGGTACATTGGGGCTCCCTGTGCAAATATTTTTAGGTAGCTTCGATATTAAAGGTATTAACATGCATAAAAATTGAACCACCCCACCCCCCCTTCTCCCACTCACACCCTCTTCACACACACTCCCTCTGACTTGCTATGAGCCTAGCAGTTTGGCATATGAATGTTCTTGCAAGATTGGTATAGACTTACCTGTTCAGAACTCTATAAGTTTTTTTTTTCATCACAACTTACACATTGGAAATGCAGAATTCAAGTTAACAGTAGACATATCCTCAGTCTATAATTTGTTATCCTCTGTATAGACTGGTATTGAAAAACATGTTTCTAATCAAAACTTGCAAATTTCCCATCTATCTTGAACCACCAAGGATAAAATTGAATTCTTTTTGTTGAACCCTATCTGAAATTCCTGTTTTTCTGTTCATCACTTCATATCTTGAAATTGCAAAGTTCCGATAATCTTGAATCCTCCTTATGGTTCCACTATGGTTGAGAACTACTGATTATAAACCAACTCATAATTGGATTTTGAGATGTTAGATCTATTCATCCTTTTTTTTAAAAATAATTTAAATATAATTTTTTAGCCCCGAACAGATAGTACAAACATTTCAAGGCCAATAAATTTTGTCTAGTATTTGTTTGACCTATGCTGGTGATTGGAAAAGAGAAGACAAATTTGAAATCCCTCTTCTGATATGAAGTCTTTGTTTTTGTGACTTTATTTAGTTGATTGGTGAAAGTTTATATTTCCTATATCCAAAGTTCAAGTTATGTCTGCATTGTAACAAAAACATTTCTTGTTTGAATAGGGTATGGTTTTGCTTGAAATAGTTTTAATGGCTATTTTTAAGGTATCCTGTTCTTCAACAACCTATGAAGAATGTCACCAAGAAAGTATTTCGTGTTTGATAACACTTAAATTATTCTGATGATTCCTTTCTTTTTACCCATGTCACAATTCATACTTATTCTGCATATATGTAGGCAACTATATATAAAATTGAGCTTAGGTGATGGTTTTGTAATTTTAAAAAATAAATTCTAAAGTATCTCTGTATCTCTTTAAGCTGGTTTGTTACAGCCCCCTGTCCGTATAGTTTCACAGCCACAACCAGCACGAAGGTTAGATCCACCATCCAGATTTTCAGGGAGAAATGACAGAGGGGATCCAGTTCCTAACAGAAAAGATGACAGAAGGTACGGTGTTTCAGAAAGTGTGGCAGGACCTCTTCGTTGTTTGTTGGACCTGTCAAAATGTTTTTCTTTAAAGATTTGCTTTCTTAAGCTAAAAATAAAAGGAATTTTTATTACTTTTCTTATAAGTCGTGAAAGGGAGCGAGAAAGACGTAGATCTCGGGAAAGATCACCTCAGAGGAAACGTTCCAGGGAGAGATCTCCCCGAAGAGAGAGAGAGCGATCACCTCGAAGACCACGGCGTGTTGTTCCTCGTTACACAGTTCAGTTTTCAAAGTTTTCACTAGATTGGTAGGTCCTGATTGGTATTTTCAAAATTGAATTACTCAAAATCTCTATTATAACAGTCCCTAGCTATCCTAATTTGCCAAAATTTTGCATGTTAAGATTGCTTTTAAATTTAATTTGGTTTTCTATAGTTTAGTACCATTATAAATTATTAAAGGGCTGATATTGGTCTGAGGTAATAACCCTACTACTTTTATACATGTTATCCTTTAAACATAATCATGAATAATGTGCTATTTGATTCAGAAAAAAATGAAGTTGATATTCCTGATTGATAGGACTATTTCTTAAAGTTAGAACAGGTGAAAAACAAAAGCCTGTGTTGTTTGTGGCATTTTGATGAAGGGCAGGGCAGGGCCCAGTCCATCCCTAGGTCCAGTATATAGGAGTCTCACAGGAAAGGGGCTCCTGCAGAGAGAGAGAGACTCTGGGTTTTAAGGGCTAATTGGGAAGTCCCTGTATTTTACCTCATCCAAACATTGTTATGAGAAGACGTAGTGGAAGCTATAAAAGCCCTGTGAGGAAGGGTCCAGTTCCAGGGAGGGCTATGGTAAGCCAGAGCAGATGGCCCTCAGAGGTCTTGGAGGCCCAGTGACCCTGACTCATTCAGAATATGCCAGGTTTCTGCTTAAGGAAGCATGGAGTACGTTTGAAAGCTGTTTTCACTAAAAATAATTCAGCTAAAAGTCTTGAAGCTTAAATAGAAGGACTACTTCAGTTATTTGGAAAGTTCATTTATGGATTCTATCACTCTTAGTGGTTCCAAGAAGTGAAGCTTACTGGAATCAGCACAATATTAAAAGAACAGAACTTTAGTAAAAAACCTTGCATGTAGGAGGACTTTCTGATTTTTCTGTTAATTCAGTTACCTCATTCCACCTCGGGAATTTATGCCCTGGGAAAAGATGTCATACAAATCAGCCAGCGTAATGATTTTTGTGGTCAGTCGTCTTCCCTTGCACTTGTTCTCAGGTTGCCATTTGCTCTGTTATGGTCTCTTTGTTTACGGCCACACTTTCTATATCTATCTATGGGCTGCATATCAAAACCCTTGACCAGTGCTAAAATGTTCCGAGAATTCCCCCCCTCCTTTTTAGGCTGGTGTTTTTCCTCATTCTGTTCTCAATATAGAGGAAGTGGTGGGGACAAGTTGAAAGGCAAAAGGACAAAGCTTATCAGCTTTCTAGTCCCATTAGTCTGCCCTTGGAGAGGGACAGCATCTCCTAAGTATTTCCTTGAATGTGAATTCCTAGACTATGATATACAAAGGTTTATAAAATCAACCAAGAAAATATCCCAGACTTGAAGGGGGGGAGGAGGAGCGTGCATTTGTCATTTGTGCTCCACACTCTAAATGAGGCTGAAAAGAAGTTTACAGTGAGGTCCTGTTCTTAGGGAAAGAACAGACAGAAATAGGAAGTACCTTTATACATTTCCTTTTACTTTGGACCAAGCTGTTATTTGTGATGAAGTTAGAATTCTTCAGGATATTTTGTTGGTAGAGAGACTTGTGATTTTTTTCCCTCATGACTGAATTTAAAAGAAGAAAGACCTTGGGGACCATCTGGCCTACCTTGTGCCTGAATGTGAATCCCATCTATATCACTCCAGGCAGATGATTCTCAGAAATATCTACTCTTACATCACTAGTTGCCTTTTTGGAGCATCTCAAATTGCTGTAGACTCCTCAATGTGTCTGAAACACAAGCCATCCCCCCTGCCCCCTCAGCTTGGATGCTAGGCCTCGTCGTCTCCTCCCCACTCACACTCACCCCGTGTGGTTAAATCTGCCCCAAGTTTTGTTTCTCCACTCTTCACCCACATAGCCACCACTATCATTCAAGCTTCCCTGACTCAGATCTCTTCCCTCTGCCCCAGCCTCTACTCACCATGTCACTGCATTCCAACTGCTCTGTGGCTCCACCCCATAGCTTCCAGGATCAAATAGAAACTTGGTTTGGGGTTTCAAACGCTTATAGCTTTGCCTCTATTTCTGCCTTTCCAGGATTCTTATACTTTATGCCTTTCTTGTTCTTGCTGTTCATTGTTATACACACTCATTTCCTAACCATGCCTTTGCCCTGGTTGTCCCCCTTGCTAGAATGAACTCCCTTCTCACCTTTGCCTCCTGACCTCCCCAACTTCCTTCTAGACCCAGCTTCTCCATCTTACCTTTTTCTGCAGGAAGCTTTTCCCAGGCACCTTGGCTGCCAATGCCTTCTCTGTGATAATCCTTTCCCCATCCCCAGCTGTCCCATTCCCTCTGTCTGTCTGTCTCTCTCTCTGTGCCTCCTTTCTATATACACACACACTTTTTAAAAAAACGTGTATGGGCATAATTATTTGTTGTCTCCACCATTAGAATGTGAATTCCTCGAGAATGGGTTTAGGATTTTGCCTCTCCTTTAGCACTCACTACTGCCTATCACAGAGTGAGCTCTTACTAAATTGACTGGTCACTCAGCTTTTGCTACTGACTTCTAAATCATTACCTCTCTCTTTTAGGAAATTATAATCATAACAGAGTTATTGTTTTTCTCAGATCTATTTATATAATTCCTATCATTGTATAATAGTTAACACTCCTACCTACCAGCCCCCGATAGTCTCAGATATTTATAGCAGCACTTTTTGTGATAGCAAAAAATAAAGTGGGTATGCATCACTTAAATGGCAAAAAAACTTGTGGCATATAAATGTCAATTAACAAACATTTGCTTAGTGTATTATGTAAGAAACTAAATATATGAGGAATTCAAAGCAATATGAGAAGACTTGTGTGAGATGATGTAATGAGCTAAGCAGAACCATCATAAGATAAATGAAAAAGCAGATGGATTCTGACAGTTTTTTAAATTAAATTTTTCCCATTTACAGAATTCCACTTCCTCCCTTCTCTCTCTCTTTCTCTCTCTCTCACACACACATACACACATACACACACACACACACACACACACACACACACACACATATATTAAAAAAAAAAAAACCATGATGACAAAAACATATATTTGTTACTCTGCACTCTTACTTGCTTCCATCCCTCCTCTGTCAGGAGATAGGCATCCTGAGCTCTCTGCAGCATGGTTGGTTATTGATCAGCAAACTCTGATTGAGGTTCATGATGAATAGTTAGTGAAATTTACCTCCCTCTTCATGGTAGTAACGGGGAGCTCTAAGCACAGCTCACGTGGCTGGGGTTTTTGTTGGTTTGGTTAAATTCATCTCTTGCAAGATCGGGTTTACTAGTGGAAGGGCTTTTACTTGTCAGTGATCCGATATGAAAACAAAAGGCATCGTAGGCTTTAAATAGATGACCTCATCCTAGAATATTGATATCTTCACATAACTCTTGCCCTTTGTTCTACATTTTTTTCTTTATCATAAAATGTATTTTTTCCTTTATACTTGTCTCTTCCATCCTGTGATAACCCCTTAGGCTTAATGCCAGATTCCTCATTACTACAGAAAAGCATGTTCCTTCTTTTTTTTCTACAGCTTTCTAAAAATTAAGTTTGGTCAAAATATTTCCCAGTATAGTTCCTTACTTTCCTGAAGTCTTGATGTCTGTGTGGGCACTTACCTTTGCTGGTACAGGGGTCAGGCAGTTCTACCACTATTTTCTCATCCTTTGCAGTTTTTTCAAATGTAGCCTACTTTGAAGATAAATTTGGTAAATTAATAAACCTTATAACTACATACTTCTCCTTAGTATAATATATATTCATTCAGTAACTTCAAGTTGTTTAGAGAGCTAAGGCATGAATATTTGAATTTGGAATGGGTTGCTATACTTAATTATTTGAATATGAATGGGTCTTAACTTTTTGAGAATTCACTGCAGACTAAAGACTGAATTTGGCTACTATCTGATCTAGGAGCTCAGGAACTGTGGGCATTTTACTTATTTACCCTGTTCATCTCATTTTAGATTGCAGTAGAGAAAATAGCTTGTTTCCCAGACCAATTTAGAGCCCCAATTTAGGAATGTATCTCAAACTTTGTTGGAGAGGGAGGGACCTTAGTTAATTGCTTTGGTTTCAAAAGGAGCTTCCTCCACCCCACCCTCATTGTAGTCTCCCATGCAAAGAAGGCAGTAGAGGGATTTCTGGGATACCAGTAAAATGGATACTTAATCAGTAAGTATAGCTTTAAAATTTGTAAAAAAAAATTTTATAGCACCTTCATTTGTCAGTATATCCAATTTCTCGCCCTTCCTAGAAAGTTCCCCACCCCCCTTTAGAGAATATAACTATTAATAAACTTTAAGGCATGATTTCCCATAAAAGCATGTAGACCCATAGATACCTATAACTGTGTGACTTTCTGCTGTGTCCATACTAAACTTACTACTTTATTCATCATTTGTTTCTGTTTTACAGCCCTAGTTGTGACATGATGGAACTAAGACGTCGGTATCAAAATCTGTACATCCCGAGTGACTTTTTTGATGCTCAGTTTATGTGGGTTGATGCTTTCCCTTTGTCAAGACCATTCCAACTGGGAAACTACTGTAATTTCTACGTCATGCACAGAGAGGTAGATCCTTTGGAGAAAAATGTGGCTATTCTTGACCCGCCTGATGCTGATCACTTGTATAGTGCCAAGGTTTGTATTCCAGCAGGGACTTGGACTGTTATTTGGATCAGAAAGGAAGAGAGATGATGGTTTTTGAGTAGCCTCTCTTTGCCCTTTGTCCTCCTACTCTCCAACTGGGAGGCAATTGCTTGTCCCTCCCTTACGTGGTTTGGAGGATTCAGAAGAGGAAGGAAATGGTATCAGTTATGACATCATGATGCGCCTAGAAGAGAGAAAGGCATTGCTGGGTCTCTGCCTTCAGGGACCCAGAAATGAGACTTGTGGGAGCCCACCTCCTGGCCAGTAGTCTTCAGGGGGAGCAATTGGGACTCTGCTTACTGCACATGACTTTGTAATATTTGCAAAACATTATTAATAGCATCCCTCAAAAAAAGAGGAAATCGATAAGGTATTTATGATTCCCTGTCACTGCTGTAGCATCATGTTTTGGGGGTGCCTTTGTATGTTGAAGTTCAGATATTAATTTGCATTATCTGAAAGTTGTGAGTGTTGTATGTAGTTTTGCCACTTTCATTTTCTTCCTTACCACTTTAGACTATTTTGACAGGATTGAATTATTTGACTATATAATAGGTAATGCTGATGGCTAGCCCTAGTATGGAAGACTTATATCACAAGTCATGTGCTCTTGCTGAAGATCCACAAGAACTTCGAGATGGATTCCAGCATCCCGCTAGACTTGTTAAGGTAAAATGGCTATCCATTGACAGGGGGTTTGCTTTTCATTAATTAAAGCCTCCCGTATGTAACAGGGAAAACAAGTTTTAAATCTGGGTGATTACAGAGTTAATGTAGCATAGTTGGTATCATATTGATTGTAGAATGTGAAGGTGTCGGTACATGGGGTTGTGTGCCAAAGGTAGCCCCATGTTAACAGAGGTCGTGGAATGGAGTATATGTTCAAATCATTAAAAGTTCTCCCTTGAGCTTGCCATTGAGAACAAATCTGATGTCAGGAAAGTTTTTGCAAGGATGAGTTGTGATGAGTAAAATCCTATTCCATTGCTGAAATACAGTGTGGAACATGATGAACTGAGCTCTTCCTTGGCCTGTAGGCTCAGCAGGGATAGTGACGGGGGTGTGTGCACGTTTCCTTTTCAGGCACTTGCATCAGCTGACGTTGCGAGCACACGCGACTTAACATTTAATCCGTTCTTTGTCTTTGACTTAGTTTTTAGTGGGCATGAAAGGCAAGGATGAGGCCATGGCTATTGGAGGCCACTGGTCTCCTTCACTGGATGGACCAGACCCAGAGAAAGACCCCTCTGTGTTGATAAAGACTGCTATTCGTTGTTGTAAGGCTCTGACAGGCATTGATTTAAGTGTGTGCACTCAATGGTAAGTACCCATCTTCTCCGTATGACTGGCATGACTAGAAATGTGCTAATAGCTTATGTAGATGTCTGTCAACCAGCCTTTTTTCCCCCATCTCATTCAGCAAGCTTTGGTGGTGAAGGTAAACTACTCAAAGGAAAGTCTCATTTGGGGCAAAAACTTGTTTGGTGCCAAAAGTGTTCAGAGCTGTGCTGTAAGGACTAATCCAAATGAATCTCAACCTGAACTGTGCTTTGTTACGCTGTACTTCTGCAGGGAATGTGTGTTGGAAATGTTTTTCATTTCATGCGTAGCTGGAGAAGACCGACAAGAGAGAACTTCTTTCGTTATGATTCTTTTGTCATAAAGTAAATGCTGTAGTTGCCGACTCACTGCCCAGCCATATTTTCTCTTGAGGCTCCTTGGTCTTGTGCGTCTTGTACTATTGATGATACCCAATTTGGAAAAGCTCTCACTTTCTGCACTCGATTTGTGCGCCTTCTCCGAGGGTGCCCTGGAGTGTGGGTGACTAATCGAGCGCGCAGGCCCGGGGCCGCGCCGCTGCCCGTGAGCATGCTCCGTCCAAGGGAGCTGAGCTGGACAAGCGCACCAGAGAGCAACTATGGCTTCTGTAATGTTTTTTTCTTTAGACCAGCCTGAGGTTCTGGAAGCAAAAGTTCTTTACTTGATGTGCTACAAGTGAACTAGGGTCTTTAAAGTGTATTTTAGAATTTTTTTTCCAACATGCTTCTTCCCTTGCAACAGGTACCGTTTTGCAGAGATTCGCTACCATCGCCCTGAGGAGACCCACAAGGGGCGTACGGTTCCAGCTCATGTGGAGACAGTGGTTTTATTTTTCCCGGATGTTTGGCATTGCCTTCCCACCCGCTCAGAGTGGGAAACCCTCTCCCGAGGATACAAGCAGCAGCTGGCCGAGAAGCTACAGGGTGAACGCAAGGAGGCTGATGGAGAACAGGCACTGAACGCTAATCCCTTTTTCTATTTCCGCTTCTCACAGGCACAGGAACACAGGCACAAATGCACATCACATACTACACGATAAACACACACGGAGGAACATAACTGGTAACAGCGACTGGCAATCCAGCTTTCAGCAGAGTAGTTGTACGTTCGTTCTCTTTAAAAACCAAAATCAAAACCAATTCGTCAATTACGCTAACTTAATGAATGCTGAGACCACAGAGGACAGTAAATTGTGCTTAAATTGCACAAAGCTTTGTTTTCATCATAGGTCTAGTTGCTGGAATCTGGGACCAGTTGTTGAGCGAGATTCAGTATTAAGCCATTTTAAACATTTTGCCATTTTCTAAAATTATAAAAAATTTTCTTTTTCACGGTCATCAGTTCTAATCATGGATATTTGAAATTGGACAACCACAAGTCTGAGAGCTTTGAAATTTCAGGCTATGTGGCAACGTCTTTGGTACATTTTAAAGGTCTGACTAAATCAAGATTAACTCTGGGTGGCTTGAAAATTGGGGCAAGATCACACACTGTGTGGTTAGTGGAGACCATCAGTGTCTGTGCATCCCTGATATCCTTTGTGTTGTAATTTATCACCCTTTTGTGTTTCACAGATCTGGCTTTGATTGGCTGATGAGTGTCTTTGTGATCAGTTAAAGTGGTAGAATGTATGTACGTGGACTTGCCTAAACAATAACTTTAGGAGAAGACAATCTGAAACACTTGTGACCTTGCACAGATCAGCAACAGAATTTTAAGAATAAAATAATATCCTTTGAAGGCTTCAGAATAATAATTATGCTCTTAATTTTGTATGTCAGGATGAAGAAGAGAAGGATGATGGTGAGGCGAAAGAAATCTCCACACCCACCCATTGGTCTAAACTTGATCCAAAGACGATGAAGGTAACCTTCTGACGTGGGTGGTGCTTAGCTTGGATCAGGACACGTGGGAGCCTTTGGGGAATTTACCAATAGAATAATTTCTGGATGGAAGAAAGGCCCCTTACTACACGATGCTATTTAATAGCCACTAAGTGTATTTTCTATATGCAAAGAATTCTGTTAGGTACTTGGAGAGACACAAAGATAAGAAAGAAAAGAGTTGCCCTGAGATCTTAGGATCTAAGAGAGGTAAGGCAGGAAAGCAAATAACTACAGTACTGAGTTAAAGCATAATAATATAGCATCTATTTAAAGAAATCAACACACAACTTGGAGATGTACATTGGAACAAAAATTAAGCAAAAAGCTGATTATGTGGCTGTTATTTTACTGGTCTTTACATTTTATATATATAAAACAAAATGATGACCAAGTTTAAGGTTAGGCTTTTGTTTATCTTTCTAAATCTCCTTGTCCCTTTCAAAAAATATGTTATTCCTAGGCTTGAGATCTATCTACTCTTATCACTAGTGAGCTTGTATTCTGGGACTGAACTCATCTTTAAAAGACATCTCCTTTTCCCAAAATGATAAATACTGCTTCAAGGTAGTCTTAAATTTCAAAGGAAACTAGATGGTAAAGGCCCAAGGATCAGGAAACCTCAGTGAGAGGAAGAGCTGGCCTATCTTGTAGAAAGTCTGGGACTCCAGCAGCTCTTTTTTGGCACCTCTCTCACCATTTATCAGCTTTCATCACCCCTCTTGCTTCAACCCAGTTCAAAACTTAGTATACCAGGCACTTTCAGTCTAGAGCTGTGGAAACAAGCTGCCTAAAGGACCAGATGCTGTACCTGAACAAAGGGGAAAATGAGCACCAACTATCATCTTTAGTACTTGGATTAATGCATGGCCAAATTAGCTGTGTTCTAGGCAGTTTTGCCTTTTTCTGATTGATACATTTGTGAAGACCCTTAATAATGGTATGTGATGGAGCAAAAACAAATTTTGATAATAGGATCTCTGTGATTTCTTTGGATTTTTTAAGGGGTATATTAGAATCAAAATAAAGTTAATAACAAATAGATTTCATTTTAGAGCTTGAAGGGACCCTAGATCATGTAATCCATTGCCCTTATTCTACTTATGATGAAATTGAGAAAGATGAGATTTTATGCAGAAGAATAGAAAGGGAAAGATTATGTACCTTTATATCTGAATTTGACTTCAGTAATTCTAATTTATTTGAGAGAACCTTTGGTGTTGAAAAAAACTAACTCATCATACCATCAAGTAAATTGCCTTTGAATTTTCTTGCTTTTGGATCCTACATTCTTTCCAAGCAAACAATATAGTGTCCTTTGCACAGAACACTGCAATAGGCTCATATGGAGAATGAAATGATAACAAAAGGAGCTTATCTTGAAAATCTTTAGTTAGCTGGCATGTTTTCTCTAATCTTCATAGTCTGACTCTTCACAACATTGTACTTGTTAGTGGTCACCATAATATACTGACACTACTAACTTTTACAAATGAAAAAATCTGCAGTGTCCCAAAATTCTTAGCACTGTTTTAAATCTTTAATAACTTCCAACTACGCAAAGACTTTTGGGACACCCTATGTTACAATAAGTAGATATCAACTTGCCTGTAACAGAAATGTGCTGACTAGTTGAATTACTGGTTAATTGAAAGTTAAACAAAACATTTTTTTGGCTCCTGAAATTTTTCCTTCATTATCTTATCCCACTTGGCTATTTTATTCTGTAGCGTATATCTGTAAATCATCTTTTATCAAACCAATGTTTATAAAGAGTTTACCATTCATGGAAGCCACTGAGGAGAGATGCAAAGATAAAAAATTCTTAGTCCTTTCCATAATGAAACTTATGATCACTCACTGAGAAGTGATAAGCCACATGCATAGGTAAATGTAATACAAATTAGAACATGGTCCTCCATAGTGAGACAAGATCAGGTGTGGAATCTATTTCCTAGCTGAAGAGACTAGGATGGGCTTCCCTAAGAACTGGGTCTGGAGGGGTAGGACAAGCAAAGGAGAAAAAGTCTACTGGATGTGGAACATGGAGGGCAAAGAGTCTAGTTTCACTATTGCATATACTAGAGTATATAACATTAGAAAGGACCATAAATTTCAGGGTAAAGGATTTGTACTTGATATCACAGGCCGTAGAGAACCACTGAAGATCTTCAATGAGGATTGGCATGATCATAGTAGAAAAAACTATTAAAATAAACATTAAGAATATTAACAGGGGGCAGGTAGGTGGCTTGGCCTGAAAGTCAGTCCTAGAGATGGGCAGGCCTCAAGATACTTCTTAGGTGTGTGACTGGGCAAGTGACAACTCCCATTGCCTAGCCCTTACCGTTCTTCTACCTTGGAATCAATATACAGTAGTGATTCTAAGACAGAAGGTAAGGGTTTAAAAAAGAAAGGACATTAACAGTGATATGCAGGGTAAATTGAAACAGTGAATGAACGAGTGTTTATTAAATGCTTCCTAAGTGCTTGGAGTACAAATACAAAAGCAAAGGCAGGTCCTAACCATGAGGAGCTTGCGTTCAAATAGGGAGAAACCCACACATTGGGAACAGGTGGCCAGGGGTAGTACTTTGGCTTGGAAAGGTACAAGGATAATGACCAGAAGAGCCATAAGAGAAGAGGAGAGAGCCAACATCAGGGAGTTGGGAAGTGGAAGGTTTGGAGGAAAGGAAGCCAGTCTACACTTAGTGGGTGACTAAGGCAGTTGCCAATCGGGGGCTCCATGGCAGGACTTGAAAAAATGGTGAAGTCTTTTCTCTAAGGTATGACTTGGATGGTGAACCTTGAGAGAAACTTACTTTTAGGAAGCTTTTTATCTTGGGTCAGGGGAGAGGTAATAAAGGTAGTGGCAATGAAAATGGGAAACTGGGGGGGGGGGACAGAGGGAGTATGAGAAATGTTGAAGAAACTGAGTACATGGTGTGGAAGCAGACTGAGGAGGTAGTCAAAGATGATTCACAGATTAGGAGCATTGACTTTTAGGAGATTGGTGATACCATTGAGAGTTAGAAAAGAAAAATAAGTTTAGAGGGGAAATGATCATAATTCATGGACTTTAATTGAAGTGACTTCATTCAAGTCACACAGTAAAGAGCCAAGCCATGAATGTTGTAAGTCTTGCCATTGTGTTACACATCCCATTAGTAACTCTGCAGCTCCTTGAGTCATCATCTTCATTATCAGGTCTTTGTTAACAGAAGAGACTAAATAGGTGTTGGCTTTTTAAAAAAAGAAACCAACGCTCAATTCTCCATTGAATCTGTGATCTGATTCACCTGGAAGCCCTCTGCAAACATGTAGATCCTATGCAACTCTTGTCCATGTCCATAAATTTGTCACCTGGGATCCACCCAACCTGCTAAAGGCCTCACTTTCTTCTGACATTGAATGGAAACCAGTGGCTTCTGGCTGTTCCCTTGTCATTTCTCTCTGTATCAGCCCATCTGTCCTTCCTTTCCTACATTTCATCATCTCCATCTTTGTACATCTTCTTTGAAGTTCCCCATTATCCATCAATATGACCAGATGAAACAGGTGGACAGTGACGGGGTCATCTAAATTGAATAGGAGAAAGAAAAAGGCTGGATCACCTTGAGGACATTGCAGACTCCATTCTTCCCCTGGAAGCCCCACTTCATCTTAAGGCCCACATTGTACTGGCAGCAGGATATGGAATATACCAGGCTCTGAAGACTTTAAAAAATAGTGCCTAGAGGTTCCTGGACAGATGCTTTGTGTGTGTGTGAGCAGGCTTCTCCATGTAGCTGAATGGGAGCTCTGAAGAACAGATGTGATTTATTTCTTGAAGTTCATCATGGTAGCTGGTCTTGGAGCCAGGACATTCTGGCTTCAGTCTCACCTCTTGCCCATGTTGTCCCTGGGCAGCTCTTAAAATTATAGGCTTCAGAGCTCTGCTGGCCTACAGTTCTAGAGGGAGTCTTCCACCATTTCAAAAGCGAGAATTTTAGATTTTTTTAAAATCAATTGAGGATTTCAGATAAATGAGTTCTAGCTTATCAGAGTTTTGTTTTAAATAAGTTAGATACTATGATTTTATTCACTTATTTCACTATTAAGTTGCTTGGTTTTTTTTTAATTTAACTATAGATTTTTATTGAGTTGGTTCCATATTTGATTTCATGCTTTTAGATTGTGTTAATTTATATGCTTAATATATGCTCATTCAGGTAAATGACCTTCGTAAAGAATTAGAAAGCCGAGCTCTTAGTTCTAAAGGATTAAAATCCCAGTTGATAGCCCGACTGACAAAACAGCTTAAAGTAGAAGAACAGAAAGAGGAACAGAAGGAGTTGGAGAAATCTGAAAAAGAAGAGGAAGAAGAGGAAGACAGGAAATCTGAAGACGATAAAGAGGTATGGCTGTGCTGCAAAGCATTGGGGTTTAGTGTGTTTGTGTCAGTCCGAACAGTAGGCACACAGAGGATTTTACATTCCTGCCATTGTTTCTGATCTGTCATCTTTTGGTGATGAGCCTCCCCACCTGTCTTGAGGCCGGCCTGGACTAATGGCAGTATCTTTGCTTGAATAGGAACCAACAGGGTAAAACCTTGGCCTTCAGGTCAAGAGATCTGTCAGAGGAGGCTTTGTAGAATTTAGACATAGAAAGCTCATCATGGATTGCTTGGGGGCCCCACGCCTCAGGCAGTAAGTCCCATTCCATTCTTCCTTGCCCTTCATTGTGCTGAAATAAGGAGATTAGATCCAGTTTTCTTCAGGTGAGTTACATGACCTTAGAGCATAGCGCGCCCGGGCCCTCTCAGACAGTTTCCTAACTTTAGAAGCATCACCTTTTCAGTAAGTGTGACAAGGCAGCTGAAATCTCTTGAAAGGCGAATGATCCAGGCTTTTGAAAAAATACGTTTTGGTTGGTTTCTGTTGTCAATGACTCGGATTTGTGGTTTAGGTCATACAAGAGTACATCTTTCTTTCTGTGCAAGTTCTCTGTTTAGTCCTTGAAGCCTTTCCTTCACCATCTCACTCCAGCCCACCTCTCCGGACAGTCCTCATCCCCCCTCACACGTTCTGTGGTTCAACTCTCCAACATGTTGTCCCTCCCATGGGGAGCGTCATCACCCGTCTTCATGCTTTGCCACAAGCTGTCTGTCTCCTAAGCTCGGGATGCTTGCTTTCTTCAACTGTGCCTGTTAGAAACCTTTGCCCTCTCTGAAGTTCACCTTCTGCCCCTCCTACCAGGAAGCCTTTCCCCAGCTCCTGGTCCCTCATCGCCTCCTCCACATGCACTTTGAGTCTCCTTGGGATCTTCCGTTATGGGCTATTTCCCAATACAGAATGTAAGCTCCTTGAGGGTAAAGACTGCTTAGTTTTGCCTTTGTATCCCTGGCACCAAGTAGGATGCCTAGCACGCAAGCACCGACTTGATGATGTGTGCTTTGCTCCGATGCACAGGTTTCACAACAGGTAATGTTTACACACCAGGACATTAGCGAAAAGAGGGGTGGAGGAAGGACCCAGCCCAGAAACCTGGGAGACTATGAGAGTAGTTGGTATCTGGTTGGCTGCTTCTGTGACTTTATCAAAATAAAGAACAAGAATGTTACCTTTGGTCTTTCAGGGCCATGTGGCTCATGAACTTTTCTTCTTTATAAAAACCAACTTTTTGGGTAACACTCAATACATAATTGCATGTGTGGCTTTTAAGATAATACAAGTTTTTAACAAAATTTGAAACACATAGGAAGAAGAAAGGAAACGCCAGGAAGAAATGGAGCGTCAGCGCCGAGAAAGGCGATACATCTTACCTGATGAGCCGGCCATCATTGTACACCCCAACTGGGCTGCAAAGAGTGGCAAGTTTGACTGTAGCATCATGTCTTTGAGTGTCCTATTAGACTACAGATTAGAGGATAACAAAGAGCATTCATTTGAGGTACTCTTACTTTGATTTTGTTCCTTTCAAAAGTGACAGATGCTATTTAATTGGTCAAAGAGAGAAAAAATCTTCATTATTGCATTACATGTGGAACTTTTCATACTTATTGGTTGACTTTAGTAGCTCATTTCTTTTCACAACTTGGCAATATCCAGTTTCTGTTTTTACCAGAGCTGAAGAATTATAAGGTATATAACTTAAATTATAAAATTCACTTTTTAATTTGAGTGACTTGCACCATATGTTAAAAGGTTTATACATCCTTTTTCTAAATTTTTTTTATGCCTGAATTAGAATGGTATTCTTTAATTAAAATGGAACAGCTTTCTTGGAATTCTTGGCAGAAGTATACTCTTTTGCAAGTTAGTGGTATCAGATTCAAATGAAAAGATCCCTGCAGACTACATATTAACTTTAGAAAACCACCAATTAACATCATCTCTATTGTATTTTTATTTACCCTGTTAAACATTTCTCAATTATATTTTAGTCTGATGTATGTTATAATACCAGCTGTAAGTTTGACTCCTTTGCTGTAAGTGCTTAAAATATTTCACATATATTGTGGATTTGTGTAATAGCAACAGAACCAGAATTCTGCAAGGTAACAAGGTCTCTTTCATAATCCATACTTTTATTTCAGCCATGATGAAAATCTTGATCTACCAGGTAAAATGGAAGAAATTAAGGAAAAACTTAGAAAAGAAATTTGTTTTTCAAACTGATAGTGCTCTATCAGGTAGGAAGGAAGAATCAATGAGAGGATATCTATTTTGCTCCAGGGTGTTAGATTATCATCTTAATAGCAGTTTTCCTAATCAAAAATGTCAGGATCCCTTTTGCTAGAACAAAGGATCAACTATGAATATAAAAGAGGAAGATAGAAGGACTTCTTGGCTAGGTGGGAGACATCTGTGTGGTCCTGGGCAAGTCATTTCACTTCTGGCTTCCATTTTGGTCTCTTAAGTTTCCTTCCACTCTACATCCTGTAACCCCATAAATTAATCTTCTAGTAGAACAAACAGACATCAGTCTTCCTCTACATTCCCCTTGGATACCAACTCCCAGTTTTGGGGGGGTTTGAAGTTTTACAAGTCCTGGCTATTTTGAAATTTTTTTTCATTACTGGGAGTAGTCAAACAAATCAATCCCACTAAGAATGGCCAAAAATCTATTCTCAGGTCCATTCACTATATGCGTATCATTACTTGACCATTCTTTTTTTGTAGTTGATGCTGGTTTCTTTTCACATAATGTAAATAAGATCTTTGTAACTTTGTCTAGATCTTTTGTGTGGTTAATGAACTTAAGATATATGTTCTCTTTTTAGATTTTAACTGATGCATTAGATTTTCATTTTTATTAGATTAAATTCCCTGCTATAAGTGGATAGACTTTTTAGCTAATCAAATGTTCCAGGTTTGTAGCCAGATAGACAGTTTTCAAATAATTAGAAACCCTTTGAATAATATTTGAATTCTTCAAAAGAATTGTATAATGAAATGTACCTAATTTTGCAAGACTATAAAAAACATCAGCTATCATTGTAATCTAGATGTTGGAAAGGACTAAATGATGCAGATTTATTTTCAGTGACACTTGGAAGAGCTAGCTATTATTATACTGAAAACTAATGTTACTCTTTTCTATGCAGCTAAATATTCTTTGTGTTAATTTATTTTAATTTGTCCAAAGGAGAAGTCATTTTAAAAGTTTTTGTGTTTATTTTTTTACATCTTTGTATAGGTTTCATTATTTGCAGAACTCTTCAATGAAATGCTTCAAAGAGACTTTGGTGTCAGGATATATAAATCACTAATATCCCTTCCAGAAAAAGAGGATAAGAAAGAAAAAGATAAGAAAAGCAAAAAAGAAGAGAGAAAAGAGAAAAGGGAAGATAGGGATGATGAAATGGATGACCCGAAGCCAAAAAGGAGAAAATCGGGGGATGATAAAGATAGAAAAGATGACCGAGAAGACAGAAAGGTCTGCAATTTATTTCCAGAACTAGCAAAACATTTAGGGATTTCCATTTTATGCTTCCTGTCCAACCTGTCTTTTTCAAGATTCTGAAAACCAGTTTTGCTTTTTTCCTTTATTTGTTATAATGTAGAAAAGTTCAGAATGTTTTATTGAAAATGTGTTCATTTGTTATCTTTCCCTAAACAATCTTATCTAGTTTTCTTGAGTCTATTTGTTTCTGTGTCCCCAAAAATTAATTAGGAAAAGAACACCCACCCACCCACCCCCAGGTAAAAGAACAATTTGTTGTTTCAGTTTGGGAGAGACACCTCTTTGCTTCATTTTAGTCTTTTAATTACAGAAGGAAGATAAAAGGAAAGATGACAAAGATGATGATGAAACTGAAGAAGATAATAACCAAGAAGAATATGACCCTCTGGAAGCTGAAGATGCTGAAGATGAAGAGGATGGTATGTTCACTTCATTATTTGTTGCTAATTAATTTCAATATTTGAAAGATTACTTTGTGCATGTTTTTAAGTGATTGTACTCAAATTTTGTGTTTTTGATTTCATGATGTATGGCAAAGATTATTTATGTTCTGGCACATATGTTTGTAAATCATTTTACATATAATTAGTTTGTTCCTTATCCAAAATGGAAACAAAAAATCTGCCTTGAAAAATTGTCATAGTTGTGAGAAATTTATCACCAGAGTCCTAGCTTCAGAGGAAAGAGATTTCATGAATGTCTTTAGATTATTTATGGTTCTTTTATTGTTATTGTTATTATTCTTCAGACCATTTAGCTCTCTAATTGTACTTTTCTTCTTGGAAAGATAAAAAGCATAAATGATATTTTAAAATAAATGCTTGTGTATAAGGATACAAAGATATAAACTCTCTACTGAATAGAAAATTTTAAAACAACTTGTGTTTTAGAGCTAAGGAAATGAAACTTTAGAGAAGTTAAATAGACTTATTTAACATCACACCAATATGAAATTGTAGATTTAAGATTAGAACACATTTCTTCTGACTCTTGCTAAAATTATTACATCCATAAGACGTAGAGTTGGAAGGAGCTTTTGAGATCATCTTGTCGGAACTGCTGCATGCCCCCTCCCCCTAACACCCACTCTTATCTGACACTGAGAACCATATTCATAGGTCTTTCCACTGTTTATTTTTATCTCAATTTCTGAAGCATATAAACCATATATGGTATTAGAACATTATTTTATTATAGGTTTTTGTCCCTAAGTTGAAGTGAACTTTTAGAATTTTGAAATCCATATTGGGCCTTACTTGTTATGATAAAATTCTTACTTTTTAATTTCTCTTCAAATGGCTTATATATTTCTTTGTACTTTTGATGCTTTGTTTCTCATTCTTCCATTGTAAATGTGTCTTCCTATTCACCTACCAAGTACTTTTAATAAGCAAAAGAGTTAGTATGTTAAATCTATCAATGTTATGCCAAAGAAATCATAAATAATATACCATTTCTATACTTTATCTTTTTGGAAATGTTTTTCTAATTTGATATTTAGAAAATAGAAAAGATGTTTCTAACCATACTATTACATATTCCTTTAATTTTTGTCCATTTTAATTTTTTGATAGAACGGGATGAGGAAGAAATGAATAAACGGGATGACAAAAGAGAGATGAATAGATATGGTAAAGAGAGAACTTCTAAAGATAAGGTACTTTATAGTGAATGAAATACTCATTTAAGAACTAGGTTGGCTTCTAGGTTATCTTGCTCTTTATATATAGTAGCTGTCATTCTAGCCAAATGTATTAATTAACCTGAGGAGTTAGATTTTCGTTACTGGATTCTTTTGAAATTTTCTCTAGTTAAAATGTCACCTTTCTCTTTATGCCTTACTTTTCCCACCTATCACACATGTGCTATAAAGTTGTCTGTGGAGCATTACGCAGTTCTCTGGCCCTTTGTGCATGTGGCTGCCCCAACACTCCATTGGCTTGTGGGGGAGATTAGATAAAGCAGCCCAGCCACTGAAGCCAAGAAACACTGGTTGAAGTTTTATGCGCGTGTGTCCTCCCCCCCCCCATCCCCCCCAAACTGTTGGGCCTCTTTTGGTGTTCTTGAAGTGCTGAGACAGAATTTGGGTAGGGCGTGTCCAGAGAGTCTCAAAGGTCTACGAAGAGGATTTTCTTGTTAACAAATTCCTTTGGAAACTTTGCAAGGCAGACTGGATAACTACTTTCACCTTCGCTTGTCCTCCCTCTTTAGGAAAAAGACAAGACACAAATGGTTACCGTCAACAGGGATCTTTTGATGGCCTTTGTTTATTTTGATCAAAGCCACTGTGGCTACCTGCTTGAAAAGGATATGGAAGAAATACTGTATACTCTCGGCCTTCATCTTTCCCGGGCTCAGGTAATTGTTTTATAAATGTTTAGTGACACATATCCTGGGCTGACTTGTGGGAAGGTTTTTCAAGGACTCCTCTAAAAATGTTTCTGTTCTAGTTCATGGATGTTCACCATTTCTGAGTCTTAATTGAACCAAAAAAGTCACACTTTCCTAGCCAAATTAAAGATTCCATATAGAGCAACAAAGCATGCCAAGTAATTCTCATAACAAGCCTTACAACAATTTATATTCCTTTCAATAGATAACAGGATTTCTCTTTTTGTCTTTTCAAACTATCAGGTTAAGAAATTGCTTAATAAAGTAGTACTCCGTGAATCCTGCTTTTACAGAAAATTAACAGATACCTCAAAAGATGATGAAAACCATGAAGACTCCGAAGCATTGCAGGAAGAAATGCTGGGTAATAAAAGCCTCTGAAAGTTTGGATCTTCAGACTGCATATAGATAAAATTGGAAATTTTTTTAATGTGTATTTTGGGGCAAAAGAATGAATATTGAAAGCTTTTAAATTTTTACATTTTAATGCTAATACAGGAAACAGATTGCTGCTCCCAACACCTACAATAAAACAGGAGTCAAAGGTCGTGGAAGAAAATGTCGGCCTGATAGTATATAATGGTGCGATGGTGGATGTGGGGAGTCTCTTGCAGAAACTTGAGAAGAGTGAAAAAGTCAGAGCAGAAATAGAACAGAAGCTTCAATTACTGGAAGACAAAACAGGTGGGGAGAAAAATCAGGCCCCACAGTTTGGGGTTTGTCTAAATGCGGTGAAACAAAGTCCTTGGGGACCTTGTTGGCTCAGCCCGTGCTTGGGCTCAGCCCTTCTGCTTCCTGCTCCAACTAAGGATGCACCGGAATTGCCACCCCGCCAGCTTCACGTGGAGGCGAGGAGGGCTGCCTTGTCTGAACTGGTCCCTTGCAATCCGGAAGGTAAAATGACTCCGGAGAGTTTCCGTCAGACGTGTGCTGGCCCTACAGCCTCTGACATCGCTGCCCCTGCTTTCAAACACGGCCTAACTGCATTATTGGGTTTGAGCTGGAAATAAACTTAGCTGTATTGAGTTCAGCCAACTCATTCCAGTGGAATGAAACTGAGGCTGAGAGATCAAATGTTAACCTGCTCAGAATCCCGCCAGTCAGATCGGAAGAAAGCAAGGAAAGGCGTGTATATGGCTCTTGCCGGCGTTCTCTCCTTTGAGTCTCGCCTCCCCTGTGGTGGGGAGGGGCGTGGGCACTGCGATGAGCCTCCAGTGTGCGCTGGGGAAGCAGAGGCAGGCGGCTCTGGGGCTGGGTCACAGGCCTCCTGACTAACTTGAGGCCCGGGCCTCTAGCTGCCTGCATCCCTCTTCCTGGCTCCGCTCCTTCCCCTTCCCTGAAAAGCCAGAGCAAGTAACTGCTTATCACCACTTGGATTCACTACTTCAGTCTCTTCCAGCTTTAAAGTAGGCGCTTGGCTTCTTAGTGAAATTAGAGAGGCCTGGGGGGAACGATTGATTGTGCAAAATGCCTGTTTGCTTCCAGGTGAGGATGAGAAGACCATTTTGCATTTGGAAAATTCAAACAAAAGCCTAACTTGTGAACTCAGAGAAGTCAAAAGGGACCTTGGTCAGCTACAAGAAAACCTGAAGACTTCAGAAAATGCCAATTTGCAGTTTGAGAACCAACTAAATAAGACAATCAAAAATTTATCCACAGTGATGGAGGAGATTCATATTGTTCTTAAGAAGGTGAGGACTTTTCCCCTTTTCCCTTTCTTGAGTTGATTATAGAATTTTGATACTTTGTTGCATTTCATCATCTTTTGGTTAGTGTCTGATTTTTGATTTCCTGACGCTGTGTGAAAGAGGAGTGGTGCCCTTGGCTGCCTTTCTCATGCTCTTGTACCACTTCTTGCACCCAGGAGCCATCAAGAATGACCCTGCCATCCCCCTGTCATCTCCCCCCTCCCCCGCCCCCCATTGATTAGCGTTTCCTAAGAGGCTCATAGAAGGAAAATACATTCTCAGTCTCTCCCCACCCCCATCTCTCTCACCCTCCCTCCTGCCAATAAACCTGTATTGAGCATTTATCATGTGCTCAGTAGTATTTGGAGACATGAAGGTAGGCCTGGTCCTCTTTGAAATAATGCTTACTTCCTTAAGAAATAAGATTTACACATAAAGAACAATTAAAGATAACATTTAATGAGTGCTGAATTTTATAGTGTGGGTGACGTGTCACATACGTCTCATTCTTGTGGCACACAAAAATATGCCTGTAAAACCCTTCAGCTGGATTCCTGTTTCATAACCAAGCAGTGGGCTTTCTGCCCAGGAAAGGCCCCAAGTGTCCCCTCACCCTTGTGACGTTCGGGAAGGCCTCTGCTCCAGGCCTTTGGGAAGAAAGTTCAGTGGCAGCCCCAACCGTTTCTCACTCGGATCAAGAA
Organism: Monodelphis domestica; assembly: GCF_027887165.1. Lineage (NCBI taxonomy): Eukaryota > Metazoa > Chordata > Mammalia > Didelphimorphia > Didelphidae > Monodelphis > Monodelphis domestica. The sequence continues at coordinate 30,611,979 of NC_077227.1, forward strand.
GAAGCCAGGGAGGGGCCCTGGCTGTCTAGGGAGGGCTCCGAGCCCTTCAAGTTCTTAGGAAAGTTCACTTCCTGGATGAGAATTCTGTGCAAGCTAAAGGTTAGATTCCGTTCTGCAAGATCCAGGAGAGCAGATGCAAGTGAATAATGCGATCCATCCCTTTTAGTTCACGTTACTTAGTGCCCTGTTTTATAGAAGTACAGAATTAATCCCATGCTATAGTCAAAGGTGCCTTGGCCTACCTCTCTGCTTCCTTATGTTCTCTTCTGTGCATTAAAAAAATAATTTCAACAGGCCTCTTTTGGCATCACTTATTAACCTTTTCACATGACTCCCACCCCAAAAAAGCACACAAGAAGAAAAATGGCCCTTTTGGAACAATAAGTAGAGTTGAGCAGAATTAGTCCTGACACGCCATCTCCCAAGATGGCTGCTCCTTTCTGTCCTCTGCGTCCCTCACTTTTCTATTCTGGTGTAGAAGTGGCTGATTCTAGTTTCTCATTGGACTAGCGTTCAGTCTGGCATGGTTTTCAAAATTTTCCTGGAGTAAAGTATGCCGTTGGAGCTGGCCAATCTGTCTCCAGTCATGCCGCCATATTGGCTTTTAACTTTTTTTTTTAACTCTTCCCTTCCATCTTAGAATCAATACTGTGGATTGGTTCCAAAGCAGAAAAGCAGGAAGAGTGAGGCAGTGGGGGTGAAGTGACTTGCCCAGGGTCACACAAGCTAGGATGTCTGAGGTCAGATTTGAACCCAGGACTTAAGAGTCTCTATCCACTGAGACACTTAACTACAAGTCAGTTTTACACTTAGTAGATGGGCATCTGGAAAAGATTCATACCAAACTTTTCTATTGATGCCTACTTTAGTGGAAAAGTAGCCATAATATTAGTAAGGAGTCATTTCTTGTGCCTTTCAAAATAGTTGGTTTTATTTTTTGTGTTATTGGGCACTCATCATATCCAGTGCCCTACCTTTTGTGTTCCATGTATTGGGGTTTTTTCTTCCATCAAAATAAAAAAGAAAGCTCTCTAGCATGGCCACATGAGATCTGGGTTCAAATGTGACCTTCAGATACTCCCTAGCTCTCTGGCTATGCAAGTCACTTAATCCCCACTGCCTAGTTCTTACTGCTCTTTGGCCTTAAAACCAATACATAGTATTGATTCTAAGACAGTGGATAAGTGTGGATTTCCTTTTTTTTTTAAAGGAAATGAGTGCTTGTGTCCAGGCGTATCTGGTCTTCCTTTTCTCATTTCCCTTTTTAAAATTTTATTTAAAGAGAATTTCAGTAAACAAATACATCTCTCTTTGTTTATTATTTTGTAGGACAATATGAAGAATGATGACAGAGATCAAAAATCCAAAGAGAATGGTGCAAATGTATGATAAAATTTGTTTTTTGAGAAGAATGGTGTTACATAATGTAATATATAAATCATGATAGCAGAATGTTTGAAAGTGATGCATGTTTGATTTTAGTAGTATAAATATCTGTTAGTTCAAAAGATGTATAAAGTTTTATGAACGTGAGTCTCTGCTTTTGAAAAATTGCTTGTAATTCATAGCTTTCAATTTATTAGACACTCTTTGAGTGAAATAATTTTGCAAAATGTTTTAGGATGAACTTTGTTATAGTTTTAACCCTAATAAAGTTCATCAACTTAATGGACAGTAGCAAGTATTTAATTACCAAATGTCTTTCATAAAAAATGTCTAGTAAAATTGAAATGTCTTTATTTATAGAATTATCATTATTAGGTTTTTATTTTGAATTCAGTCCATCTTTTAAAAATCCAGTGTAAATCATAAAATAGCATGCTGCATAATTTTGCAAGTTTTTTGGGGAGCCCAGAATTTTTTACTCACTACAGAAAGCTTCCCCCATCTAATCATATCCCTCCTCTCAAACCGCTTATTAAATTCAAGCCACATAAAATCCTCGGAAAGCAATAGTAAGCCACCATTATTATTTGGATAACTTGGTGGGGTTTACATGAAATTTCAGTTGAGCCTTATTTGAATGTCTTCATTGTGCTCTATTAATAGTACTGCTTTCCTCAAGTGCGTTTATACTTTTTTAAAATGTAAAAACGCAGCGATTGAAATGTATAGTTCAGTATGAGGCCAGTAGATGTCAGCATAATGCCTTACATGGAAAAAATATTGTAATTTAAATTAAACCTCCTTTAATTAGGATTGATTTCTTGAATAGTTTTTCTCTAGTTTTCCTTCAGAGTGTTCCTGGATGTTTAGGAATCAATAAGCTCTTAATTGTAAAAAGTAGGTTAAATCTGTTACAAAGCCATGAGATGATTTGCCATCTTGAAAAACTACAAAAAAAAAAGGCCTGTTTTAAGTTTAAAAATACTTAGTGAAGCATATTTCCAGAAAAATTTTTAAATGAGGTCTTTGGAGTTCTCTTTTTTTGCTAGAACAGCACATTTTTAGTCTTGATGTCCCAGGTAATTGACTGTGAGAACAAGTGCTGCCTTCCACACGTCGACTTGGCCGCCTCCCATGTGGATACCCCCAGCATCCCTCAGCGAGAGACGATGGATTCCAATGCCCCAATAGTTTTGTTCTGATCTGTTTTTGTCTGAAGTTGCTGAATGTCTTGTTTGCTTGGGATTCTCTGAAAGACCAGCTCGTGTACAGAAATGTTTCTTTCTCTCTGAGCAGAGATTAAACAACATAGAGCTTAGGTGAAAAATGTTCTTCTTTATTTTTTAATTAAAATAATTTTTTAAAAGAAGATGAACTTTTGACTCTGGAAGTTAATGCTACAGTTCTTGAACATCAGATGTTCCTGTTTCTGCCTTTCACACTCTCACCTCTGTGCAAACACTGAGCTTCATATTCATTTCAGAAAACGTGTTCATCTCAGACCCAGTGAGAAGGTCGGCAGTGTGACAACCTTCCAGGCTTAAACCAGGGAAAGCGACAGACACTTGAACTGCCGAGCCTGCCTCAGACATACATGTGCCCCAAAAGCTGTGCCCGGCCCATCTTGGGCCTTCAGCGAGCTTCTCCCAGGAGCATCCTTGGTTGCCCAGGGGCCTCGTAGACTCTTTTTCCTTCCTTTTAGGTTGCCACCAACTCACCAAACACCCACTGTTCTCCCAAGAATCTAGGGCACTAAGAGGACTCGCCTGGCCTCTGCATGTGGATGTGTCTCTCCCGGGGGGCGAGAGTATCCCTTTGCCTTGGGATGGGGTCTGTTTCCCTCCCGCCTCCCGCCTCCCCCACACCACACCATACACAGAGCAAGATTCGCCTTAGCTTTGGCTTTATGGCCTTCCCGCTTCTTCCAGTCCCATCTATCCAACTTTTTCTGCTTGCCTCTGGGCTCAGTGAGACTGGAGCTTTAGGAGCGCTGGGAGTCTTTTAATTTTCTGCCTATTTTTCCTGATAAATTGTTTTTATGGGGGTTTTGGGGAGACTTTTTTCCTTCCAAAAAACCATTTGTCTCTTCTCCCTTTCCCTAAATATAATAACAATCGTGGTAACAGAATGCACCTGCTGATTGGCCGATGTATTTAATGTAAGTAAAAAAGAAAAGGGGGGAAAAGGGGTTTTGCACCTTCTGTACATTTCATTTCACGACACTTTAGAGGGTCCCGCAGGCCCCCCCAGTCGTCCCTGAAAATGATCTGGGACGAAGAAGGCCTGTCAGGGGTCCTCCCTCGCTCGGCCCTGTGGCCTGAGGCAAGTCACGTGACACCAGAGTGCCTGGGCCAAGGCCGGCCCTGGCCCCCGGAGCAGGCCCTCCTGCCTGCATCCGGGTCCGCCTCCCTCCCTCCGTGCAGCAGGGGCACCGTGAGGAGGGGCTGGTCTCCCCTCTTCTTGGGGAGCCGTCTAGGAGGGTTCCCCCACCGCCACCCAGGACAGAAACCTCCTCACCCCAGATGGGAAAATGGGATGAAACGTGGGGAATCCGAAAAACGTGCTGAAGCAAGGCTCTGGCGAGGCGCCGGCCGGAGCCCTGAGTGGAGCGCGAGCACCTCTTCCTTCCAAGGGCGCCCCCAGCCCTCTGCAGGCCTCCGTCTCGGCAGCACGTGCAGGAGCGGCCGGCGTTCCCCATCGGGACTCCCCAGGACAGCCCCCCCCCCCCCCCCCCCCCCCCGCACGCACACACACTGTTACACACTCGCACTCAGCTTACACCACCAAGCGGGGCTCGGGGCAGTGGCCGAGTGGAAGAGCACCTCCTCCCGGCACCCGGATCCGCCGCACTGCGTCACGGTGGGACTCCCGGCCTCCGGCCTGGCCTCACACCGAAGCCTTCCGAGCCGTGACTGTTCTCTGCCTCCCAGGATTTGGGCAAAACTCGAGTGCTTTGGGGACTCGCCCATCCGGCGGCGACGGACGGAGGCATCGTCATGCCGAGGTCCGTCTCCCTCTAGAACCAGAACCGACTCGGAGCACGTGGTCGTGAGTCTGTCCTGGGCCTCGTCCCGGCCCCCGGAACCGAGGGGCGGCAGCCTCCTCCAGGGCGGAGGCAGGGCCTCCCTCCTCCTCTTGTGGGTAAAGCCAGCCGGGATGGCATCTCCTCCAGGATGGGGCACTCGTGGCGGCAGGCTGCCGAAGGAAGCCCTTTAGGGCTCAGGCGGAGCCAAGGTTCCTAGAAAGTCAAGTCCCTTCAGTACCTGCCGGAGTTCTACTTTTTGTTTGGACCTTCTCTTCCGTCTTGGAGTCCATACTGCGTACTGGCTAGAAGAGAGGTCAGGGCTAGGCCATGGGGGCCAAGGGACTTGTCCAGGGTCCCTGGGCTGGGGAGTGGCTGAGGCCCCATTGGAACCCAGGACTCCCGTCTCTAGGCCTGGCTCTCCCTCCACCGAGCCACCCCCTATAAAGCAGTGGACACCCTAATGCAAACACACCTAATGAACACCCTGATGCAAATACCAACAACATGGAAATGGGTTGGATCAAGGACACACGTGATACCCAGTGGAATCGCGCCTGGCTAGGGGAGGGGCGGGGAGGAAAAGAAAAGGATCTTTGTTTCCAAGGAATGATGTTTGACAATGACCAAAGAAAATAATGTTTAAAAGGGAAAAAATCAAAATGGGCCCCCCCAGGGGCTGCCCTGTTTGTGGGAGCCTCCGCTTTCTGCCCATTTCCTGAAAGCCCCTCAAATTCCTTCCAGAGGAAGCCTCAGGCACCGAAGGGAGGAAGACCTTCCCGAGACACCGTCGTCAGCGTCTGTGAAGTCGGTCCGGCCGGTATTTGCCCCCCCCCCCCCCAGCCGGCTGGAGGACTTTCTCACTGAGGGGACGGCCGGGGAGAAGCAGGGCAGCGCTCGGGTCTGCCCAGCGGCACCCGGGGGCAGCCGGTCTCGGGCTAAGAGGGTGACTGAACGGGTCCCCTGTGAGGCGTGAAGGGGGCCTCCGGGGATGCTGGAAAGTGGGCGAGAGCTGAGGCAGGCAGGTCTGGGTAAGCGGCAGGAGGCCGGGCGTTCCTGGGAAGATGAGGCCGGGCCGGGCCAGGCCGGGAGGCCGGGAAGCCTTTGGGGGCGCCGAGCACGGAAGGAAGCTGGTCCTGTTGGGACGGGCTAAGTGGAATGGGAAAGAGGCTGGCGCGGAGTGAGAAGAGAGCGCACGTCCAATTTCTGTCTCTCAACATTTTTTATTAAAACTCTTCCCGTCTGGCTCAAGATCAGCAGTCGGTGTCCGTTCCAAGGCAGACGCGCAGGGTAGGAGGGAAAACGAATACATCCTCCTCGCGTTTCAAGACATGGGATTTTAAAGACTAAATCCAGAGAAAAAAGGTTCCTTCAGCCAAGTGAGCAGAGCCAAGAGAGCCGCAGACGCGCCCCGGCAGCCCTTTTCCAAAAGCACAAGCTCCGAAGAAAGAGCCCGATTTCTCTCCCGAGCACCCTTACTTAAAAGGATGCTGGGAATGTAGCTCATTTTCCATCTGCACAGCGGGAAGGGTTAAGTGACTTGCCCAGGGTCACACAGCTGGGGCGTGTCAGTCACTTATTCCTTATTGGTTAAATGAAAGGGTTGGACGATAGGCATTGCCTAAGAGCAGAAACAGTCCTCCAGAGGGTCGCTTGCCCGTAGCTGCTCCCATGCCCGTCCGGGCCCTGTTTTCAAACAGCCACCCTGGACTCCAACAGCCATTTAATAGCCCCCGAGTGTCGGGCTGGCCACGTCGATTACCTTGAAGTACTTCGCTCTCGGCATCCCCCGGCACCGTCTTGAGAGCGGATGGCGCCCCCCCCCCCCCCCCAGGCCGGGGCCCGACTTCGAAGGCCGCTTTAATCTTTCGCTCTATTGGACGACGGCAGCTTGATTGTGAGCACGCGCTTACCGAGGCCCTCCCCCGTCTGAAGCAGCGCGGCCCTGCGATCCCGGGCAGATGGCCAGCTTTAGGTAGAAAAGGCTTTGCTCCGCCTCCATGCGGGTCGCCTCCCCAGAGATGGACGCTGTCAGGCCGCTCGATGACGCTTCGCTCCGTCAATGAGGTCTCGGGCGAGCCGCCCCGGACATGGGTCACGAAGCCGGCCTGTCGCTGGAGTCGCCTTTCAGTGGCGTCTCACGTCCGAGCTAAAAGAAGAGGCGCGACTCTGAGCCTCGGACGGCGTCCACTCGGAACGTCCGCACGAGGGAGGCGCAGGCGGCCCCTGACCGGGGCGTGGCCAAGGCCGCCACTTCATTTCAGGGGGATTTGCTACGGCTGAAGTTTAGAGATCCGCAGCAGCACCAAGGACGAGGGGGCTTGGTCAGACCAGAGCCCACCCAGGGGTGCCAGTGACGGTGGGAGGACGGGAGTTAATAAAGCAGCCCTAAACTCAATGAGAGACTGCATTGAGGGCTCCTGTGCCAGAGGGAGGGTTAGACCGTGTGTGCCCGGTTCTTCTCCGGGAGCTGTTACACCTTGTGTGCCCGGTTCTGCTCCGGGAGCTGTTGCACCGTGTGTGCCCGGTTCTGCTCCGGGAGCTGTTACACCTTGTGTGCCCGGTTCTGCTCCGGGAGCCGTTGCACCGTGTGTGCTCGGTTCTGCTCCGGGAGCCGTTGCACCGTGTGTGCCCGGTTCTGCTCCGGGAGCCGTTGCACCGTGTGTGCCCGGTTCTGCTCCGGGAGCTGTTCCGTGTGTGCCCGGTTCTGCTCCGGGAGCTGTTCCGTGTGTGCCCGGTTCTGCTCCGGGAGCCGTTGCACCGTGTGTGCCCGGTTCTGCTCCGGGAGCTGTTCCGTGTGTGCCCGGTTCTGCTCCGGGAGCTGTTCCGTGTGTGCCCGGTTCTGCTCCGGGAGCCGTTGCACCGTGTGTGCCCGGTTCTGCTCCGGGAGCCGTTGCACCGTGTGTGCCCGGTTCTGCTCCGGGAGCCGTTGCACCGTGTGTGCCCGGTTCTGCTCCGGGAGCCGTTGCACCGTGTGTGCCCGGTTCTGCTCCGGGAGCCGTTGCACCGTGTGTGCCCGGTTCTGCTCCGGGAGCTGTTGCACCGTGTGTGCCCGGTTCTGCTCCGGGAGCTGTTCCGTGTGTGCCCGGTTCTTCTCCGGGAGCCGTTGCACCGTGTGTGCCCGGTTCTGCTCCGGGAGCTGTTCCGTGTGTGCCCGGTTCTTCTCCGGGAGCCGTTGCACCGTGTGTGCCCGGTTCTGCTCCGGGAGCCGTTGCACCGTGTGTGCCCGGTTCTTCTCCGGGAGCTGTTACACCTTGTGTGCCCGGTTCTGCTCCGGGAGCTGTTGCACCGTGTGTGCCCGGTTCTGCTCCGGGAGCTGTTGCACCGTGTGTGCTCGGTTCTGCTCCGGGAGCTGTTCCGTGTGTGCCCGGTTCTGCTCCGGGAGCTGTTCCGTGTGTGCCCGGTTCTGCTCCGGGAGCCGTTGCACCGTGTGTGCCCGGTTCTGCTCCGGGAGCCGTTGCACCGTGTGTGCCCGGTTCTGCTCCGGGAGCTGTTGCACCGTGTGTGCCCGGTTCTGCTCCGGGAGCTGTTGCACCGTGTGTGCTCGGTTCTGCTCCGGGAGCTGTTCCGTGTGTGCCCGGTTCTGCTCCGGGAGCTGTTCCGTGTGTGCCCGGTTCTGCTCCGGGAGCCGTTGCACCGTGTGTGCCCGGTTCTGCTCCGGGAGCCGTTGCACCGTGTGTGCCCGGTTCTGCTCCGGGAGCCGTTGCACCTTGTGTGCCCGGTTCTGCTCCGGGAGCCGTTGCACCGTGTGTGCCCGGTTCTGCTCCGGGAGCTGTTGTACCGTGTGTGCCCGGTTCTGCTCCGGGAGCTGTTCCGTGTGTGCCCGGTTCTGCTCCGGGAGCTGTTCCGTGTGTGCCCGGTTCTTCTCCGGGAGCCGTTGCACCGTGTGTGCCCGGTTCTGCTCCGGGAGCCGTTGCACCGTGTGTGCCCGGTTCTGCTCCGGGAGCCGTTGCACCGTGTGTGCCCGGTTCTGCTCCGGGAGCTGTTGCACCGTGTGTGCCCGGTTCTGCTCCGGGAGCTGTTCCGTGTGTGCCCGGTTCTGCTCCGGGAGCTGTTCCGTGTGTGCCCGGTTCTGCTCCGGGAGCCGTTGCACCGTGTGTGCCCGGTTCTGCTCCGGGAGCCGTTGCACCGTGTGTGCCCGGTTCTTCTCCGGGAGCCGTTGCACCGTGTGTGCCCGGTTCTTCTCCGGGAGCCGTTGCACCGTGTGTGCCCGGTTCTGCTCCGGGAGCCGTTGCACCGTGTGTGCCCGGTTCTGCTCCGGGAGCCGTTGCACCGTGTGTGCCCGGTTCTGCTCCGGGAGCCGTTGCACCGTGTGTGCCCGGTTCTGCTCCGGGAGCCGTTGCACCGTGTGTGCCCGGTTCTGCTCCGGGAGCCGTTGCACCGTGTGTGCCCGGTTCTGCTCCGGGAGCCGTTGCACCGTGTGTGCCCGGTTCTGCTCCGGGAGCCGTTGCACCGTGTGTGCCCGGTTCTGCTCCGGGAGCCGTTGCACCGTGTGTGCCCGGTTCTGCTCCGGGAGCTGTTGCACCGTGTGTGCCCGGTTCTGTTCTGGGAGCTGTTCACTGGGATGAAGTTCTGGGATCTTCATCACTGGCCGTGATGAAGACGGGCTACACTTACACTTTACTTAGCCCCAGAGGCAGAGCCCCAATCAGGAAAGTCCACAACTGGAGCCAAATGCAGCTAAGGGTTTGGGCCGGTGGCGGTACAAGCGACGTGGAGAGCCATCGTCTGACTCTTAGGAAAGAGGGGTGGCCCATCGCCTCCCCCTCTGATCCTCTGACCTCTCCAGGGCTCCCTTCCTCAGCCCCAGCCCTGGGGGCCTCTGAACTGCTCTGGGGAGTTTGCCCCAGTATTGGCCCTTGGGACAAAGCCCTGGTCACCTGCTCATTCTGTGCCTCTGCCCAGAAAACAGGACCAAGAGCAACAAGAAGACCCAGGAGAGAAGACTTGGGGTCACGTGGCCTCATGAAGCTCCCCAAATGGAATGGGCTTCCTCCAGCGTTGGGGAATTTTCTCCTATCGCTGAAAGATCTCTCCAGAAGGCTGGAGAACCACCAGCTGGATCTGCTCCTTGGTCAGATGGAGACAACCTTTGACTGGTCTTCCAACTCTTGAGAGATTCAATCCCAACTGCTGTTCTCTAAAAAGGGGGGAAGTGGCCGGCCCCAAGGCTCCTCACTGGGACACCCCAATTTGTGTCTGACTCCGTCCCCTTGCTTTCCTGCTCCTGGACCCTGGGGGGGGGGGCTCCTCTGACCGGATCGCTCCCATTTCTCCCCTCTTGGGGTACTGCATTTCTTTAAGGGCTCTGCCAATTCCATTTAGTCCAACAGATGTTTATTAAAACCCGACAGGATACCAGAGCTGGGGGTAGACATCGGAGAGACAGAATTGGACCACATGTACCTACTCTCAAAGATGGCAGCTGGGTGGTGCAGTAAGTGGACAGAGTGCCCTACCTGGAGTCAGGAAAACCCCTCTTCCTGCGTTCAGACCCTTAATAGTGATGTGACCCTGGACAAGTCACTTAACACTATTTGCCTCTGTTTCCTCATCTGTAAGACAAGCTGGAGAAGGAAATGGCAAACGCTCCAGTATCTTTGCCAAGAATCGCCCTGCACCCCCTACCCCAGACAGTATGTTCCATGAGGTCACAGAGTCAGGCATGATCGAAATAACTGAGCAGCAGCAACTGGGCGCTGTGCTCGCCACTAGGGACCCAAGACCCAAGAGTGAAACACTCCCTCCTCTGAAGGAGGGGGAGCAGAGAAAAATGTATACAGTCTAAATAGAAAGTAAATCAAGGCAAATCTCCCCAAACGCAGTTAAATACTAGACAATATCTAGAATGGAGTTGTTTCTCTACTGCTTTCTAGCTTGGTCCGCCATCTTGGTCTCACCCACATTCCATTTCCGGAGCTTGCCAGGCTCTTCCCCTCCCTTCAGGCAAGGAAAAGGCAAGATCCTGTGTGTCACGTGAACAATGAATATTTCATGTGTGTGAATCATTCCTCCTTGTGCAAATCACCCTTTTCAAACAGGGCTTTGGCCTCACAAAGGCCACTGTCTGTCTCTGGCTCCGAAGCATAAATATTTAATGGAAGGAAAACCACCTTTGAAGCTTTTCTTACAAAAAGGCGAGTGTACGGGTGCTCTAGCCAAGGGCTGCACTGAAAAGAATTCCAAGCCCATCTGGTTCATATCAGAGCTTTTTATCAGCTTTTTGCATTCAGGGATAACCCGGGCTGAGGCTATGGGAAAGGTATTTCCAAGAGGTGAGCATTAAAGTGCCAGGAGCTGCTGCCCAGTCCAAACAGAGCCCCTTCTTTGCCCATACAAACAAACAACCATCCTCCAAGGATTTGAATGTTAAGAAAATAGGAATTTCCTTTGGCATCCCAAAGCCACCCTGTCATCACCACTTTATTCCCCCTTGAAGATCTGAAGATGCAAACCAGGGCAGCTAGGTAACACAGTAGATAGAGTGTCAAGCCTGGAGTCAGGAAGACCTAGGTTCAAAGCTGGCTTCAGACACTTCCTAGCTGTGTGACCCTGGGCAAGTCACTTAACCTCATCTGCCTACCCTTGCCCTTCTGTCTTAGACTTGATTCTAAGAAAGAGAGGGTGGGTGTTGTTTTTTTTTTTAATGAAAGCATGGACCACTTGGTTTGTTGTGGCTGTCAATAACTCTAAGAGGAACAGTTCCATTTGAAGAAATGCTAGAGAAAATGGCGCCCCAACCTTCAACAGTTTCACTATTCAAATTGCATTTGCTAATCCAGCTCACAACAAGGATCTCTGTTTTTCGCTTATTCGACTTTTTCCCGTTTTCAATCTCTATATTATCTACGTTATTTCTAGACAGAAAAAGGAAAATATTTTGAGATCCGTAAATTGTAAAATGATGTTTTTGCTGTCATACTCACTGCTGATGGTGGATCGTAAAGGGCAATTTTTTATTTCATCGGTTGTAGACAAATTCAAAATAAATGGATTTAGTGTTCATATACCCACTAATTCAAATACGCCAAAAAATTAAAGATTGACCATATTTATTGAATCTTTAGATTGTATTTTAAAACAGTAAATTGACAGTGAACAACAGGCTTCACTTTTATGTCCCAAAGTAAGACAGAAGAACTCAACGGTTGCTAAAGAACTCCAAAGATGTTTATAACAGGGTGGACTGGTGTGATTTTTAAAGGGGCAAAACAACCAACTGCCCCCTTTGTGCAGTGACTTCTTTTTAGAGCAGGGGACATGTTGGTTTTCATCCTTGTATTCCCCGTTAGCCAAGAAGAATAATCTCATATATGTGACAATTGAATGGGATGAAATCCTCTCTGATCCATGATTTTTCCTGCCTTTCCTAGTACCACACAAGATGCTTGAGATCAGAGACCGTGATCGTTTTTCTTTTAATCCTCAGTACCTGGCCTTAGATCCATCATAGACTCTCAAGCTATGCTTATTGAGTTAGATTAATTAAATTCTTTCCTTTTTAAACCCTTTTCTTTCATCTTAGAATCAGTACCATGTATTGGTTCCAAGGCAGAAGAGTGATAAGGACTAAGCAATAGGGGTTAAGTGACTTGCCCAGGGTCACACAGCTGGGAAGTGTCTGAGGCCAGATTTAATCCTAGAACTTCTCATCTCTAAGCCTGGCTCTCAATCCTAGAGCCACCCAGCTACAGCAATTTCATTAAATTCTTAAAGAATCTAGATCATTCTCCTTGGCTACTCCAGAAATCTTATTAAGCAACTAAGAAATAAAGACAGAGAAGAAGATTCTCAGTATCAACCAATAAGCTATTAATCAAATGACAAAAGTTTATTAAGCCCCATTTAAAATCCCATTTTCCCCAAATTCTCTTAATTCTGGTGCCTTTCCTTTCTTAATTATTTCCTATTTATCCCGTACATGACTTATTTGTGCATATGTGTTTGCATGTTGTCTCATCCATTAGACTGTAAGCTTCCTGAGGGCTCTGACTGTCCTCACCTCTTTTGATATCCTCAGCTCTTAGTACAGTGCCTGGCACAGAGTAGGTGCTTAATAAATGTTGATTGGTTTACTGACTGACCATTAAACATCTACTATGTGGCAGGGCACTGTCCTAGGCACGGAAGATCTAAGAACAAAGGAAAAAGAATCACTGTACCCAAGCAATTTACATTCTAATGGAAGAGACAGCACACATGGGGTAAAAAGACCTATAACATCCATAAGCAAGAATTTACTACAAAGTAGTGAAATCCAAGGCAGTTTGAGTGAGAGGACATCAGCAGTGGAGGGAAGGGGCATCAGGAAAGGCTCTGCAGAAGATAATATTCCAGCTGCATCTTGAAAGAAGGGGAAATCTGAGGCCAAGGAAAGGATGGAATGCATGGCATCTCTGCCTCCTTCAAATCCCATCTAAAACCTTACCTTCAAAATCTTTCCCGATCCCATTTAATTCCAGTGCCTTCCCTGTTGTGATTATTTTAAATTTAAACTGGGTGTAGATCAGTGATGGCAAACCTTTTAGAGATGGAGAGCCGGGCCCCACCTGCACCCATCCCCAGAGACCAAGTGCTGTGCCCCCACACAGAGGAAGGAGAAAGCACTCCCATTGGGCTGCTAGATGGAGAGATGGGTGAAGTGAGGAATGTCCTCAATGAGTGTAGAGAGGGGGAGGGGAGTAGCTTGGGTGCTCTGCTCCCCTCCAGCTCTGTAGCCTGTGAACCACCCACCTTATCCCTTGTGCACTGCCATTGAGATGCTCGGCAGAGGATCAGGGGCTGTGAAAAATGTCATCAGGCAGGTGGAGAGGGGGAGGGGAGCAGCTCCACCCAAGTCCCTCTGCCATTCTAGTAATGAACTCTGGGGGGTGGGGGCTGAGTGCCCACAGAGAGCACTCTTTGTGCCATCTTTGGCACCCATGACATAGGTTAGCCATCACTGGTATAGCTTGTTGGTACATGGCTGTTTGCATGTTATCTCCCTCATTAGTCTATAAGCTCCTTGAGATTAGGGATTGAGTCTGGACTTTCTTCATATTCCCAGAGTTTAACACAATGTCTGGCACATAGTAGGCACTTAACACTTACTGACTTCAAATTGTTATGGTATAGTCACATTTAAGATATTTGAACAGAAATTGTTTGGAACTATCCCTTTTGTCAAGGGAGGGAGGAAGGAAAGAAGGAAGGAAGGAAGGAAGGAAGGAAGGAAGGAAGGAAGGAAGGAAGGAAGGAAGGAAGGAAGGAAGGAAGGAAGGAAGGAAGGAAGGAAGGAAGGAAGGAAGGAAGGAAGGAAGGAAGGAAGGAAGGAAGGAAGGAAGGAAGGAAAGAAGGAAGGGAGGGAGGGAGGAAGGAAGGAAAGGAGGGAGGGAGGAAAGAGGGAAGGAAGGAAGGAAGGAAGAAGAAAGGAAGAAGGGAAGGAAGGAAGGAAGGAAGGAAGGAAGGAAAGGAAGGAAGGAAGGAAGGAAAGGAAGGAAGGAAGGAAAGGAGGGAGGGAGGAAAGAGGGAGGGAAGGAAAGACAGAGGAAGAAAAGACGAAAGGAAGGAGAAAGGGAGGCTGAAATGGACTGGCTCACTGGAGTTGTTTTTAGAGCTGGAGAGAACCCCAGTAATATTATCGAGCTCCCTTCATTTTCATAGCTTTGGCAGAGATTTTTGAAAAGGAACCATAGTAGACCTGAGACAGCGTTAGTATTAACCCTCCTAGAAGCCCAGAGAACCAGATAACCTTCTGATGGTCAGTTCAGCGACTCCTTGCCAGATACCAAGAGGTCCCTGAGATAGTGTTTACAGGTGGAAGACAGACGGTATCCACCAAACCCATGTACCACCCCAAGTTTTTAGCTTCTTCTCACATAGGGTAAAGGATGCCATTCGTCAAGTCTTTGGACATTCAGATTGGAAATCATCAGCATGTTTTCTTTTAGCACGTACACACATGTGACTAGGACTGGGCTTTGTTTTTAGAAGCTGCCTCTGGAGGATCAGTTACTTTCGAGGTGTCAGGCTGTTAACTGAAAGTGGAAAGAAGCAGTGTTTTGGGGAAGGGGGTGATTTTTACTCAAAAGGTGGTAAGTTTCCTATGAGTCAACCATTTGTACTCAGTGATTCTGGCCTCTCCAGCTGTGTTGGAGTGCTAAGAGCACTTCTGCCTATGGTCAGAAGACTCAGGATTGATTCTGCCATTAACTAAATATGTGGCCTTGAACAAATTACTAAACCTCAGTGATTTTCATTTTTCTCATCTGTAAAGTGGGTACAATAATACTTTCACTCACTGTGAAAATCAAATGACATGATGTTATAAAGTGCTTTTGTAAACCTTTAAACAGGAGATCAATCAGTCAATTAATAATTATTAAGCAGCTTCTAGATGCCAGGATGCAAAAAAAAAAAAGGTCCAAAACAGTCCCAGCCTTCAGGAAGCTCACAATCTAGGGGCAGCTGGGTGGCTCAGTGGATTGAGCCAGGCCCAGAGATGGGAGGTCGTAGGTTCAAATCTGGTCTCAAACATTTCCTAGCTGTGTGACCCTGGGCAAGTCATTTGACCCCCATTGTCCAGCCCTTACCATGTTTCTGCCCTGGAACCAATATATAATATTGATTCCAAAATGGAAGGGAAGGGTTAAAAAAAATCAGCTCACAAAATAATGGGGGAGACAACACGCAAACATATACAAAGCAAGCTATATATAGGATAAGTGAGAATTCATTAAGAGAGGAAAGGCATTAGAATCAAGACATCCAAGTAAAAGATGAGATTTTAGTTGCCAGGTAGGTCAATGAATGGAGAAGAGAGATCGTTCAAGCATGGCGGACGAGCAGAGAGAATGGCCAAGGCTGAGAGCTTTCCAGTCTGTGGATGGAAGAGGACACCGTAGGGAGTGCGGTGTAAGCCTGGCCAGGTAGGAGCGGGCAGGTGATGAAGGACTTGGAATGCTGAAGCCCTCACTACCCACTTCTATTATTTTATATTATTATTTTATTTTCTATTATTTTCTGCTTGGGCAGATCTAGCGTCCTCCGGCTTTCCATTTTTCCAGCTCAGTTCTTTGCCAGATTCAGGTGCCAAATAGGTTCTTTGATCCTAGAATCATAGCTTTAAAGCTGAAAAGCCTCTGGATGTCCCCTGATCCAGCCCTCTGGAAGGCCAGAGAGGCCAAGTGTTTGACGTGCCCAAGGGCAGCCACTAGTAAATGGCATGGCTGGGATTAGAACTCACGTCTCCAAACCCACTCTGATACTGGAAGGAAAATTTTCCTTCCGTGCCCACATCCCAACTTGCTCTCCACAAGGCAGAAATGTCATGTCGATTGTGCCTGGAAGGGGGGAAAGCTAAACGGAGCATGGGTCCTGCGCACGAGGAGACAGGAGGGACTGATTGACTCAGTATGTTACAGCTGTGACTTTATTTCTATGAAAAGCTATTTTAAAAGAGCCAACCTCCAGCTCCACTGCCCAACTGTAAAAATGCAAATTCAGGCCAGCTGGGACTTAATAGAGCTTACTTATGTTAGCAGTAAAACTCTTTATTAAACTTCTTAAAATAAAAACAAAGAGTTGAAAGTCCCTGAAGTGGAGGAGCGAGAGACGTGTCGGGGTCCCTTGCGGTTTATAAGGTTTAATCCTCTCCCTTGGAAAAACTCAAGCACGAGGTTTATCCAGCTGGAGTGCACCAGGGTGAATTTTCAGTCCGTTTTTCAGCTGTGTTTGACTCTTTGTGACACAAATGGGAATTTTCTTGGCAGAGATGCTAGAGTGGTTTGCCATTTCCTTCATTAGCTCATTTTATAAATGAGGAAACTGAGGCAAAAAGGATTAATTGCCTTGTCCAGAGTCCCTCAACTAGTGTCTGAGGCTGGATTTGAATTCAGAAAGATGATGTCTTTCTGAGTCCAGGCCCTACACTTTATCTACCTCAATGCCCCTCCAATAGAATTATGTTGTTCTGAATTTCCTGGGAAAATGGAATAAACATTTATAGAAAGCTTACTCTGTGCCAGTAAGAATTTTGTCTCAAGTTGATCCCTAAAAAGTGGGGGCTGTTATTATCCCTATTTCACAATTGGGGAAACTGAGGCAAACAAAGAGCTTACATGACTCACTCAGTGTTACATAGCTGGGACGTGTCTGAGGCCATATCCAAAATCAATTCTTTCTTACTCCAGCCCAATATTCTACTTATTGCACTACCTAGCTTCCCCAGCTTGAAAGAAATTAAAACTGGATGTATAGATTTGAGCATCAACTACATGAGATAGCTGTTGGGACCATAAGAATTAATGAGATCATCAAGTGAGAGAGTAACATGTCACAAGAGAGTCCAAGATAGAGTCTGTCTTGGGGAATACCTGTGGTTGAGGGATCTGAGACTGGGGATGATCTTGCAAAGGAGATGGAGGAGGGACAGTAAGACAAAGAATGTTGGTTGTCTCTCGAACCGAGGATGACGATTGTCTTTGTGCGTTTTTGTGCACAAAGACACCTGTGCATGAAGATTTAAGTGGAAAAGTCGATGCACAGAGACAGTCCCA
Organism: Monodelphis domestica; assembly: GCF_027887165.1. Lineage (NCBI taxonomy): Eukaryota > Metazoa > Chordata > Mammalia > Didelphimorphia > Didelphidae > Monodelphis > Monodelphis domestica. The sequence continues at coordinate 30,628,923 of NC_077227.1, forward strand.
CTCTCTCGGCATTGGAAGCCTGGGTCCATTGGCACGAAAAGTCGTTACACCTGGAGACTTCCTCAGCTGCATTGAATAGCCGTGTTGTCTTTTGTGCTCCATCACACCCTAAGCACTCCACAGTGCTTTGCTGCGTCGCCATCTCAGCCGTTGAACCTTCTTGTTGGTTTCTTCCACCTGTTCCGCTGAAGCAGTCTTCACATGCTGGGTGAGCAAAGCCCATAAGACAAAGAACAGAAACAGAAAAGACATGAGTCACAAGAACCTGTAGGGAGAGAAGATCTAGGAAGAAAGAGGAGTTCATTTCAAAGACTACAGGAAGATAAAAAAGGATAGGGCTGAGCAAAAAGGATCATCCAATTTAGCAAGGATGAGATTATAGGCAGGCAGCGGTATATTGGTAAATGTTTGACAATTAGCTCTTTGAAAAAATTGTATATGCATTGCACATACATACATTTATGATACATTTTACTTATCAAAAGGATGGGAATAGCGCACAATTTACAAATAACAAGATTTACAATACTCATTGTTAATTCCATATAACAAATTCACTCTCACAGGTTTTTGCTGAATTTTGCCAAACCCATGTCCAGAGCCAACCTGTGATTGTAATTCAACTATGATCTGACACATGGAGTTGCATCCCAATCTCCTAATTCTTTTTCCAATAAATTTATTGTCATTAAATCTGATCTGTGACCAACTGTTAATCTATTTCTCACCCTCGCACACATTATAGTAATTAGACTAAAACCTGTTTCTCCTTCAACAGTACTAGAGCAACAGGGTTGATTATCTTTTTGTCATAGTTTGAAGGAATGGAATATTGCTTGATTTGATATTATGATCTATAAAATCATACAAATTAATGTCATATTAAAAATTTTCACTTCAATGGAATAATTTTTTTCATCAATTCTCCATGGTGAAGTTAGTTTGAGTAGATGGTTGTAATAAATCAAAATAATTAAGATTGCTTTCATCATTTCTGTCTGATAAAAGATAAAAATTCATCTCTTGAATCATATTTTAAGTAGCATATTCTTAAGAAGAGCATTCAACGGATTCTTTTTCTTAAATGGAATGCCTTTAAATTTATCTGACCTGGTCATATTTCAACTTGTGATTCATCTTTTCCAGCAGCCCACCTTTAGATTTTCCAAAGTTCTTATGGTACATTTGATGAATCTGGTAGCTTTCTCGGTATTTGTTGATCTTCACAGGAATACAGCGGAAACTAATGAAAATTCTTCAGGAATGTAAATCATTAAAGTAAGGTCTTGGGAAAAAATTAATACTAGCTAATCTCTTGGCCAAACCAGAATGAAATTACAAGAAAAATGCCCATCAGATACAGGACGTGCACAGCTCACAGTGGTGGCCACACTCGGTCTACATTCTACTCATCTTGGCCTCAGGACACAGCCAAGCGTAATCATTTCAGTTTCAGATCCTTTAGTTTCTAGCTTGGTTTGGTTTGTATTGTTGTCGCTGTTCAGTCATTTCAATCATGTCTGATTCTTTATGACCCCATTCAGGGATTTTTTTGGCAAAGATATTAGATAAAGTTTACAGATAAGAAACGGAGGCAAACAGGGTAATTGGAGTTAAGTGACTTGACCAGGATCACACAGCTATTGTCTGAAGCCAGTTTTGAACTCAGAAAGAAGAGTTTTCCTGACTCCAGGATTTAGTGATAAGTGAAATAGTTTACTCAGAAATTGTTTTAAATGTTCTTTTAAATATTTTAGGTATTGAATTGTTGAGTGATGATTTCAATGATGATTTTAAGAAAATTTTCGAACAACCTCATAGCTATTCCAGACTTTCTTTCTAGTATTGTATTAGTACCATTAAAGACAGCTTGGTGGCATGGGTGGAGAGAGCATTGGGCCTGGAGCCAGGACATGGGTTCAAATCTAACTTCAGACACTTTCTAGCTATGTGATCCTGGGCAAGTCACTTAACTCCAATTACCTAGCCCTTATTTCTAGGTAAGGGTTTAACACACACACACACACACACACACACACACACACACACACACAAACACACACACACATGATAAACCTGGTGTAAGAACTGACTGAATTTCATATTGGATGTGTTTTATAATAGGCTCACAAAATTCCTAAAAATTTAACATTCAGCTCTTGGGGACTGGTACAAGCCAGTTCCAGTATAGGAAACCTTGGAAGGAATACGTTCTATTGAGTGATGGACAAGGGGCTCAAAAGGGAGTGGAAAGAGGAAAAGATGCATAGAGATGCTATTTCCTACAAGTCTGGCTGCAATAAGGGGGAGATGACAATATGAGGAGATGTCAAGGTAAAGTGAAGGTTTTTTAAGCAGGAAAAGAGCCTGTAGGCAGGGAAAAAATTGAAGACATGATTTGGTGAAACAGTGAATTAGAGATAAAGCTGTCCCCAAAGTCCTAGTGCAGTTTAAAGCTTTAATAGCTTCCATTTAATCATTTGAATTTAATTTAAATTAATTCAATAACTTTAAACTCCACCAACACTTTTGTAGCAATAGTAACAACGTCTACTTATCAACTCTTTGCTCCACATCCCCTCCTGATGCCTACTGTACATTCAATATAGATACATGTTGGGTTGTTTGTTTATTTTTTAAGTTAAAGTCAAATGATGCTATATTTCTGGTTCTACTATTTCCTTCCTTGTACTATTTTACCTAGAGCTTTCTCAGTTTCCCAGTAGGGTATAGCAGAAAGGAGCACTGAATTTGGAGACACTTAGAGGATCTAGATTCGAATAAGTGTCCTGCTCATTTTGACCTGAATGAACTTAGACAAGTCACTTGATCTCTTGGAGCCTCAGTTTCCCCATCTGTAAAGAAGTCATGAGATGGTCCCAAAGCTCTTTCTAACTCTAAATCTATGAAACCCTGATTATAGATTTTTCTATTGTAAAGATAGAATTATCTTTCTTTGTCTATTTTAATGAAATCAATCGGCAACCTTTAACTTAATCAAGAATTCAAAGCACCCCTACTCAACACTTAAGTATGAGAGTTCACAAGTCAAAAACTCTCAGGACTGCCCAGCCCTGGGTAGGACTAAGCAAACTGAAAGACTGCAATTGGTTTCTGTGAAGAAGGGGAAGAGACAGGAAATGACATGGAAAAGGAGCATAAAAGAAGATAGGAGCATGACCTTCTAGCATTCCTTTCCTGGCATTGGGAGAGATTGGTTCTGGAGATTCCTGCCTTGCCTTTGGAGGAGAATCTTTCCCTGGATCCTGCGTTGGCTTGCTGGGTGAGTGGCTCAGGCTGTAGTGGAGGCTGTGCTGGTGGGCTTCTGGCTGAAGACTCCACACAGAGATTGAGACCTGAGGAAGCCTCCTGCCAGAGTGCTGAACCAGACTTCACTTGGCTGAAGAAGCTCTTAGGGCTGGTAGGTTTGTTAAGAATCTGTCTCTTTATCTACATTTCTCACTTTCACTCTTTCTACCTCTTTGTAAATAAAAGCTGCTAAAAGTCATTATGACAAGCTACAATATTTTTAAATTGTGACCTCAATATTACTTTAGAACTCTTTTATTGAGTCAAAAACCCCAATTTTAATCCTTACACTATATACCAAATGTTTATTATTTTTAGTAGCATTCTAAAACTATATTAAATAAATATACCACAATTTTCTTGGCCATTCTTCGATTACTACAAGTAATATAGTTATAAATTTCATACAAATATTTTAAAATTATTTCTTTTGGGTATAGTCACTATGATGAGATAACAGAGTCCAAAGTATGGCCATTTTTATGACTTGCGTATTACTAGATTTTTCTTCAAAAAGATTGTACTGGTTGCAGTGATACCAACAATGTATGAGTGTAGCTATTTCCCTACAGTTCTACTAATAACATGCTTTCTTATTTTTTATTTACTTTCCATAAACTTTAAATGTATGCACTGGTACCTCAAAGTCTTTTTTTAAAATATAGGATAAACTTCCAAAAATATGGTTATTTTTATGACCCTTGTCTATTGCCAGATTTCTTATCAGAAAGATTACATTAGTTTCAACTATACCAGCAATGTATGGCTATGACTATATCCCTATAGCTCCTCTAATATCATGTTTTATTATTTTTTATTTATTTTTCCCAGTTTGAAAGGTTTGCATTTGTACCTTGGATTTTTTAAAAATATACAAGATAATTCTCTCCATCTCCCCAATGCTTACTAATAAATTAAGTTTCCTATATTTGTGTTCATTTCCTCTGATCATTTCTCTTTTGAAGATTGAATATTGCCCTTATAGATTTGTGTTACCGATCTAGAAAAGCTGGATGTCAAACTTCTACCTGACATATTAAATACAAAAAAAAATTCCCCAAACTGTTCTTCACCTTTCTTAGTTTTTTTTATTGTTCAAAATTTAATTTTTATTTTATGGAGTCAAATTCATATATCTAGTCTCTAGTCATTTCTTTCCTTCCTTTATTAGATTAGACATTATCTTCTTGTGTATTTGGAATAAATATGCTATTCTCTATTATAGATCTTGAAAGGCTGCATGAGGAATGCTTGGTATATACAAGCAAACAGACCACAATTCAGAATTGTCTGCCAAATGAAGGAACTGGGCTAGATTTAGTTTATTAGGTACCTACTGGCTACAGAGCACTGCAGATTAGGAGCTGAGTAGGATTTGGAGTAATTAAGAAATTTAGATAAGATCTTCAAGATCAAGAAAGAGAAGACTTGAAAGAAGGTGGTTTGGTTGAGCAATTAAAAGATTGTAGCCAATGCCCAATTCAAAATTAGTAACAATATAAAGAAAAGGAGATTCAAGTAACTAATTCCTCTACTGCAGATTCCAATAGGATTTGAGAAATTTAAATATTCTTTGCTATTAAAGATGGTTGGGGAGGAATAAATGGGGGAATTTTAGGCAATGTAAAAACAAAATATATCAATAAAATTTTATTTTTAAAATAAAATATGATTCTACTTTAAAAATAATTTACTTATAACTGTCCAGGGACCCTAAGAAATCCTCTGTAAAAAAGGTTCACTAGGGCAGCTAGGTAGCACAGTGGATAAAGCACCAGACTTGGGGTAGGGAAGACCTAGGTTCAAATCTGGCCTTAGACAGTTTCTGGTTGTGTAATCCTGGGCTAGTCACTTAAGTCCCATTGCCTTGCTCTTTCTGCTTTTCTGACTTAGGGTTGGTACTAAGACAAAAGGTAATGGTTTAAAAAAAGAAAGAAAGAAAGAAAGGCTCAACAATGATATGGTTTTCCCTTTACTAGATGTGGAAATATTTCTATTTTTAGCAAGAAACACATCACCTGGACACAAGGTCCCTTTAGGGGATCTTTAAGACTTTTGTTAATCAATCAGTCAATAAATATTTATTTACTCCAATTAATACTATGTGTCAAAAACTCTGCCTGGGAGGTCTGGTGGGAGGATAGGAGGAGAAGAAGATACAGAGGAAAACACTGAAATAGTCCCAGCCATTGAAGAGCTCATAGTCTACCAGAGGGAGACAACATAGAAATTAGGGATTTGGAGTAAGAAAGAGACCTTAGAAGTCATCAAATCTACCCCCCCCCCCCAATTTTATAAATGGATGAACTTGGGCACAGAGACAGTGACTTGCCCAGGATGACGCAGTTAGTAAATGGCTCAGGGTAGGATTTGAACCCATCTTCCTTCTCAGTGTTCACTTATAAGTAAATAGAAGATATATGTAAAATTAATACCCTAAGGTGTGATATTTGTCTTCTTTCCCAAAGTAGGGAATATGGAAATATATATTGCATGAAAGCACTGATCTAACCTATAACAGACTATTTATTGCCTGGGAGGGGAGGGAGAGAATCTGAATCACAAAAAGTCAGAAAACAATTGTTAAAAGTTGTTTCTTGGGGGCAGCTGGGTGGCTCAGAAGATTGAGAACCAGGCCCAGATATGGGAGGTCCTGGGTTCAAATTTGACCTCAGATACTTCCTAGCTGTGTGATCTTGGGCAAGTCACTTAACTCTCATTGCCTAGCCCTTAGCACTCTTTTGCCTTAAAACCAATCTCCAGTATTGATTCTAGGAAGGAAAGGTAAGGGTTTACTTTTTCAAGTTGTTTCTATATATAAGTGAGGCAAATTTTTAAATTTTTTTTCAATTTCTAAAATTATATACTTAGTAACCACCATGACCACCAAAAAACATTTAACTAAACAAGTACATTTTAAAAATTCCATGCAGACCCACAAATTCCACATAGCTTACAATTTGTTTAAAGATACACAAATTATATCTGTGTGTGTGTGTGTGTGCTAATATAGACACCCTCTGCTTTTGAGTTCCCTTTGGATTTGTTTATTTTGAGCCTTTCTGCTCTTGATTTTGTGACTGTTACTTTTTTACTGTAATTACTGTAATCAGGTTATGTATTATCCTTGTTCACTTTTCTTCTCTTTTCATCCCTTTATATATTTCCCTTGTTTATGTCTCTAATATTTGTCATTTCTAATAATATAATACAAAAATTTTAAAGTTAAAAAATGAGTACCTAGTGAGAGAAAGGAACGAAAGATAAAGAAAAACTCAAGGAGGCGCAGGGTGAAAATATGGGATCTTGGCTGGAGCGTGAGGGAAAGAATCTTCTTGACTCTCTTGGAATTCTGAGACAGAGAGACTTCTGGGGGCCAAACTGTCCGCTGGGGGAGAAGTTTGGGAGCAGTGAGAGAGGTCACAGCGTCTGGACTTTGGTCTCCTCGGATGCTGCTTGAGATTTCCCTGTGTTTGGTTCCTGTCCGGTCTGAGATCTTCCTGCCAGCCTGTTCCTGATCTGATTGACAGAATTCTATCTGTGGTACTTTGAAGAGAGAAGCGCAGCGTGACTGACCTGAGCTGTTACTCCACCTCCACAGGTCTAGCCTGCCTCTTTGGTGATCTGGACAATTTGGTCACCAACCCTGATCCAGCTTTACCGAAAACTGATTTGGAGAGGCTAGGGAAGACTAGGGAAACTAGAACAGGGAATTATGGGGAAGGCAGAGCAGTCAGGCAGATTGTGAGATAGCCAAAGAAGAAAAAGAAGCGAGACTTTTGTGAGGGTCTCTTAGAGGTGGGCTAAGCTTAGTTTAATAGCCATGGGATCTCCTTGGTCCTCCATCCTGGCCAGGCCTTGTTGTTCTTACTCAAAGTGTAAAATCTAAAGTTATATCTCTAATAATACAATGATTATATTTTATGCGGTATATTAAGGATTGGTAGAAATCAAGGAATAAAGAGGATACAAAATAAAAGCCACGTGCCCATGGCTGCTTAGCCATTTTCAGCCATCCCCACTCGCCACCACCACTGCTGATAGTTGCCCAAAAAGAGGGGATGTGGGAGGAGTTACTGCCAGTTCAATACCAATAATGTGGAGATGCAGGAGAGATTATAGGAAATTTGGGGAAATACGAAGCACTTCTGGGGAATTAAATCAAAGGTTCAAATTCTCCATTTATACAAAACCTGGTTTTAATGTTTATACATCAGTCAGATTGCATCTGTGAGAGCTCCAGGCCTGAGGATCTTATCTTCAGAGCCAATAGTAACAGAGACAACAGACTTTTGATTTTACCAACATTTTGAGTGACAAAACCAAGTTTTTCACTAGTGATTTGCTTAGGGAGTGGTGAGAGAACTTTTTTTTTTTAAACCCTTACCTTCCGTCTTGGAGTATTGATTCCAAGGCAGAAGAATGGTAAGGGCTAGGCAATGGGGGTCAAGTGACTTGTCCAGGGTCACACAGCTGGGAAGTGTCTGAGGCCAGATTTGAACCTAGGACCTCCTGTCTCTAGGCCGGGCTCTCAATCCACTGAGCTACCCAGCTGCCCCCAGAGAACATTTCTAACTAGGGAAATCAAGGCAGGCTTCCTGAAGGGAGCTAGAGATTCCAATAGGAGAGCATTCCATGCATTAGGGACAAAGGCCCAGGGGCAGGATATGGAGGGCCACATGGAAGAAAGCAACGTGTACAGTTTGACAGGAGAGTAGAGGGTGTGTATGCAGAGGAGGCTGGAAAAAAGGCTGAAACATGATGAAGGGCTCTGAATGCCAAGCAGAGGAATTTGTATTTATCTAAGAGGTACAGGTGAAACTGGGAGCTTCCTGAGCAAGAAGTGCCATCCATGGCCAGATCTGGACTCTCAGAATATTATCTGGCAGTCAGGCGTAAAGATGATGAGTCAGAGAGAGGGGAGAGCCTGGATACATGGAGACCATTTAGGAATGTTCCAACAATCGAGGCAAGAGATGATGAGGATCTGCACTGAGGTGATGTTGGGTCAAGCTGAGAGAAGGAAAAGAATGGAGAGATATTGAGCAGGTGGAATTGGCAAAGTATTGGATATGGGGGTGGTGGATGAGAAGCAAAGATGTAGAGTGACTTCTGAGTTGAGTGGATGAATGCCACTGCCCACTGGCTAGAAGAGGAAAATGAGAAGGATGGATGGATCTAGGGGGAATGACGAGTTCTGTTCTGGGACATCCAAGTGGCAGATAGAGATTTAGGACTGCACATGGGATTTTGTTACATGCAAAGGGATAATAATTGACTACATGGAAGAGTTGATTAGATCACAAGCGGGATCCTTCAAGGAAAGCATCCAGCCCAAAGGACTGGGATATAACAGTGGATAGGAATAAGATGTGGATGATGAGGAGAGGAGACAAGAAAGATCAGGCTGCCAGGTAGGGAGTGAACCACAAGAGTAGTCTCAACGGCTTGGATAAGGGCACACGTGGCAAGCTTATCACATGAAGCATAGATGGAACAAAGTGAACCCCCTGAATGAGCTAGAATCCAAAGGGACTGTGATTGATTGGACTGTTGGACTGAATCTAAGAAAATGAAATTAAGTAAGGGATAGATATAAAGTCCTTCATCCAGGTTAAAAAAAGTAATGACTTCACAAGTTCAAGATGGAGGAAGCAGGGTTAGCCAGACATCTTCTGAAAAAGGTCTGAGTTTTTTAAGGGTCTGTAACTTCATCATGAGTCAATAATGCAACATGGTGGCCAAAAGCTATTGATATCTTGCTGTACATTAAGCCAGGCTGAGCACCCAAGAATGAGAAGGCTGATGGGAGCCACTCTGTACTTTGCCTATGAATGGAATCTTGGGTTCAGTTCTGGGTGCCACAGTTTAAGAAGGACTTTGGTAAGCTAGAGGGAATCCAGAGGAAGGCAACTAGGATGATGGTCAGGTGAAGGAAATGGGAATGTTAGCTAGAAGGTGCTAGGAGGCGCATAATAGCTGACTTTAATAACTGAAAGACCACTTGTGGAAGGGGGATTAGATTTGCAATCTTGGGTCCCAGAGGGCAGAACTAGGAACCAAATTGTAGGGGGAATGGAATTTGTGCTTGATGCCAGGGAAAACTTCCTAATCACTAGTGCTGCCCTAAAGTGGAGTGGGCTGACTTGAGAAGAGATTGGGTTCTCTCCCAAGGGAGGTCTTTGGGCAAAGGCTGGATGACCTACTTGTTGAAGTTTGTGTCTTGGGGATTATTTTTCAGGTATGGAGTGAGGCAGCTATGACTCAGTACTTAAGAGCACTGAGCCTAGGAACCAGCTAGGTGGCTCAGTGGATTAAGAATCAGTCCTATATATAGATGGGAAGTCCTGAGTTCAAATCTGACCTCAGATACTTCCTAGCTGTGGTACCCTGGGCAAATCACTTAACCCCCACCCCACCCCCATTGCCTAGCCCTTAACACTCTTCTGCCTTGGAACCAATATACAGTATTGATTCTAAGATGGAAGGTAAGTGTTTTAAAAAAAAAAAGAGCACTAAACCTGGAGTCAAGAAGTCCTGCATTCAATTCCAGCCTCAAATACTTCCTAGCTGGATGACCTTGGGAAAGTCATTTAATCACCGTAAGCCTAGGAGGCAGCTAGGTGACTCAGTGGTTAAGAGTCCAGGGCCTCAAGGGCAACTCCATGGCTCTCTGGATAGAGTGCCAAGCCTAGAGTTCCTAACTGTGTGACCCTAGGCGAGTCACTTAACCCCAATTGCCTAGCCCTTATTCTTCTGCCTTGTAACCAATACTTAATGTCAATATTGAGACAGAAGGTAAGGATTTCCAATTCCAATTTAACTTTTGATTACCTGACAAAAGGATACTGGAGAAGGAAGCGGCAAACCCCTCTAGTGTCCTTTTCCAAGAAAACCCCCTGGATCACAATGATCTCCAGAGGCCCCAAGGGTCAGACAAGAGGGAACAACAAGAAAACGGATTGGACTAGGGGTCCCTCCTTTCCGTTAGGAGATTCCATGTTTCTCTGGCTCTCTGAGAACCCAGGCTATAAAGGTTAGGGCCCCTCTTTGGTGCCCAGTAAAAGGATTCCGAGCCAATCAGATGAAAGCCTTTGACTCTAATAAGCTTTGTCATAAACATCTGTAGGAAACTGGAGCAGCATCTTGTAGAGGGGTATTAAAGTTGCCAAGTGCTTTGGCTTTTTCCTACCACATAGTTAGTTTTCCTCCTGGTAATTGGTTGTTGGGTTTTTGTTTTTTTTTAAATTAGAGGGTTGGAGGGCTGGGGAAGATCAGTAAGGGCAGAGCCCTGGTTTGAATCCAGTCCAGGTCAACCCTCTGACCCTGAATTGTTTGTGGTCCTGTGTGAAAGGAGCTCAGCCAGCTCCTTAGGAGACGGCTTTTCCGATCGAAGCTGACGCTAATTGGTCTCCCTGTTGCCAAGCTCAGCAGAAGAGATCAGGGTTGAACTGGCGGTGATGGGGAAGGAATCGAGAATCTCCTTTTCTCATCTTTGGAAAGCCCGCCTAGCCGGCGTAGGGCCACTGAAGGAAACTAGGGTCCTCTCTTCCTCAATGCCAGAGGCTTGGCCTCGGCAATTCTTTGCTGTTCTCTCTCTCTCTCTCTCTCTGTCTGTCTGTCTGTCTGTCTGTCTGTCTGTCTGTCTCTCTCTCTCTGTCTCTGTCTCTCTGTCTCTCTGTCTCTCTGTCTCTCTCTCTGTCTCTCTCTCCTCTTTCCTTTCTCTCCCTCTCTCTCTCCTCTTCCCTTTCTCTCCCTCTCCCCCCTCTCTTTCTCTCCCTCTCTCTCTCTCCTCTTTCCTCTCTCTCTCCCTCTCTCTCTCTCCCTTCCTTCCTCCCTCCTTCCCTTCCTCCCTCCCTCTCTCCCTCCCTCCCTCTCTCTCTCTCTCTCTCTCTCTCTCTCTCTCTCTCTCTCTCTCTCTCTCTCTCTCTCTCTCTCCCCTCTTTCCTTTCTCTCCCTCTACCTCTTTTTCTCTCCCTCCCTCCCTTCCTCTCTCTCTCTCTCTGGAGGAGGAGGAGAATTGGGATTTGGGGATCCCAGAAGTGGTAAGATCTTTTCCCTCAGTTTCCCCTAGCACAATAAATAGTAGGAGGAAGTTCTGAAGTCAGAAGACCTGATCTGAAGCTCAGTTCTGTCCCTTACCACTGCTGTGACCCCAACATTAAGCCTCGGTTTCCTCAGCCATAAAGTTAAGAAACTAGAAGAGATTATTTGTGAGGGTCCTTCCAAATTGAAATCCTGTATCCCGTTGACTTACAAAATGGGAAGAGCCAACATTCCCCATCCCATCTCCCAAGACCTGGACCTACTTTACTTTGGAAGTTTCTGTAACACTATGACAATATGAGCAATGAAAATTAGCTTTTGAGAGTTTTTCGTGGTGTAGTAATGAAAGATTGGATTTGGAGTCATGAAGACCTGGGTTCAAATTCCGTCTCTGATTCCTTTTAGCTATGTGACCATTAGCATGTCATTTTATTCTCTTAAGAAGAATTGTCTCTTCTGTCAAATGAGAATAATCACTGTGATGTTCACTGAGATAATAATAATTGCCAGTGTTTTAAGATTTAAAAAGCATCTACATTCTCATTTATTCTTCATAATAACCTGCTTTGTAAACACCTCCAAAAGTCATCTAAATGTCAGTGGCTAGATGGCATGGTGGCTAGAATGCTGGACCTGGAATCAGTAAGACCTGTCCCAAAACTTGACTGTGTAACCCTGAGAAAGTCACTTAACTTCTTTCTGCCTCAGTTTCCCCATCTGTAAAAGGGGGACAATAATAGTCTCTACCTCCCAGGGATGTTATGAAGATCAAAGGAAATAACATATAAAATGCTTTGAAAACCTTAAAGTACTATATAAATGCTATATAATAATAATAATAGTAATTATTATTACTTGCTAGCATTTTTTATTCTGAACTTAATGAAGATTGGACACAATGGATATTTCCATATCATTTCTACAGTGTGTATATGTGTGTGTGTGTGTGTGTAGTAGAACAAAAAAAAGATTATACATGAAAATATAGATACCAATTATTGCCAGCTTGGTTTTCTATCAGATGCTAAACTCTTCTATAATGCAGTAATGATCAAAACAATTTGGTTCTGAATAAAAAAACAGAGAAGATCATTAGTGGAGTGGTGTAGGCATACAAGTCAAGAATGGAGGAACTGAATGTCTGATAAAGCCTAAGCCGTCCACTCTGACTCTCTGACAAAAACTGAAAAGCAGTCTGGTTTTTCTTTTTAAGTATACGGTAAATTCAGTCTGCAGCTTTCAAAGCTACCTTCTTTATCTGGGCTTCTTGCTGACCTTCCTTCTGCTTCCTTTACAGTTTTAAAAAAGATGCCTCAAAATGTCTCTCTTTTTCCTCTTCTTCCTCTTTCTATCTCCTTCCATTGTCCTCTCTCCTTCCCAAAGCAAAAGCTATGTAGCACACAGTCAAGCAAATCACGTTCCCACATTGGCTGTCTGAAAATGTGTCATTATGAATCCTGAGCTTGGCTGGAATTTTTAAAAAATTTTAATTAAATTAAAATTGAGGCAAATTGTCCTAATAATGGTAAACTAATTGTGATGTGTCATCAGCAATAGCCTTAGTCATGGGATTATGGATTTTGAGCTTTAAAAGGGTCTGTAGAGATGGTTATATGATTGAACCCTTCATTTCCTTTTTTTAAAAACATTTTTTTCCTAGGTTCAAATCTGGCCTCAGACACTTCCCAGCTGTGTGACCCTGGGCAAGTCATTTAACCCCCATTGCCCAGCCCTTAGCACTGGAACCAATACACAGTAGTGTATTGTGATTCCAAGTAGTGATTCCAAGATAGAAGTTAAGGGTTTAAAAAAACAACATTTTTTAAACTCCAAAGTTAAACACTAAATACCACAAACATTTCCACATTTATCTGAAACTGTTCATCCCTACTATGTAGAGTTCACTTTTTATTTTTAAGTATATAACAGATCATGTTACTTTCAAAGCTATCCTTCTAGTCTGTGGTTCTTCTGGCCTTTCTTCAGTTGTCTTCTTTTTTTAAAGACCTCCCCCAATTAAAAAGAAAAGGGAAGCTCTTGTAATAAAGATGCTCAGGCAAACAAAATAAAGTCCCACCTTGGTCATGTCCAAAGATGTCATATGTTTCATTCTGCCTTTTGAATCCATCATTTCTCTTAGCTTGATTCATCATTGGGACTCTGGAATTGGGGAGAGTAACTACACTGAACAGTTCTTTGACTTTCAAAATTATTATTACTTACATTGTTGTTATTGTTATTATATCTCCTGATGATACTCAGTTCACTCTTCACCAATTCAAAAGTGGCTTCCCAGGTTTTTTTTAAGCCCTCCCCATCCATCCTAGAATCAATACTGGGTTCTAAGGTAGAAGAGTGATAAGGGCTAGATAATGGGGATTAAGTGACTTGCCCAGGGTCACACAGCTAGGAAGTGTCTGAGGTCACATTTGAACCCAGGACCTCCCATTTCTGGGTCTGACTCTTAATCCACTGAGCCACCCAGCTGCCCTCTTCCCAGATTTTTCTAAAGTTATCCCTTTTGTCACTTCTTATGGCACAATGGTATTCTAATACATTCATATAGTCAATCAACCAATCAGTTAATATTTTATTAAGCATTAGGGCAACAGAAAGAGGCAAAAATAATCTTTCACCTCAAAGAGCTTACAATCCAGTTGGGGAGACAACATGCAAATAAATATAAACAAAGTAAACTATCTACAGGATGAATAGGAAATAATGAACAGAGGGAAGGCACTGGAATCAATGTAATTTGTTCAACCAATTTTTTGCCACTGCCAAAAGAGCTGCTCTACAAATTCCTATATATGTGGGTCTATAAATGTATAGACCAAGTAGTGGCATTGCTGAGTCAAAGCCACTTTTGAGGACACAGTTCCCAACCCATTTCTGGAATGCCTGAACCACTTCACAGATCTGTTATTTTTTGTTCACTCTTGTCATACTCTTCTGACTCCATTTGGGGTTTCCTTGGCAAATGGTTGGTCATTTCCTTCTCCAGCTCATTTGACAGATGAGGAAACTGAGGCAAATAGGGTTAAGTGACTTGCCCAGGGTCAACAGTCACATAGCTGTGGTCCAATTTGAGCTCAGGTCTTCCTGACTCCACTCTATCCACTGAGTCATCTCACTGCTACTGATAACTTGGAGTTTTTTACCTTTGAGTACTGTTTCTTTCCTTTGACCATTTAATAATTGGGGAATGACTCTAGATGGAGAGAGAGACAGAGAGAGAGAGAGACATACACACACACACAGAGGGAGAGACAGAGGGAGACAGAGAGAGATTTCTTTATTATATATCTATATCTATATCTATCTATCTATACATATATATCTTGGACAGGAGACTTTTGTAGGAGAAACCTGCTCCAAAGCTTTCCCACCCAAAGCTGTTCCCCTTCCAATTTTAACTGCACTTAATTCTCTTATCTTCCAGAAGAGAAAATATTCTCAGTTTAGTAAAGTGACTTTCCCAGGGTCACACAGAGAATAAATAGCAGAGCTGGTATTTGAACCTAAGTCCTCTCTGACTGGAAATCCAGTGGATGAGGCATTTGTTCCTGTCATTATTATTCAAGGAGGGCTCAGAAGGAAAAAGCCTTCAGACCCTTCCTCGCCCTTTCTAAAGCCTGAGAGGGCAGACCAAGGCTGTTGGGAGAGGGGGGGGATGGAAGACTGAGCTCCTTTGAGCTGGGCTGGGGGCAGCTGGCTGGGAGCCAGCTCCCGGCAGAGGATTTGCATGTAAATAGGGTCTGGGGGCCACCGCAGCTCCTCGAGGGTTGCACCCTCCTCCTGGGGGGCAAGGAGGATCCCCCAGCCCCCCACACCCCACATCCCCTTAAAAGCCTGAGATTCAGCCTGACCTCCACCTGCCTCCCTGGCCCAGGGTACCAGGACCCAGGTAGTGTCAGTGACAAGAGCGCCTCTGGCCCTGGGCTGGCAGAATCTCCGGGCAGACTCGGGCATTCTTTCCGGATGCCGTTTCCTTGGTTCCCCTTGTTTTGGACCCCTTCAGCTTCCCCTCTGACCTCTGCTTTAATGAGCCTCAACTGGAAATGTTCTAAAGCTTAATCAGTGGAGACAAGGAAGCGCCCAAGACCCTCTCCCGGTGAGTGGGCCCCCTCTGGGCTGGTGTTGGCTGGGAGGAGCCCAAGCTCCTCGGGCTGCTTTTTCAAAAGTGCTTTCAAAGAAAACCCCGTCAGTTTTACCCTTTGCCAAGTGCCTACTTCCCTCAGGGCACTGCCAACTTTCCTAGAGCTCAGTATCGAGAAAGAATAGCCACTCCAGTAGCCGTGTGGGATCACAGACCTACAACCGGAATGGCTGTCTAGAAGGATGAAGCCAAGGTCCAGAGACTGACTTTTAAGTCATAGAGGGAGCCAGTGACAGGATGGGGATACAGGGCTGCGCCCATATCTGGCCCTTTCTACTGCTTCTCCCATTCATTCATTCATTCATTCATTCATTCATCCATCCATTTATTTATTTATTCATTCTTTCATTCATCTATCTATTCATTCTTTCATTCATCTATCTATTTATGTATTCATTTAGTCATTAATTTATTTATTCATTCGTTCATCCATCCATCCATTCATCCATTTATTTATTTATTCTTTCATTCATCTATTTGTCTGTTTATTTGTTTACTTATTTATTTGTTTATTATTTCTGCAAGTATTCATCAAGGATTCCAGAAACTGAACCTCATAGTAAAATGACTAAGCCAGGCAGGGTTGGACTAAGTCATACAGCTAGTGATCAGTCAGGCAGTATTTAAATCCATCTTACAAATCCATAGACTCTTAAAGATGGAAGGGATGTCTGACATTGCCTAACTCCATCCTCTATTTTATAGTTGAGAAAGGGGGCCTTTAGAGAGGAGACAGGATTGGTCCAAGGTCACAAGATTCAGTTGAGGCAGAGGCTGAATTTGAACTCTAGTCCTGCCTCCAAATTGTGCACATTTTCCTACCATACCTCTACCGGACTCCAACTCCAACTTTTTCCTAGGAGAGGGATAAGACACAAACACAAATCGTTTTGTTAACAATTCCTGAGGAAATGCACTGAACAGATATAGAACAAAGTGCTTTATGAAGTCAGAGATGGGAGATTAATGAGCAGATTCTGCTTGGGCTTCCTGGAAGAGTCAGCAGGAGATAAGGGCTTGAAAGGATGGGAATGAACTCCAAGGACTGGGGGCTTTTTTTGGAGGCAGTTTTGGGTAATATAGGAAAGAGCTTTTCTCTTAGGTCTGGATACTTGGTTTAAAAAAAAATGTCATTGTATTTCGATTTTATTGGATTGCTTTGTAATCCTGGATATTTTGTTTTATGCATATAAAGATAAAGAGGTCCCTGGGTTTCCCCAGACAGCCAAATGGGTCCATGACCAAAAAATGGTTATGAATTTTCTGTTAAACAAATGAATTTGTGGTTTTAAATAAAGATCTCAGTTCAAATACCGCCCCCCCCCCCCAGACAATTCATGACCATAGGCAAGCCCATTTAATCTTAGCATTGTGCCTGTCTCATTGTAAGTGCTAATTGACTGACTGATAGCCTCTGAACCACAGGCATTCCTTGAACATTTAACCACTGATTTAAAGATAGGTTGAGATACAATATTTGTTGGGAGACAAATTTCCCATAATCCCCCAAGTCTAGGCACATGGATATGTTTTTAAAGTACTAGCTCTATAGATCTCCAAAATTTGTGGTCAGATTGACAAAGAGTCAGGCAGGTAGACAGAGATAGAAAGGGGATGGGGAAGGGAGAGAGGGAGGGGATTGTAAAAGAAAGGAGAGGAGAGAGGGAAGAAGGAAGAAGAGTGGAGAGAGACAGAGACAGTGAGGAGGGAGAGAGAGAAGAAGCAGGAAGAGAGAGAGAGAGGGAAAGATAGAGAGGGAGAAAGAGACAGAGAGGGGGAAGAGGGAGGGAGCGAAGGATGGAGAGCAGGAGAGAGAGGGAGAAACATAAAAAGAGGGGGAGAGTCCTGGGATTTCCTAGTCTGGGATTTTTCTTATCTGAAAGCAGAGCAGGGGCAATTTTTGCCTTTGGGAAGTTCAGTTCCAAAGATCTGGCTGCTATCTTCCTCTTACCAGGCAGGAGGCCCACAGGTTAAATGCAGGCATTGTCTAAGGCCATAGATCAGAATCCACCTGGGGAGTTCCCGGCCCCTCTGCTCTCAGGTCAGATTTCTCCTTTATGCCTCAGGTCACCAAACAGGTTTTCAGTCCCAGGTAAAGACTATCCATAAGGAGGAAAGAAAAGAGAAATGCCCCCAACTCTGGGAGAGAGGGTGGAGCTAGAGAGCTTCCAACCTAGAACAGAAGGGCAGAACCAGTCCTCTGCCTCCGGAAACATTTTACAAATAATAATGAGAGGCTGCATCACACATCACAGATAAGGAAGTGGCCTGAGTCCAAGTTCAACCTCTCCCAGATACCAACTGTGCGACCAGGTGATTTAACCTCTCAGGGCCCCCAGGCAACTCTCTAAGACTATAATTGGCAGAGCTGGTGTCCATCCAGACTCTGACTGATTTCCTTTCCAGGAATTCCCTACCCTGATGAAATCAATCTAGGTCTGTTCCTGGGCTCCGGGATAGTGTGGAGGCAGACAGAGGGCTCCCCTTCCAGGCAGAAGGGCCTCTATTCAAGTCCTGCCTCTGGCACATACTTTGTTGATGCTCTTATCATTCAGCTGCGTCAGACTCTCTCTGACCCTGTGGACCATGTCACTCCGATACTGTCTATCAGGTTTTCTTGGCAAAGATATCTGAGTGGTTTGTTATTTCCTTCTCAAATTAATTAAGACAAACAAAGGTTAAGTGACTTGTCCAGGGCCACTCAGTTAATACATGAAAAGGAGGCATTTTTGTATTTTAATAGTGGTTTAGTTTTCAAAATATTTTCCTGACAAGAAGTTATGCAGTTCATGGTGTAAACTTGATGTTATAGTGGAAAGAGCAATGTTTTTGCAGTGAGAGGACCTGAGTTCAAACTTAACTTGAATAAAGCATTTCCCTTCTCTAAGCCTCAATGTCTCCATCTAAAAACGGGAGAGCTGGATAGGAGAGTTTCTAAGACCCCTTCCAGCTTTAGATCCCAGGATTCTGCATCACAAATGTCCCTTTGTAAAGCAATAGACTGAAAATGTGTGTCCCCATTCTGAAAAGGGAGGTCTCTCTGCTCCTCCCGCCATACCCTGGGATCTACCAACTATCCCACTATGGAGCCTGGGTGTAGCAAGACCTGTACCAGGGATCAGAAGAATCCCACTGGAAGCTTGGATCTTAGGAGACAAAGAGACTATCTCTCTTCCACTTGTCACCCCATGAAAGCCCTGCAGCGATAGTCTGTCCCAGTGATGGGACCAACCTCCAAATCCCCCTTAGAGTTAGAAGGAACCACCAGATGTATGACTAGTTTATTTGTTTGTGTTTAAGATCCTGTATCTCCCCCTTCCTAGCACAGTGCCCAAAGCTCTAGGCACAATAGACATTCATTGTGCTCAATTGTGCCCATTGCACAGTGCTCTGGGCACAGTAGACCTCCCTAAATCTTTGTTGAGTCATTAGACTCTAAGTCAGCCTCCTGGAATTAAAAGGAGGAAACTGAGGTGCGGAGGAGTAGATGTGACTTGCCCAAGGTCACAAAAAGGGTACCGGCAGAATGGAGACTAGAATACAATTTGCTAGCTCCTAGCCCCCATCCCTCCTTCCACCATACCAGCTTGTCTGGGGTTTATAGGACCAAACGAGACCGATTTCCTACAACAGAGCCCTCCTCCTTTCTGCGGATGCTTCAGAGCCTAATGACGTGTAATAGGGCTGCAAATAGCCCCTTGGGGGAATCTGCACCCTTAGCTTAAAGCAGCTCAGCTTTTATGGGAAAAACCCTTTTTTTATGACGACTCAGCCTGGACTCTAGGGTTATGGGGCAGCAGGGGAGGAGATGGAGTTGGTTAGTTTTCTTCCCTGCAAAATGAGGAAGTGAGATGAAAAGAGGTTTCTATCCAACTCGGATCTACCAAGAACCCTGGGGCCTTCTTTGGGGATCCAAGAGGGTCCTTCCAGAAGTTGATGGGGATTTGGGGGGGGGGGAGTGAAAGGAGAGGAAAAACTGGTCGGCAGTATAGGCAAAGGGACCAGGAGCGGTGCGGAAAGTGGCCTCAGCTCTACACTAACTGGCTATGCCCTTTGGGTAAGTCCCTTCTCAGTGGGGCTTAGTTTCCTCTCCTATAAGTGGGAGGTGTGGAATAGATGGCTTCACGGTCCCTCCCAGCTCTGACATTTCACGTTGTCTTCCTTGGCAGTTTGTTGTTGTTTCTTAGCCTTTTCGGGGTCACACATCCCTCTGCTAGCCGGGTGAAGCCCAGGAGACCTAGAACGTGTGTGGCCAACATTCATACTGGAAGGACATGCCCAATTGCAGTTAGGGGTTAAGAAAGTGAAGGTGTCGTTTTTTAAACCCCATTCAAGTTCCCAGCCCCCCTGAAACCTCTCCACGGCCCCCAGGTGAGGAGCCTCTAGTCTGAGCCTTCTTTCGGCACAGCCATTCTCCACTCAACATTCTAGAACCCCGTGTTCCGACACTCTTATGTTTTAAGGCCACTTTCAGCTGGGATATTGGAGGCTGAATGTTCTGGACTTTTTAGTTCTCAAGGCCCTTGGGATGGTGATCTGGGCCATCCCGGACACATTCGGGGCCCTTTCTCGGGCAGGGGGCTCTCCTGCTCTCTCCCACCCGCTGAGGATTTGCGTCTGGAGCCCCAGCCCATTCACTTGCCCCCTTCTCTCCTCTCTCCGCCCCGCCTTTTCCCCGCCTCCCGGCTCGGCCTTTCAGGCAGACCCTCGCCCGCCCCCGCCCCCAGACCGGCCTCCCAGAGCCCTGAACCCCGGCCCCGCCCCCAAAGCCGCGTTCCCTAGGCAGCCGCCGCTGCCGCCCAGTAAGCTGATCCTGGGGCTCCAGCGGGCTGCTCGCTGCGGGGCGGCCGCCGGAGCAGACTGGCCCCGGGCTGCGCTGGGGCAGCGGGGCAGGCGGGATGGCGCGCCCCGTGCAGCTCGCCCCGGGCTCGCTGGCGCTGGTACTGTGCCGCCAAGAGCGAGAACGGAGTGCCGTCGGGGCGCCGAAGCCGGAGCCCGGGGCAGCCTCGACGGGCCTGGATGATCTGCTGTCCGCTGGAGCCTCCGGGACGCTGGAGACGGAGGACGGGGAGCCTGGAGGCCGCGCGCTCTTCCGCGCCTTCCGTCGCGCCAATGCGCGCTGCTTTTGGAATGCGCGCCTGGCCCGCGCCGCCTCCAGACTGGCCTTCCAAGGCTGGTTGCGGCGCGGAGTGCTGCTGGTGCAAGGGCCGCCCGGCAGCCTGCAGGTGCTGCGGGACGCCTGGCTGCGCCGGGCGCTGCGTCCTCCGCGGGGCTTCCGCATCCGAGCCGTGGGTGAGTGAGCGCTCTGGGGAAACGGGGAACAGGCGCCACCTGGGAGCACCGGGCAACGGCGCCGGCAGGCGGGGTGGGAGGCCAGGTTGGGGCAGCAGCTCTGGAGCGCATCAGCTCCCTATGGACAGAGGCTGGGCGGGCAAAGAAGAGAGCCTGCCCCCAGCCTGGCAGCTTCTCCCTCCCCCAAGTGCGGGACTTTCCCGTTAGGTGGGGAAAGACCGATCCAGCCCGGGCACTCGTATAGACACCAAAGACCATTTGACTTCGGGAGCAGAGCCTCCCCTTTCTTGGCTCCCCTCGTGGGGAGGGGGGCGCTGTATGGCCTTCCAGCCTCACCAAATGTTTAGGTCTCCCCTCCCCGCCCCCTGCATTTGGTTCCGAGCCGTGATTTCAGCGGACTAGGGAACTCCTGCTTCCTTGGAAGTTCTACCTCACCGCCGAGGTAGACGATGGAGATGACCGCTAACGTGCCAGCCTCGGAGGGCTGCCCGGGGCGCTGAGAGGTGCAAACGCTTCTCCAGGGTCCCCCAACTACTAAGTCCGAGGCTGGCCTTGTTCCCCTCCTGGGGGACACCTAAGGATCCAAGGAGGGCGGGGGCGGGGGGATCCTGGATAGGGGCGGTTATGGGCGTGCAAGGAGTATTTGGTAAAAGATTATACCTTCTTTTTTTATACGTATACGTACGCCAGTGAGTATAGGGCGCCGAAAGGTTCCCAGAGCCAAGAGGCTGAACGAATGGAAGGTTGGGATTCCCTACACTACATCCTCCGATCTGCAGGGCCAGATGAAGCAAAGGGCTCCCTTTTTTACATAGGTGCAGCACCGGCAGGGAATAGGGTTGACCAGTTTCCTCTGCAAAGTGAAGGAGCTGGACTAAAGGAGACAGAGAGAGACAGAGAGAGGCGCTTTTTAAAAATTATTATTACTTTTTTAAAAGATCGTATGGCTACATTTTGTTTTTATACCAACCTCATTTCTGAATACATCCTTCCCTCTCTTGGGGACTCATTGCTTGTAACAAAGATTCAAAAAGGAAGAGAAAAGAAGGCAACCCTCCCAACGGCTGACAATAGATGAACTGTTTACCAGCCAGCCCTTGCTGGTCGTCCCCCCCATCTCCTTGGCACAGGGAGGGAAGTACATTTTCTCCATTCCTGTCACGGCCACGTTTGGTCATCATTATTATGCTGAAGAAAGTGCCTTTTTTTCCTTCCAAACATGTTTTTTTGTGGGTCATTTATGGTTGTGTTGATGTATTTTGTTGTTATGCTACATATAGCAATTACTCCCACTTCTTTGATAATAAAACAAAACATTAAGTATAATAATAATACAGTGACCTCATCTGAAAGTACAGATAACATTTCACATCTGTAACCTTCTGTCTTATAATCACTACTGTGTACTGATTCCAAGGCAGAGGAGCAATAAGGGCTAGGCAATGGGAGTTAAGTGACTGGCTCAGGGTCACCCAGCTAGGAAGTATCTGAGGTCACATTTGAACCCAGGACCTCCCATCTCCAGGCCTGGCTCCCCATTTTTTCACATGAATCGAAATCTATTTTTTTCATTCTGCTCCCCCCTTGGGAAAAAAAAGCAAAAAAAAAAACCTCACCCTTTTCTTGTGTCAAATATTCATTATCAAGCAAAACTGTAATCCTCCAATGGCTATACACAAAAATATATGTGCCTCATTGCACACGCTAAATCCATTACCTTGCTCTAATAGAAAGCAGGCTCCATCATCTCCTAAAGTTCTATTTAGCTCCTTGTTAGACTATTTCAGGGGATCTCTGATCTCTTCTCCTTTGAGTGCTCCCTCCTAGAGTATAGACAGGCCATCTGTGTCTTCCCACCCATCCTCAACTCTTCTTGTCCATAACCTGGAAATCCTGTAGGTTGAAGGTACCCCCCACCATATGTACTGGAAGCTTCCCCTGGAGTCTTTGAACATTTCCTGGATAAAAATGCAGCATTCAGCATGTCCATCTGTTTTCTCTCCACTTCACTCCAAGACCAGTGTCTCCTTTTCAGAGGTCACATTTCCTGACTACTCCTTTTTTAAATTTACAGAGATGTACTGTAGCCTTCATACAGTTCACCATTGCTTTTCAGATAGTCTGAATTTTGATTATTCGGAGATGTTTACATTCTGAAATTCCCAGTTTTTCTTGTTCTGTGCTCAGATCCCATCATATTTGTTTGTATATTTGTTCTCTCCCCTTCCTCAGAAGGCAGAGCTTGCTTCCTTTGGATCCCAATTCTAGGACAGAGTAGATGCTTAGGAAGTGTATGTTGGTTTGGCTTGGATAGAATTGGGGCACCTCAGGGTGCTGAACTGGTACTGAACTGGCTTCAGGGTTGTTTGACAGCAGAGTCTCTGTGGATGAAACCTCTGTTTGTTTTACTTTTGAACTGAACTGGGTGATGAGCCCTAGTGCATGGACCAACTTGAGAAGACTAAGGAACCTTAGGGCAAGGGTTCCAGGGCACATCCCCCCATTCTTCCTTGGCTTTGCTTAAAACCTATAGTGCTCAGCAAAGTAAATGAAGCAGCTGCCTTCCTGACAGCCAATCAGCTAAATAAACAGCTCCTAAATTACCAGACCCTGAGTTCAAACACTGCCTGACTTCTTCTGTCCTCCTCCTCCTCCTCCTCCTCCTCCTCCTCCTCCTCCTCTTTCTTCTTCTTCTTCTTCTTCTTCTTCTTCTTCTTCTTCTTCTTCTTCTTCTTCTTCTTCTTCTTCTTCTTCTTCTTCTTCTTCTTCTTCTTCTTCTTCTTCTTCTTCTTCTTCTTCTTCTTCTTCTTCTTCTTCTTCTTCTTCTTCTTCTTCTTCTTCTTCTTCTTCTTCTTCTTCTTCTTCTCCTCCTCCTCCTCCTCCTCCTCCTCCTCCTCCTCCTCCTCCTCCTCCTCCTCCTCCTCCTCCTCCTCCTCCTCCTCCTCTTCCTCCTCCTCCTCCTCCTTCTTCTGTCAGTCAGACTTTTCCTTGGAGTTTATTTGTGCTTTGTTAGAAGATAAAAAACTGTTGCTGTTTTCCCTTGAGCCCCCTTTCCAAAGGGTTACTCTTACTTGTACATATCCTTGGCCTGGATTCCCAGACAAAACACCACCTTTGGGGCTATGATTCATGGAATTCAGAATGTCAGAGACTTTAGAACATACAGTGTTAGTGCAGGAAGTTACCATGGGTCCTAGATCGTTAGAGGAGGAATAGACCTTAGGACATGGAATGTCAGAGCTAGAAGGGGCCCTGAGAGACCACATCTAGTTAAACCTTTTCCAGAGGTATAAAATGAGGCTTGAAGAGGTGCTGTATTTCATTTGGGAGACCCCAGGTCTTTGGTTCATCCCCTTTTACCCTGTGTTACTTGAAATTTCAGCAAGCTTTTTCCTGGTCATATTTTGATAATTTTATTATTAGCTTAAATTTGTGATTATAGTTTAGTGGCAGATTAACAAGTCATCAGTTGAACCAGTCCTGAGTTTGAAGTCCCTGTGGTGTAGTGGGGAAGAGCTGAAACTTTGGAGTTAAAGGGCCTGGCTTTGAATTCCAACTCTTCCTTTTTACCTTTACCATATCTTGTGTTTCTCTGTACAATGATCCTCAGGCAGCTCTCTCCCAGCTCTAACTGTTGGGATGATGGGATTCTCTAATCCAGAAGAGTCTCACACTTCCTCTTTCTGTCCACTTTCCACAATTTCCCTGTTCCAGAACTTATAGTACTAACAAAATGTCAGGGGCCACTGAGGTTCAGGGGCAGGATTTGAACCCAAGGCTTTATGACTTAAAGCTCAACCTTCTATCCACTATGCTCTTATCCTACCTCTTAAAGCACCCAAGTCTAATCATTATCATTATGTACATTCAAAGATGGGTTCTTTGAATATCCAAGCTGGGCAAGTCATGGAACAGGGGGATCTTATGTTTTGTGATTACCCCACATCTCATCAGGTTCGCTGATTTATGGAAATGCTCCCCATTCATGCCCTTCTAACTCCCTTCTCAATCTTTATCCACTTATCTCTTGTTTCCCCTTCTGGTTTGAATTAGCAGTCCCAGGCCGGGTGCCCCCAATATTAAACAGAGTATACAGAGTGAGTGCAGCAGAGGGGCAGAGGCTGAGGTGGGGTGGGAGAGTTTTGCCTAGGGTAAGATAATGGAGCTTTCTTTAGTGGGTAAATCACAGGCGATAATGATGACATGACATTAGGCACCAGTTAGGCTGTGGTAGCCCTCAGTCCATTGGCTCCATTTGCTGACATCTGAAAGCTGCATCATAATTAAGGGAACTTTTGGGAGAGTGGAAAGGCAATGGATGGGCTTCTAAATCCCAAGCCTTAAAGTTCAGCTCTGATCCTCTTATTTCTCAGCTCAAATGGTTGGCATTTATATGTATTTAGTGCTTTTAAGGATTATGTCACCATTTACAACCACGATTTCATTTGAGCCCCCAACAGTCTGGTGAGATAGACACTAGATAGATAGAGCTATAGTATTATTATTCCTATTTGGCAAATAAGTGATCTGAGGCTCAGACAAGCAAAAGGACTTATTTGCCATTGGTCACCCAGCTAGTAAAAGCCCAAGACTGGCTTCAAACCCAGATGTCAACTAATTCCAAGTTGATGGTTTTCTTCTACATCTCAGCTCTCTCCCCTAATAGGGAGCATCCCTGTAGGCACTCTGCATGTAATTCTATGATGTAGTAAGAGGCATGTTGACACAGTGTGAAGAAGACAGGAATGGGAGTGGGATGATTTGGGTTCAAATCTCCTCTCTGCTACTTAATGGCTTTACAAGCAAATCAATTCCCTTCTCTGACACTCAATTTTCCCATCTGCAAAAAATCGAGATAATCCCACCCAGTAGTACTATCTAATGCATAGAGTTGTTGAGAAGATATGAAATAGAGTAGAGGCTTGAGGTCCAAATTTTTCCATTGATAACTTTCTAGCTTTGTGGCTTGGGCAAGTCACAAAACTTCTGCATGGGTCTCCATTTCCTCATCTGTAAAAAGGATGGTTTTTGTGGTTCCCCTTCAGCACCAAATCCCCTATGATTATCATTGATAAGCTTTAAAATACTGCAGGAAGATGAGTTATTAGACCAACCCTCTTGTGTCCACGTGAGAAGACGAAGACCCAGGGAGATGGAATAGCTTGGTCCAGGCCATACAGCTGCCTGGGGCAGTTTAGGGATTCCAAATCTGAGCTCTTGTTTTGAGGACGTTTGTGGAGCTGAGCTGAACCCGTTACATCTGCTGTCTCCCCTGAACCCCGCTTTGAGAAGGGGGTCTCCTCTTTTTCCCCCTCTCCATACCAAAAGTCCAAACTTCCCTTTTTTATCTTTTTTTTTAAAAATACAAACTCCAGAGCAGGACATCTGATAGGGAGGAAGTCTGAAACTCTTAAGTTGCATGAAGGCCATTGTTTGGTAGACCCCAGCCACGGATAATAGCCAGATGTGTCAGAGACCAGAAAATGGCTTGAAGATTTATGGAGGAGTTCTGTGTCTTCTTAGGAGAACCTGAGAGGCTGGATAGTCTCAAGGCCAAGGAGGTTGGAGTTTGGTGGTGACTTCCAATATATGGGGTGGACAGGACATGGTGATCTAATATGAGGACACTTCCAGAGGACAGGCAGCCCTCATAAAAAGTACCATTCTCTTTGGCTTGTGAAAGCAAAAAGACATCAGAGTTAAAAAGGAATGAAAACTCCATTTAATATTGGGAGCACCCGACCTGGGACTGCTCATTCGCAGTTCCACCAACAGTGCTTTAGCATACCTATATTTCCACAATCCAGCTTTGCTATTTAAGGGCTTTTGTCAGGGTCCTACTAGCACCTACCTGCTCTTGTTCCTGAGAGTCTAGGGAAATGTACAGAAGCTCTTTGTGATAGTTGTTCCTGAATTCCTGATATAGGTTCACCCTTCAAAAACACACGGCTGTCATCCTAGTCTGATGGACTGGGAGCCCAGAAGTCCAGTTAGTGGTTCATGGAAATTTAGAGCTAGAGGGGACCTTAGAAAACATCATTGTATAAGCGAGGACAGTGAGGTCCCAAAATCTCATGAGCTCTAGAGCTAGGAGGGACCTTAGGCCCAGATTAGCAAAAGAGGAAAAAGAAGCCTTAAATGATCCCATCTCAGAAAAAATTGAATGAGCCATCCATGAATTCCCTATGAAAAATCCCCAGGCCCAGATGGATTTGCAAGTGAATTCTATCAAACAGAAGGGATCTGAGAGAAAAACATGTTCCCTTTTTGGGTAAGGGATGCAAGTTTCCCGAGTAGCAAATGACAAAAGTGAGATGTGAATGAAGGTCCACCTTGAGATCAAGCTTCTTTGCTGTCTTCTAGCAGCCCCAGAGAGGCCAGCATCCCTTTAGGGCCATTGGTATTGGCTGCTGCCTTTCTGTCCTGCAGCTCAGCTGCTCTGCCTCCCTCATTGGGCTAACACCTGGTTTCTGGATTGGATGGAGGGAGAGATCCAAGTGACCTGCATTCAAATTCTTCTCCTTTGATGGTTCCAAATCACCATCAAGACCTTGCCCAAGGCCCCTGAGGGAGTGGATGGAGGATCCTTGCCTCTTTCTCTTAGATCTCCTAGATTCTCTCAAAAGTTACCTCAAAAACCACCTTCTCCATGAGGCCCTATGTGCTTTCCTCAGCTCTTAGTGCCTTCCCTCTCTAAATTGTTCCAGCCATGTCTGACTCTTTGTGACCCCATTCCAGAGTCTTCTTGGCAAAGATACTGGAGTAATTTGCCATTTTCTTCTCCAGCTTATTTTACAAATGAGGAAACTGAGGGAAACAGGCTTAAGTGACTTGCCCAGGGTCATACAACTAGTAAATGTCTGAGGCCAGATTCAGACTCAGGAAAATTAGTATTTCTGATCCCAAGTCTAATGTCTAGTGGTCCCATCCTCTACATTACCTTGCCTTTATTTTGTTTATACTTAATAGAAGGCAAGCTCCTTGAGGACAGGGACTGTTTCATTTTTGTCGTGATATCTCCAGTGGCTAGCCCAGGGCATGACACTTGCTGGACTTATACCAAATGCTCATTTGATTTATTAAAGGATGAGAGTTCAGGACGCCTCAGTAGACACTGTGGACCTCATCCTGTTCGAAGGTGTGAATTGGTGGGCATCTGTGGTAGTTCCAGATTAAGATCCCCCCTTCTTCCCTCTACCCAAGTTTAGTGGTTTCATTTCTCCCCTTCCTAACGTCGAACCCTCTTTGGTGATAGACCATTATCAGTTTTCCCTAAAAGGAAGGCACACACGGGAGCCTTGACCCGAAGAGGTCCATTTCCATGATCCTTTGTGCTCCAGTCCCCAGAGTGGTTTTGTTTTCTTTCACCATCCCAAGGGGTGAGTCTCAGGCTCTAGAGGGAGACAGCTGTGAACTGTGTGCCCTCTGCTATGCTTTGTTTGCAGTCAAGAGACGAGAGGTAGAGAATGGATCATAACCAGTCTTTGGCAATCTGATGCTGGTCCATAAAAAGGACTCAGTCTGTGAATTGTGAGCCTGACCTCTACGGCCAGGCCAGGGAAGTGATGCTTTTACTTGTTGGTGCTTTGGGGTCTTTCCCTGAGTTGGGGAGAGGATATTAGTCAGAGGTATAGATGTAGGTCTGTGAACGGGACATCCAAAAGCCCACCATGGAATCAGGAGGCTTTGATTGGCTAAGAGTGACCCAGCGACTGTCCAGTCAATGAGCTACATGTCTACTAGGGCACCGGGGTGGGCAAATCTCAAGTCAGGAGAGAGGGGATTGGTTGGGAAAGTGCCATCCTCTTTGGAACCATAAAGATGGAAGCCTGGCAGGGACTTTGGGACCAGAGAGGAGGATGGAGAGGAAGCTGGCCATAGGGAAGTTTCGTTAGAGACCCCATTAGTTGGGGACTTCAGTAATAAAGATTTTTTCCCCCAATTTGTTGCTTCCCTTCTAATTTTGGTTGCATTGGTTTTGTTTGTACAAAACCTTTTTAATTTAATGTAATCGGATTTCTTTATTCTACATAGCTGGGCACTTTAGGTTTGACTTCTTTAGAGCAGTAGAAATCTCTGCTACAAAGTTTTAGTTCTGTAACTCTTTATGTTGCTCTCCCCTTTTAAAAGCAACCCTTGAAGATGTGCCAGCATGGTCTGGAGTTTGTGGTGCCTGGGGTCCGAAAGGGAAAGAGGGAGAGGGCACTGGCCTGTGGTGCCCACTTCTGGCTGGGGCTAAAGAAGGGAGAATTGGTGTAGGAGGCTTTGGAGTCTGATCTATCAGCTTCCTTTGAAGCCTGGCGCTGTTACTCATGGGAGGCTGCAGGAGCAGAGTGGCTAAAGTGCCAGACTCGAGGGAGTGAGGATGACTTGGCTTTGAGTTCTGCTCTGACACAGGACTTGTACGATTTGGACTTACACTCTCTAAGACTCCCTTCCCAGACCTTTGAATCTGTGATCTCTGAGAGCCGTAGATGGGGATAAAAGAATGATGCAGTCAGAAGATTTTTAGGGTGCAGGGTACCCCAGAAACTAGACATTTTTAGGGACCAGGAATGAAGGGAAAAGGGGAAGGAAATGGGCATTCATAAACTCCTTTTCTGTGCCAAGGAACTATCTTAAGTGCTTTTATAAATCTCTTTTGATTCTAACAACCCTGCAAGGTAGCTGCTCTTCTTAGCCTCATTTTATAGTTGAGGAAACTGAGGCACCCAGAGGCTAAGTGCCTTGCTTAGGGTCATGCAGCAGGTCAGCATACCTGAGGCTGGATTTGAACTCCAGTCTAGGTCCAGTGCTCTAGCCACTGTACCACCTAGCTGCTTCATAAAGTTCAAGGCATTTTCTCACAATAATTAATATTTGTTTTATTATAAATATTAATATATTATACTACCACCAAATATTAATACCATAATAATAGAATATAAATATCATTGATTTTATTTATTATTTATTAATATTAATTAATAATCATTAATAACTATTAGTGTTTATTTATTAATTTTAGACATTTTATTTATTAATATTTATTCATTAATAATTAACAATAATTCCCTTGTTATGGATGGGGAACCTGAGGTTCAAAGATATGGTGTAATCTGCCCAGAGTCATGTAGCTAGTAAATAGTAGAGTTATGATTTGAAGTCATAAGTATCCAGAAAGCCCTGGAGCCAATGTAGAAAGAGTTGGCTCTGAAGTCAGAGGATCTGGGTTCAGATTCTACCTCTGATGGCGACTGTCTGAGGAACCTTTAACTTCCTCCAGCCTCAATTTTCTCATCTCTGAAATGGGGAGATTGGACTCTGGAATTATGATCGTCTGATTCTCTAGGACTGGAGCAATAGCTTGGACCCATTCCAAGAAGGAGCTGGCAACCATCTCCCCATCCCCCTCCCAGCTGACCTGGTCAACGGGAGCTAAGGTCAGATTCCTTTGCAATCCTAACGGCACGTTAGTTTACAAAGTACTTCACCCCCACCCGTCCTGCCACTTGGTGCCCTAGGAAGGCGAAAGGTTAATGGTGACAGCTCGCAGAACAGCCACTCGGGGAAAAGACATAAAAACAGCCACTTGGTCAAACAAGTTCCTCCCCTGAAATTTATAGCCGGCTTGTCTCCCCACCTCGGGCCTTTGTCCTCCAGTCTCCCGTCGCTCCATAAAAATGTCCGAGGCACCTGGAGAGCTCATGGATACCGTTCCCTTCAGCTGCCTTGATTTGTCTTTTACTCCATCTGTTCCCATGTGTTTGAGGGGAAAATGGGTTTTTCATTAAATCTGGAATTAGCCTGTTTTCCCCAAGGCCCATTTCTGCAAGAGGGATATCTTCTTTCTCTTGGCCCAGAGGTGATGTAATGGAGCAGAGTCTAGGCCTGCTCTGAAGTAGCATTGCTTGGGATTCCTATTCCAGTTCTGCTCCTTATGGCCCCAGGGTGACCTTAGATGAGTCATTTCCCTCTCTCTGAGCCTCAGTATCCCCATCTGTAAATATCTGATTTTAGGTCGTTGGTCTAGGTGACTGTTGAAAGGCTCTCTCAGTTTTATCGTGCCTGTGTCCCATCTTCTTGTGCCTCCCTCACTTCCTTCCTCCCTTCCTTTCTTCCTTCTCTTTTTTTCTTGCATTTCCATCATTATCCACTACCTTGCTCTCCTCTGTAACAAATGCCACCCAGAAAAAATCACCACCACATTGTCTTTGTCTGAAAATCTGTTTCCTTCCTCACATCTAGTCTACCTCCTCTCTGCCTCATCATCATCACTGGGAGATTAGGATGGATTACTAGGCTGATCAGAATTCAGCTTTTGAAATCAGGGAAGGAACTTTTTCAACCCCAAAGTTTCCTGGGATAAGTGGGTGAAGAAGCAGCCAGAGCCCACCTAACTGCTGTTTCTTCCTTGGTGTTCTCTACTTCAACGCTGATGCTGTCTCTGCTCTCTCCCTCCTGATACAAGCCCACCTCTGTCTTTTCTGTTTGGGCTCACATTTCTTCTTTCTTCTCTTTTGTTGTTGTTCCTATTCTTTCCTTGACAAGCATCTTCAAATGTGAGCATTTCCATTCACGCAGATGGACAGAAAAGGCAGATTGCACGTGAAACTAGAGAACTATTATATAATCCTTCTTGTATTTTATTTTAAAAAGAATGTAATGAGGGGGCAGCTGGGTAGTTCAGTGGAGTGAGAGCCAGGTCTAGAGATGGGAGGTCCCAGGTTCAAATGTGGCCTCAGACACTTCCCAGCTGTGTGACCCTGGGCAAGTCACTTGACCCCCATTGCCTAGCCCTGACCACTCTTCATCCTTGTAACCAATACACAGTATTGATCCCAAGACTGAAGGCAAGGGTTGAAAAAAAAAATGAATATGATGGTTTCAAATCTGTCCTGCTTGCCTGTTTCTCCTTCTGAACTTCCTTCTGTTTTCTCACGTTTTGAAAAATGGTACAATGACCTTTTCTTTCATCTTCTTTTTTGATAGCATTATCATAGTCCTCTTTTCCCATCTGAATCCTTTCTCCAAATGAAAACCTCCCCATGTTAAAACAACAACAGTAGCAACAACAATTTCTCTTAGAACAAATAAGTGTGATACAAATTCACATGTTGGCCATGACTGAAAACAAATATCTCAACTCGCCTTTGAGTCCCCCACCTCTCTGTTGGGACGTAGATAGTCTGCTCTTCACCTCTGGAATAGTGGTTGGTCTTTGTATTTGTTCAGAATTCTTTAAAGTTAACTTTCTTCACTGTATACATTGCTTTTTTTTTTCCTGGTACTATATACATTGTTCTCCTGGTTTTGCTCACTTCATTCTGTATCAGTTCATATAAGTCTTCTCAGGTTTTTCTGAATCCATCTCTTATACTGAAGAAAGGGAAGGCTGGAGGCAGAATGAATAGTGTGATTTTAGGCAAGTTGCTTCCCCAGAAAAGAAAGGAGAGACTCTCATAATCCAGATCCCTACTGATTTCTTTACTTGGATTCCCAACCCGAATCACTACACACACACACACACACACACACACACACACACACACACACACACACACACACACACACAGTACCTATCACTCTCTAAAGATCTCAAATTACCTTATGGACCACTGTGGGCAATAGGATTTGGGGCAGCCTTCTTTAATTTTTAAAACAACTCGTTCTCTTGTTGGGAAAATCAAAGTACAGAGAAGCAAACAACAGTCACTCAAAATCAGCAAATGGGGACTAAAAATAGAATGCTATTTAAATAATAATATTGAAACTCAAAAACACTTCTTTCTCAATAATCAAAAACATTTATTAAGTGCCCACTATGTGCCAGGCACTGTTTAAGTACTGAGATACAAATAAGAAAAAGAAAGATAATCCCTACCCTCATGGAGTTTATAATCTAATAATCTAATAATAATAAATATAATCTAATGGAGGAATGCACAAGAAGAAGCTGAAAGGAGGGGAGGGGGCCATTAGAAGGTACTTGGAACAGGAGCATGATATTAATAAAGTTGAAACCAAGGAGATCTCTGATGGGGAATGAATTTGGCTGTAAAAACCTGAACCCTCTATAAAGGGAGTACGGGGGAGGAGTTTGTTGCTCTGCCTTCCAATCCTCCAATTAGAGGGGAGAGGCAACTGAGGCTGCTGAGAAGTGTAACAGTTAAAATTAGTTTCTTTCTGCTAGAAGTATTATATTTTTATGAGGTTTATTAAAACTTAAGAATTTAAGAAAATACAAGTAAGAAAGCATGTGCCTAGGAGGGCCGAGAGGCCCATTCAATTTCACTAACATCATGAGAGATGCGTCTACTTGGAAGCGGAAGTAGGAAAGGTGGGAGGCGTAGGCGGAGACCCTTTAAATAGTAATTTGTTCTTGGCCCAGGTGGGAACTCAGGTGAGGTTACAAAGCATCTCGGGGAACTAGAGCAAGGACTTCTGGGTATTGAAGTCCAGGGTTCAAATCTCCATTTTTACAGAAGGTTTTCCAAACCAAAAGCTAAATCACTTTCCAAGATGATGAGATTTCCAATGATGAGCTTATCTTGGGGAAAGTATAAGGTTCATGAAGTGGAAATCAAGTAGCCCATAGGAAGAGCACTGCCCAGTGGGAAATCGTCTTTTCCCTCTTGGGTTTCAGGAAACAATTTTTCAGTATTCTGTATGATTCTTCATGTAGGATTCTGTTTTTGTAGTTTTTCCAAGCATAGCACCTAGCATACAGCAGGAACTTCATCCATGCCTACTAACTGATTTATTGGCTTATGTATGCTGATATTCTCCTAGCTCTTGTCATTGATGCCTTGTCTTTTTACAGTTCAGTACTTTCTGGCTCTATCTCCCATCCCTAGCTCAGTCTGCAATTTAAACCTCTCATAAGGAGGGAAAAAAAACCTGTTAAACAAAATCGATTGATACAATGACCACATGTGACAAGATAGGCAACATTCCAGCCCTCGTAGTCAGTGTCCAGTGGGTGGAGGTGTATTTCATTGCCTCATTTCTGGGACCATGATTTGCCTTTGTTGAGTGATCTTTCCATTTATGTGGTTGTAGTCATTGCATGTGTTCTCCTAGTTCTGCTCCCTTCCCTCTGCATCAGTTCATACAAGTCTTCTGAGCTTTCTTGTATTTTCTCATTTTTATTTCTCTCCACCCAGGAATATTCCATTACATTCATATATCATAGTTGGTTTAGCCATTCCTCTATTAAAGAGCATCTAGGCAGCACAATGGATTGAGCACCAGCCTGGAATCAAGAAGACTCGTCTTCCTGAGTTCAAATCTGGTCTCAGACATCTTCTAGCTCTGTGACCCTGGGCAAGTCGTTTAATCCTCTTTGCCTCAGTTTCCTCATCTGTAAAATGAGCTGGAAAAGGATAGGACCAACCACTCCACGATCTTTGCCAAGAAAATTCCCAATGTGGGCACCAAGCATTGGTCATGACTGAAAGAACAACTGAACAACTGGTTTCCAGTTTTTTTGGCTGACAGAAAGTGTAGCTCTAAGTATTTTCCCAAAAGGTTTTTAAAAAACAAACAAACCACAACTAGACTATAGAAGCTTAATCCTGAAAGGGGAGAGTCTTAGAGATCATTCAGTTATAAGTTCTCTTTAGAATGGTATTTTTACTGATATCTTTAGTTCTTGACATTAGCCAGTTTGGAGATCCCATCACCGTGTAATGAAAGCCCCCTTCCCCAGGCCCCACTATGCCTGTTTATGTCCCAGAGGCATACATCTTGTATTTAATTATTTTATTTTCCAGATATTTCCTCCTTCCTACCCTACCCAGAAAACCATTCCATGAAGCAAAGATTTTAAAAGAAAAAGATGTGAGGGGAAGGGGAAGTACTTCAGCAAAACCATCCACCACATCTACCATGTGTTAAGACTAAAATTTAGGGAAACTGAGGCAGATAGAAATTAGTTTCTCTCTGCAAGGAGTATTATATTTTAGAGGTTTATTTAAGATCAAGAACTTGAGAATATACAAGTAAGAAAAGCACGTGTCTAGGCCAGAGAGAAGCCTAGACAATCTCACCTACATCATGAAAGACTGGTCTGCTTGGAAGCGGCAACAGGAAAAACAAGAGAGCCTTTAAATAATGATTTGCTCTCTGCCCAGGTGAGAATTCAGTGAGATTACAAACCATTCCGGGGAAGTGGAGCAAGGACTTCTGGGGATTGAAGTCCTGGATTCAAGTCTCCAGTTTTACACAGGCTGATGATCCATGTATACTTTTCAAAGAAGGAAGAGAGGGGCACTTTTTCATCTGTGTTCTGGACCCAAGATTTTTCATCATAATTAATGAGTTATATTTTCACATGAGAAAATGGGCCCAGAGTGGAAGTGACTTGCCCAAGATCACACAGCCACAGTGCCCAAGACAGGGTCTCCTGACTTCCCTGTCCAATTCTCTTTCCTCCCTAGATTTCCACCCTTTTCCAGCCTGGTCTCTGCTTGTCTTCACCAGCCACACACCCTGCCTCTCATACTCCCAGTGTGGTTATTTGATCACTGTCAGACCAATAGTGTTGGACTCCGAGGCAGCAGAAATAGCAAAAACAGCTGCTCCTTGTCGGGGCCCTCCTGCTCCCCCTGCCTCAGGCTCCCTTCTTTCCCCACCCAGGAGACTTCCTGGCCCACATCTTTTTCTGTTTCTCTTCTAGCTGCCAGATGTTACCTCTTACCTATCTCAGCTCCACGGCAGCCTGAGGGATCCCATCCAGGATGGGGAGGGGGCACATATTCCCAGGTCCCTTTGTCATCAGGCCAGCCAAGCCAGGGATTGTGTCTGTGCTGTAAAGTGAGGGGCTAATAGCTGTCTGTGGTGAAGCATGCAGCATGTATAATTAGGAAGTCTAGCTGGGTGGCAGGGGGAGTTGGATATATTCAGCTAGCTGGAAGAGACCCCGGGCCATCTAGTCCAAATTGTCCCTCAACAGGAACCCCTCTTTTTAATATCCTTACCTTCTGTCTTAGGATCAATTACTGAGTATTGGTTCTATGGCAGAAGAGCAGCGAGGGCTACACAAGCGGGGTAAGTGACTTGCCCAGGGTCACACAGCTGGGAAGTGTCCGGGGCCATATTTGAATCCAGGTCCTCCGGACAGCAGGTCTGGCTTTTTATCCTCCCAGTTTTTGCCTCTTTCCTGAGTCATTTGTTCCATATCACCCCACCAGGTATAACACGTCTCTCCCTGTTCTCTGGAGTTCAGGGGGTGGAGGAGAAAGAGGGGAAGGAAAGCTGGACCTCAAGATGCCCTACCCCAGTTCTTCTGCATCTCAGGGTCCTCGACAATTGTTTTAACTTGGGAGGCTGTGTTAAAGGTAGGCCTGCCTCCCTCCAGGCTCTCCCCAAAGACTGGGCGCCCACTTCTGTTTTTAACTTTGTGTGTCAAGTCCTAAATTCCCTGCTCAGTCAGATCATCGGATCCTAGATTCAGAACTGGAAGTGACCGTAGGGGTCCCCAAGGACATTTCTTTCATTTTATAGAAGCGAAGATTGAGGTCTAAAGAGGTAGTTGACTAGTCCAAGGCCACTGAGGCAAAAGGTTGTAGCCCTCAGATTGGAGCTCAGGTCCCCTGTCTCCAATTGACTTCTCCCCGATGCAAAGATGGCACAATTAGAAAAAAGTGTTGAGGGAGATCGATTGGGTTGGGAAACTTGGATTCTAGTCTTGACTCTGCTACTATCTGGATATGGAATCATAAACAAGTCTTTCTCCAATGATCTCAGGATTTACAGTTCAGAAGGTCTTTGGAAGTTATCTAGTTGTTGAAGAGTATGTGTTGGGGAAGGGGATTAGGTGTAAGAAGACTGGAAAAATAGGAGGGGATTAGATTACAAAGGTTGGTTCAGGAGAATTCTCAGTGTTGCCAGCTTTTGCTGCTACTAAGCCGCCATCTTGGCTTTGTCCCTGTGTTAGGATACAAAGGGTTTTGAATGTCAAACAGAGGATTTTATAGTTGATCCTGGAGGCAAAGGAAACCATAGCAGTTTATTGAGTGAAGAGGATGACAAAGACTTGAGCTTTAGGAAAATGACTTTAGTGGTGGAGTGGAGTACAGATGGGAATGGGGAAGAGATCTGAAGTAGGCGGACCCACATGCAGGCTGTTGTGATCATCTAGGTGAGAGACGATGAGGACCTGAACCAGTGTGGTGGCAGAGTTAGAGAAGAGAAGGGGAGGTATTTGAGGGATTTTGCAAAGGGGAAACTGTCAGTCCATGGCAACAGATTGGATAATAAGGGGGAGAGAGAGTAAGGAATCTAGGATGACTGCTAGGTTGTGAAGACCAAGGGATGGGAAGATGGAGTTGCCATCTATAGCAATCGAGAAGATAAGAGGAAGGGAAGGCTTAGGGGGAAAATGTAATGAGTTCCGTTTTGGACATGTTGAATTGTAGGATATCCAGTTTGAGATGTCTGAAAGGTAGTTGGACCTGAGAAATTGGAGGTCAGCGGAGAGGTTGGGTAGGATAGGCAGATCTGAGAATCATCACCATAAAGATGGTCATTAAATCCATGGGAGCTGATGAGATCACCAAGTGAAGTAGGATAGAGGGAGGACAGAATCCTTGGGATATCTCTAGTAAGAGGTGGTGATGTAAAAGACAACCCAGTAAAGGAGACTGAGAAGGAAAGGTCAAATAGGTAGGAGGAGAACCAAGAGAGTGGTGATTCAAAAACCTAGAGAGAAGAGAGTATCAAGGAGGATAACATGATCAACAAATGTGAAAGAACAAGGCAGCTAGGTGGCTCAGTGGATGGAAAACCAGGCTTGGGATATGGGAAGTCCTGGGTTCAAATCCAGTCTCAGATACTTCCTAGCTTTGTAACTCTGAGCAAGTCATTGAACCCCCATTTCCTCTCCTTACCACTCTTCTGCTTCAGAACCAATACATAGTATTGATTCTAAAAATGTCAGGTAAGAGTTTAAAAAAAATGCCTCAATGTAAAAAAAAAGGTACAGGAAGTTTGGGGAGAATGAGGATTGAGAAAAGGCCATTAGATCTGACAGCTAGGAACATTGGTAACTTTGAAGAGAGCCAGTTTGGTGGAATAAAGCCAGTAATGGGATTATAAGGACTTAAGAAACAAGAGAAGAGAGTATGGAGGCACTTAGGTAGACACCTTGTCAAGGAATTTAGCCTCCAAGGGCAGAAGAGATATTGGTCAATATTTAGCAGATGAGAGTCTTACTGGGATGAAGCAGACATGGATATGTTTATAGACAATAGGTGATGAGCCAGTGGGCAGGGAGAGATTTGGAAGTGATAGCGTGTGGATGACAGAGAGGACAGGAAGGAAGGAAGGAAGGAAGGAGGGAAGGAGGGAAGGGTGGAGGGAGGGTAGAAGAGAGGAAGGAAGGAAGAAGAGAGGGAGAGAGGGAGGGAAGAAAGAAAAGAAGGAAGGAAGGAAGGGATGGAGGTAGAGAGGGAGGAAGGATAGAGGGACAGAAGGAGGAAGGAAGGAAAGAAGGGAGGGAGAAAGGGAGGTAGGAAGGGAGAAAGGAAGGGAATGATAGAGGGAGGAAAGAAAGAAGGGAGGGAGGAAGGGATGAAGTGATAGAGGGAGGGAAGGAGGGAGGGAGGAAAGAAGGGAAGGAGAAAGGAAGATAGGAAGGGAGGAAGGAAGGAAGTGATAGAGGAAAGAAGGAAGGGAGGGAGGGAGAGAAGAGAGGGAGGGAGAGAAGGAGGAAAGGAAAGAAAGGTGGAGGTAAAGAGGGAGGAAGGAAGGGAAGGAGTGATAGAGGGAGGGAGGGAAGGAGAGAAGAAAGAAGGGAGGGAAGAAGGAAAAAAAGACAGGTCTCTAAGATCTCTTGCAGTCCTAATAGATTTAATAATAGAGCTTAAGATCTATTAAAAATAAAATTTCATTCCTCTTAGCAGGAAGGTAAAAAAGTTCTTTAATATCATTCCAAGACTTCCTTCTCCAGGAAGCCATTCTTATCTGTCTAGACAGGATGGAGTCCTTTGACCTGGCCTCTCTTTTTGTCCAGGGTGGGGTGAGTTTACCAGCCTGTTGGCATCCTCTGGGTTTGTGTTTGATCTATGTTTATGTCCTCTGCCCCTTCAGATTGGCATCTCTAGTGCAGGGAGGTAGGCTCAGTCTCCCCCTAGGTCATGCAAGCTCTTCAGAGATGCATAGCAGAGTGTAATAGGTATCCATTAGCTGTCACACTGTAATTATCAGGTTATTTTGAGGTGACCCAGGTAAGGGGCAGAGGGCTTCATCACTGTCTTTGATTTGGGTGTTTTTGTCACCTCCAGGGGCCTCATTCCCCTCATCTGTAAAATGGGAATAGTCATACCTGCTCTGTCCTCCTTGACCCCCAGTCCCAGAGTTCCTGAGGAGTCATACCAGTCCATATCTCTACATCATTGCCCCTGGAGTCAAGAATTGTCTCCATTCTCCAGAGGAGCAAACCGAAAAACCCCGTAGATTATTGTACTTTGTTTGATGTTAGAGCTGGAATTCAGAGAATCCTGGGAAGGAGCTGGGAAGACATTGGACCCAACCCCCTCATTTTATTTCATTTCAGAGGACTTATGTGACTTGCCCAGAGTCTCACAGTAAGTGTCTGAGTCATGATTTGAACCCATGTCTTCCTGATTCCAAGGTCACTTTACTACAGCGCCTCTCATTTTAAAAAAGTAGTTGCATTAGTATTTGTTGTTTTTATAATTAGTCACTTCTGGAAATACTTTCTCTTCTTCACAATGAAATCCTCTTTTAAAAAGAAAAACTGTTTTGAAAAAAGAAAGAAAAAATCAAACACACCGAATACATGCATATACCCCCACTTCCCTGCAGACAGGAGAGATTTATAGAATTATTTCTTCTCCAGGAATGTTAATCAGTACTCCGCTTCCCATCTTTTTTTTTTTTAACCCTTACCTTCTGTCTCAGTATTAATTCTAAGATGAGTTGCAAGGGCTAGGCAATTGGGGTTAAAGTGACTGGCTCAGGGTACACAGCTAGGAAGTATCTGAGGCCAGATTTGAACCCAGGTCCTCTTGACTCCAGGCCTGGCACTCTGTTTGTTGTGCCACTGAGCTGCTTGATTTTACAGGAGAGGAAACCGAGGCTCAGTGATAGATAGGGGCACAATCCCCTCATTCTGTAGAGGAGTAAGTTGTTCAGTCATTTGTCAGTTGTGTCCTCTCTTGGCAAAGATGCTGTAGTGATTTACCACTTCCTTTTCCAGCTGATTTTGTGGATGAGGAAACTGAGGTAAACAGGGTTAAATGACTTGGTCAGGGTCACCCAGCTAGGAAGAGTCTTAGGAGGACACTATGCAAAGAAGAAAATGGAGGTCTGTAGAGGGATAGGGGCATTCATTACCCCCTTATTTTTCAGAAGGGGAAACTGAGGCATAAGCTTTTTTTTTTTTTAGACCATAGCGATCTGAAATGAGAGAGGACCCAGAGACATCATTATTTTATAAATGAGGCAAATAAGCCGCCAAGACCTTAAGTTCTTTTCTCAAAGTTCTTTGGTACAATGTGTCAGGGCCAGGACTTTGAAGCTTGGTCTTCAGCACCTGACTCCATCTCCCAGGCTGTTCCACTTTTCCCCTCTGCTTTCTATGAGACATCGAGCCTTCTGGAGCAGTGAGGGATCATGATTAAGCCCTTCTCCCAGATGCCTTCATTTAAAGATGAGGAGATTGAGACACAGAGAAGATTGAGTCATTTGATGAAGATCAAACAGGTAGTAAAGTCACAGAGGTGAGATTTGAACCCAGGTCCTTTGACATCAGATGCATCCCTCTCCTTGAGCTTCAGCCTTCTGTTTTGCTATTAGTCAAGATAAGGGGGCTCCTGTAATTTTCTCTCCGGGACCCTGAAATGCTACCCAAATGTGGCTCTTTTGAAGCCAGCAGAGTTGGTGCCTTCACTGAAGTCAGTGATGGCTGGTACTTCCCAAGTTGATCAGGGCAGTCTTTAGGGCCAGTGTCAGGTCTTTAGGGCCTATTGTCAAAGTGGGGGGACCTTCTCTCCCCCTTGCACATCTCTGGGGGGTGGCTTTGGTCTTCAGGCTCACATTACAGCAGTCACCCCCACCCCACCCCTGGGACTCCTTCCCTTCTCCTCTTCAGGAGCCCAAACCTCTACGTCTGACCCAGGGAGGCTGTGAAATCCCCCCTTGCCTGACTCTGGATTCTCTTCGGGTCCTAAAGGGGACCCAGGGCCGGTGCAACAGGCAAGAAGGAGATGGAACCCCCCCACCCCAGGACCATTTAAATTGAGTGCCTGAAGAATGGGAGAGCCAGACAAAGACCCCAAATCTGCCTGGATAGAGAGGAAAGCCACAGCGCCCTTAGAATTGGGAGGGGGAGGTTTGTGTTGGGGGACCCTAAAAACTAACCTCGGTTTCATGGTAAACCAGCCATTTCTGGGAAAAATATTATACCAAGGGCAGAGTTGTATTTATTTGTTTTTTTAGGTGGTGGTAGTAATAATACATATAAAATGAAACCCAGAACAAATATTATAGTAAATGTGACCGGGGCAGAGTGATATACTGGGACGAATGCAGGATTTAGAATCAGAAGAGGGCAGAGTGGGTAGAGAGCCAAGCCTGGAGTGGGGAGGACCTGGGTTCAAATACCTCAGATACTTTCTAACTGTGTGACCCTGGACAAGTCACTTAACTCCGTTTGCCTAGCCCTTGCCCTTCTGCCTTAGAATAGTTCTTAGGACAGAAAGTAAGGGCTTAAAAAAAAAAAAGAATGGAAGAGGTTGTGGTTCAAATCTTTTCTCTGTTGTTTACTCTCTTATGACCGTGGGTAAATCACTTCCTGCTGGACTAGATAATCTCTAAGGTCCCTTCCAGCTCTAAATCGATGACGTTTGGATTCCTTCCCTAATTTATCAGACTTTTAGAAATACATTTATTGTGTCCTTTGGCCATAAGCTGCTTCATTTCTTCTGGGAGCTGAAAACAGACAGTTTGGAAAGTTCCTATACCTTATTAAGGAGTAGAGAGAAGTCATAGGATCTTCGCACTCAGAACTGGGAGAACCTTAGAGCTCATTTAGTTCATACACTTCCTTTCATTCATGAAGAAACCAGGCCCAGAGAGAGCCAGAAACTTGCCCCAAATAACACAGGACATGTATATCTACCTGGGAAGGTCATCTGTAGTGGGGATGGGCAGGGCAACAGGAGGGCAGATACTGATCTCCGTTCCTTTAGGGTTTTAAGGTTAAAATAGTACTTCCCCAGCTTGGTTTAGTGAATAGAGGGTCTTCCTCAACTTGAGGAAGACCTGGGTGTCCAAGTCCTGACCCAACTGGACGTAATGACCCTGATCAAGTCATTTAACCACACCCAGCCCCAAGTAACTCCATAATTTGCAGGAGTACCGGCAATCAAAGTCTAGTTTCAAAAATGAAAAACAATCTTTCCTCCTCACACCTCTGTGAAGGAGGGAGGGAGGACTCACTCTAAATCATCAGAGATTTAGGAAATTGTTATTGTGTCTAAATATTGACACTGAAGGGGACACAGTTTACAGAAGACCCAAGTCCTGTCCCCAGTAGAACTTTAGTATGATTAACTCCTTTTTACTAAGACTCGGGTTCTGTGACCTGTCTGGAGTCCTACTTCCAAACATATGCGTCTAAGCACTGCTGTCCAGACATTTCAGTCTTGTCTGACTCTTTGTGATCCCATTTGGGGGTTTTCTTGGTAGAGACACTGGAGTGGTTTTCCACTTCCTTCTCTAGCTCATTTGATAAATAGGGAAATGGAGACAGAGTTAAGTGACTTGCCCAGGGTCACACAGCTAGTAAGTGTCCAAGGCTGGATCTGAACTCAAGATGAGTCTTCCTGACTCCAGATCCACTACTCTATCTACTCTGCCACCTAACTGTCCTAGATCCAAGTGTCCAAGCATTGACATGAGCCCAGATTTTTCAAACTCCAAGGCGTTAGTGCTTTTTTCTCTGCCAGTACCAAGTCATCATTTTTAGGAGCTCTTTAAAGAACACATCTAGCCCCATTGTTTGAGACATTGAGAGAAAGCAATTGGACAATAATGACATTCAGTGAG
This sequence comes from Monodelphis domestica, assembly GCF_027887165.1. Lineage (NCBI taxonomy): Eukaryota > Metazoa > Chordata > Mammalia > Didelphimorphia > Didelphidae > Monodelphis > Monodelphis domestica. Next base: position 30,671,785 of record NC_077227.1, read on the forward strand.
TTAAAGATAAAGCTGGCAGAGCTCTAACTAAGGATGGGCAAAATAGGGCTGAAATTTAGAGTGCCAACTGCACTCTCCCATCACAGTGGCCATCTCCCAAGAAAGCGCCTCCCTGCCAAGCCCCTTCCTAGGGCTTATTTTCTCCTTTTGATTGTGGTTCCCCTAATCTCCTTGCACAGACTTCTTAGTAGGGACGAATCCTTCAAAAAAGCCTAATGTGGTGTACTAGGGGGCTTAGGGCTTGGACCTAGGTGGCCTTATGCCCCATCACACTATTTCTCATTGCCCAAAATTCAGAAGACCAAAGTCCATTTATCTCTAACCTCTACTCCTCTGTATCCTCTAAGGAGAAGTGAGTCATACTTTGAGGCTCTGGGGATGTTGGCCTAATGGCAGGGACCTGCTAGGGAGCATTTACTTTTGGTTGGGCTCCAAACCTCTCTGTTTACTTCCCCTCCCCCACATTTCTTTCAGCCTCACACCTCAGGAGTCCTCTAGGCCTGAGGTCTGGAGCTGGGACTAGCAAATTAACCTAAATTAGGGGAAAGTGCTTATTTCTTCCAGGCACAACCCAGCTGCCCTCAGTTCTTGTAGTGGATTGTGGCTCACTTTTATACAACCTTCTTCACATTTTGAGGGGGAGGGAGGTTTGATTTTGTAGCTTCTCTTATCATCTCAGTTTTGCAAATGAGAAGACTTAAGCTGTGAGTTGGAAATTTACTTGTTCGGAATCTGGCAAAAGGAATCCATGCTTACAACTCCAAGGCAGGATTCTAAAACGAATCTGTGCTTGCAACTCCAAGGCAGGATTCTAAAACGAATCTGTACTTACAACTCCAAGGCAGGATTCCAAAATGAATCTGTGCTTACAACTCCAAGGTAGGATTCTTTTTTTATTTTAATTTGGAATTTTTTATTTAATTATTGAATTTAGAATATTTTCCCATGGTTACAAGACTCATGTTCTTTCCCTTCCCCCTCCCCACCCCTCCTGTAGTGGACACAAAATTCCACTGGGTTTTACATGTGTCATTGATCAAGACCTATTTCCATATTACTGATATCTGCACTAGGGTGATCCTTTAGTGTCGATATCCCCATCAACCCATGTAATCAAGCAGTTGTTTTTCTTCTGTGTTTCTATTCCCACAGTTCTTCCTCTGAATGTGGATAGCGTTCTTTCTCATAAGTCCCTCAGAATTGTCCTGGATTATTGCATTGCTGCTAGTAGAGAAATCCATTACATTCGATTGTGCCACAATGTATCCATCTCTGTGTATAATGTTCTCCTGGTTCTGCTCCTCTCACTCTGCATCAATTCCTGGAGATCGTTCCAGTTCACATGGAATTCCTCCAGTTCATTATTCCTTTGAGCACAATAATGTTCCATCACCAACATATATCACAATTGTTCAGCCTTTCCTCAATTGAAGGGCATCCCCCCATTTCCCAATTTTTTGCCACCACAAAGAGCACAGCTATAAATATTTTTGTACAAGTCTTTTTCTCTATGATCTCTTTGGGGTATAAACCCAGCAGTAGTATGGCTGGATCAAAGGGCAGGCAGTTTTTAGCACCCTTTGGGCATAGTTCCAAATTGCCATCCAGACTGATTGGATCAATTGGACCGGCAATGCATTAGTGTCCAAATTTTGCCACATCCCCGCCAACATTTATTACTTTCCTTTGCTGTCATATTAGCCAATCTGCTAGGTGTGAGGTGGTACCTCAGAGTTGTTTTGATTTGCATTCATCTGATTATAAGAGATTTAGAACACTTTTTCATGTGCTTATTAATAGTTTTGGTTTCTTTATCTGAAAATTCCAAGGCAGAATTCTAAAATGAATCTGTGCTTACAACTCCAAGGCAGGAATCCCTTTCCACCTGCCTTGTTGCCTCTGCACCATTGGGTTTTTTAGAACTAGAAGGCACATGAGGGATCATCTGGTTCAATTTGACAGTTTAGGAACTGGGGCCCGGTTAAAAATTCCTGCTTTTTACCAAGACTTGCCTAGATCTTTTGTTTCAGGTCAAATAGTGCTACATCCTACATTTCTAGGAAACCATTACTAAGGAACTTTGAACTTCAGGTCTATGGAGATCTATTGATTTTAGGAAGGTCCTTGAACTTGGAAGAGAAAAAAAATTACATCTTTATTTCAGTGTTAGTATTTTCCTTTGTAGTCAAATGTATTTTATTTGACACATTAAAAAAATATAATTTTGAGAGGAGGACTGTAGGTTTCGCCAGATACACTCTAAAAAGATTAAGGGCTCTGGAGCCTAGTAGATAGAACACAGGGCCTAGATTAAGGAAGATTTGGGTTTGAATCCTATTTTATTTTATTTTATTTTATTTTATTTTATTTTATTTTATTTTATTTTTATTTTTATTATTAAAACCCTTACCTTCCATCTTGGAATCAATACTGTGTATTGGTTCCAAGGCAGAAGAGTGGTAAGGACTAGGCAATGGGGGTCAAGTGACTTGCCCAGGGTCACACAGCTGGGAAGTGTCTGAGGCCAGATTTGAACCTAGGACCTTCCATCTCTAGGCCTGGCTCTCAATCCACTGAACCACCCAGCTGCCCCCTTGAATCCCATTTTAGACACTTACTTCCCTTGTGACTTGAGCAAAATCACTTAACCTCTCTGGAACTCAATTTCTTCATCTATAAAATGAGGGGAATTGGACTTGTTGACCTCTGGGATCTCTCCATCTTTTCTGTGTCCCCATAATCCTTCTGACAGAAACTGGATGGTTGGGAAACAGATTTAGCTTATTCTACTTGGCCCCAGAGAGTAGATCAAGGTGAAGAGGCAGGCACAGAAAGGCTAATCTTGGGGTAGGGAAAAGCCTCTTAAGCCCTCAAATTGCTGCTTGTGGGTTCCTAGTCATCGGAGATCTGGCAAAAACTGTGCAACTACTCATTGCAAGGTTTGCAAAAGGAGATTTTTGGTCAGGTAGGGTTTGGCTGATGTGAACCCTGAGGTCCCTTTTGGACATCAGTAATTCTAGAAAGGATCTCAAATATCATCAACTCTATATCTTATTTTACAGATGAGGAAAATTACTCTCCCAACCCTAGCTCACTGGCTTGTTAACTAAGGAAAAAAAATCAAGATTTGAACCCAAGTCCTCAAAGTCCAGATCAAGTACTTTCCCCCATCAAGCTGCCTCCCTCTTTTTCCGTCAAAAAAGGATCCAGAAAATTCAAACTTAGAGAGAGATAATGCTTTACATTATGTTATGTTATATTATAATTAGCCTATAGAAGAAAAGATTTAAAAGCACCATATCAGAATAGCTTACAATCTTATAGGCAGAATGAGCTGCTACTAACTATTAATTCATTGATTTGTGTAAGCAAATGGCATCTCAGTTGGAATACCTTGCAGACTGGTCATCCTAATTGCCTGGCTGTATATTACCAAGTATAATATCAATCAATCAATTAACAAACCTTTATTAAACACCTACTGTGTGTAGGCACTGTAGTAGGTGCTGGGGATACAATGACACAAACCAGCAGCCCCTGACATCATGGAGCATCTCGTAGATCAGGCACAAATCCAGCAAAACCAAAACAAACTTTCCTATTGAAACAGCATTGTGTTGGAACAGACCAATCGTTTCTCCATTTTGGCATCTGTGGACAACAAAGTCAGTCCCATCTTATTTTCTGAGTTTGGCTTCTCAAAATAAACTCTAAGTGGCTTTGTTGCCCTAAGCCCATTGCCCAGTTGAACTTCTTCATTTAGAACTGATTTTCCCAATCATGGTCCAGTAGCATCCTCTCAAGGTAAAAACATCAACCTGGGAGGCAGAAACTCTGAGATAGACCCTCTGGCTCATGGAATCTTGGGCTTTAGGGTTAGAAGTGATTTGGGGTATACCTGATACAGATTCTTATTTACAGATAGGGAAACAGAGGCCCAGAAGAGTCAAAGAATTAGTTCGGATTCACACCAGTACTAAGTAGTAAAGTGGAGATTTGATCCTAGGCCCCTTGGCTCACATGGTGGATGTGACTTAAAGAATGCTTGATTGGCAACCAAGGAACCTGTATTCAAATTCTGACTTGGCTAATACCATCTGGGTGACTTCAGTAAAATTACTAGGTCTCATCTATAAAGAAACAGTTTCGAACTATATATCATTTCCTCTGTATTTGTCTCAGACCTGCCATTTCTTGTCATAGGGTACTCTAAGTAAGGAACTTTGAAATGTAATGGGGAAGAAACGAAAAAGGGGTTTTAATAAAAGGTTGGATTGGATTATTTAAGAGTAGAGTCGCCAGAAATTTTAATTAATTCCAAGAGATTTATTTAACAATTTATTTACAAAATATAGAAAAAAAGTGAAGTTAGAAAATCAGAGAGAGGATAGGGTAAGATATCTAGCTTAAGCACTAGGTATTTTGCTCCAAACCCTGGCTCAAAAATAGGCAGGGGAGTTTAGTTCTTAACTGGAGAGGCCTTGACCCTTGTAGCCAAGGACCTGGGGATACAGGAAGCCTCTTTCAAGAGGATAGGTCTCCCCTGAGGCTAGTTTCTTCAGAAAATCCAGGAATGGAGTGAGCTCTTTCACTCACCACGTGTCAGTCCAAAGGGAGAGATTCAGAGAAAGTCTCACCAAGTCCAAGGTCTCGGGTCCAGTCAGCAGATTCTTCATCAGCCTCCAACTCAAACTCAGAACTCCAAAGAATGAGAGCACTCAGAAGTTCCAAGCATGAAGAACTCCCGAAGAAGTCCTCACAGGAAGTTGTAACTCCTTTTTAAATACACTTCTTTTGCATCACTTCCTGTGCCTTCCTCCACTTTTATGTCTACCAAAGACAGCTAAAGCTTTGCTTAGGATTGCCCAGGGGGCAAGTCAGTTGATTCTGATTGGTCACCCACTATTGCACATGTGGGTCATAGACCTCCCCCACTCAATTGTGAGGGGAGTGTTTATACTTTGGGTGATTAAATCTAAAAATGGGCAAGGAGAGTTCATTTAATCTTCACACTACCAAGGCAGATCTACAGTCAACTGTAGTCTTAGTGCTTGGAGGGATTAAGTGATTTGTCCAGGGTTTTGTTTGGGGCCAGATGCCATCAGTTAAGCAGTCTGGCCAAGACAGAGAAGCTGAAGAAAGGGACCAAGACCATCCAAGGCTTTTATAAGTCATTCCCAGTTCTGGTTTGACAATGGCAGCCAATCAAAGAGTCCACCATTTATCATGTGTTTGAGAATTAGAAACCAGTCACAGAATGTCTACCCATGCTCCACAGTTCCTCTAAGGCACTTCCATAACACTTTATCCTGTCCTCAAAGCAGTAACTGAAAAGTTCTAATGACACTGTAAGGTCATCAAAGACCTCGGAAAAAATTAAATCATTCCAACAATAATAACCAACAAGCATTTATTCAGCACCTAGTAAGGACCATACATTGTGTTAAATGCTGGAGATAAGAAAAGAAAATGAAACAGTTCCTACCTTCAGCATCATTGTGGCTCGAGAGCTGACCCTTGAGTTATAAAGAACTGGGCCTCTGTTCTGCCTCTGACACATCCTAGTTGGGTGACCCTGGACAAGTCACTTTTTTTTCTTAACCCTTACCTTCTATCTTAATATCAATTCTAAGACAGAAAAAAATAGGCAATTAGGGTCACACAGTTAAGAAGCATCTGAGGTCAGATTTGAACCTGTATCCTTTCAATTCTGGTTCTGGACCTCTGTCCACTGTGCTACTTAGCTGCCTCAAATCACTTATTTCTTGTGACCCAAGCAAGGCAACTTTGGAAGACTTAAAATTGTAGAATGTGGGTTGATCTTCATTGGTAAAGAGAATTATCCCAAGGAAATCATGTTTGGTCCAAAATAATGGCAGTGGGAACTTAAATCTCAATACTTTTATTAAATGATGAAATACAATCATTTCATTGGCCTGTATAATATTCCATAGCCCATTAAATAAAAGAATTAGAGCACATGAATGACTTGTCCCAAGAGTGTTTCTATCTGTGCTTTTGGAAGAAGATGAGGATGAGATAATAATATCATGAGGAACCATTGCTGGTTCTATTTCTGAAGGAGATCATGGAAAAGAGAAAAGAACCTCTCTGTTCCAAAATATTTCTAGCAACTCCCTTTGTGGTAGCAAAGAACTGGAAATTAAGGGGATGTCCATCAACTGGGGATTGGCTAAACAAATGACGGTATCTGATTGTGATGGAATACTATTGCACCAAAAGAAGATGACGAGCAGATTAATTTTTTTTTAACTTGGCAAGAACTACATGCGAGAATGAAGAGATAAATGAGCAGAACCAAGAGAATACTCTATTTGTAGATTTAATATTGGAAGAAAAACTTGTGAGTGTTTACTTTTGGAGAATGACCTGAGAAGTAGAAACATGAAAGATATAATCTATGTATTTTGCCAGATGTTGCCTTCTGTGCTGGGTAGAGGGGAGAGAGAGGTTGAGATATCTGGAAATAAATTCTATAAATAAAAATGTTTAATTATAATTAAAAAATGATATCACCAGGGGCTTGGGCTTGGGGAGTTTCTGGGACTTTTCCTCCCTTTAAATCCTGTGTTCCAGTGGGATGTGACCTCTCTGACAATGGGAATATTTTGTTTTCATCTCTGGATCCCTAGCACCTGGCCCAGTGCTGGGTATCCACAAGGGCTGGGTAAAAGGGAATGCTTGGGTCTCCTTGGTGCTTACCCACAAGGCTCCAGCTTTTAGAGGCTCCCCCTCCTTTCTCCTCCCCCTTTCCCGCTTCCCTGTGGAGCTAAGCTGGCCAGCTGCACAGGGCATACATTTAATGGCGGTAGCAGGCACTCAGCGGGAGGTGGGACATGTGTTTCTTGGATTCCTTTCATGGTTACACTTCTTTCATCTCTGTCCCAGATTTTGATCCCTTTTGCAGTACAGGTTTAAAAATTAAACCAGATCAGTTCTGTACCTGGCACAGGGCATCATTCTTGGGTACGGTTTCATTTGGGCATGGACTTAAGATTTTTAGTTCCTAGATTTTTTGTCTTCTTCCTCCTCCCTTCCCAAAATAAAACTTTATTTTAGGAGAAAGCAAAAAAGAGAATATAGGGGAGATCTTCTCAGGAAAGTTGCTTAATGTTCCCGTGGTGGGTCCCCTAAATCAGCCAGGAGGCTCTAGGATAGCTCACTCATCAGGGGGACATTTCAGAGAGCTCCCAGGGAGCTGGCTGTTATTTTTTAGGGAGGATTGATTACCCCATCCCAGCCTGCCTGGTTATTACCCAGGATTAGTTACCCTTACTGGATAAAGACAAGGACAAGAAATAAAGCAGACCTTGTTCTTAGTGTCCTCTTGTCTCTGGGTTACAGTTATACAACTGTATTAGTTTAGAGCAGAGACCGTTTAGTCTAATTCCCTCATTTGACAGTTGAAGAAACTAAAGCACAGGGAAATTAAATGACTTGTCCAAGATTGCATAGCTACTCATTTTCAGAGGCAGAATTTGCCATTTTTAAATTCAATTTTATTTTATTTTTTATTCTGAATTTCATTCTCTCTTTCTTCCCTATCCATACCCACTGAGAAGGCAAGAAAAACAAAACTCCATAAATTAAACTGTACAAATGTGTATAGTCATCTAAAACAAATTTCTGTTTTAACTATGTCTGAAAGAAAGAAAGGAGGGAATGAATGAAGGAAGGAAGAAAGGAAGGAAGGAAGGAAGGAAGGAAGGAGGGAAGGAAGGAAGAAGAAAGGAAGGAAGGAAGGAAGGAAGAAGAAAGGAAGAAGGGAAGGAAGGAAGGGAGGAAGAGAGGGAGGGAGGAAGGAAGGAAGGAAGGGAGGGAGGAAGAGAGGGAGGGGAGGAAGGAAGGGAGGGAGGGAGGAAGGAAATAAGGAAGGAAGGGAGAGAGGGAGGAAGGAAATAAGGAAGGAAGGAAGGAAGGAGGGAAGAAGGGAGGGAGGGAGGGAAGGAAGGAAGGAAGAAGGGAAGGAAGGAAGGCAGGGAGGAAGGGAGGGAGGGAGGAAGGAAATGGAAGGAAGGAAGGAAGGAAGGAAGGAAGGAAGGAAGGAAGGAAGGAAGGGAGGAAGGAAGGAACGAAGGAAGGGAGGGAGGAAGGAAGAGAGGGAGGGAGGGAGAAAGGAAAGAAGGAAGGAAGGAAGGAAGGAAGGAAGGAAGGAAGGAAGGAAGGAAGGAAGAGAGGAAGAGAGGGAGGGAGGAAGGAAGGAAGGAAGGAAGGAAGGAAGGAAGGAAGGAAGGAAGGAAGGAAGAAAGGAAGGAAGGAAGGAAGGAAGGAAGGAAGGAAGGAAGGAAGGAAGGAAGGAAGGAAGGAAGGAAGAAGGGAAGGAAGGAAGGCAGGGAGGAAGAGAGGGAGGGAGGGAGGGAGGAAGGAAATGGAAGGAAGGAAGGAAGGAAGGAAGGAAGGAAGGAAGGAAGGAAGGAAGGAAGGAAGGAAGGAAGGAAGGAAGGAAGGAAGGAAGGAAGGAAGGAAGGAAGGAAGGAAGGAAAGAAAATAGGTTTCAATCTGCCCTCTGACTCTATCAGCACTCTGTCTGGAGTGCTGATAGACATGGAAAGCATGTTTCATCAATGAGTCCTTTGGAATCATGGTTGGTTGTTACTAAATCTTTCAAAGTTAATTCTCTTTATGATATTGCTGTTATACAAATTGTTCTCCTGGTTCTGCTTACTTCACTTCGCCTCAGTTTATAAAAGTCTTCCCAGGTTTTTCTGAGACTATCCTGCTTATCATTTCTTATAGCACAATAGCATCCATCATAATCATATACCATAAGTTGTTCAGCCATTCCCCAATTGACGGCCATCCCCTCAATGTCCAATTCTTTATTACTACAAAAAGAGTTGCTATACATATTTTTTGTACATATGGCTCCCAGAGGCAGCATTTGAACCCAGATCTTGCTGACTCCAAGTCCAAGGCTCAGTACTCCAATAATCTAATGGATGACAACCTTGATGAGTTAGTAGATGGCCTTGGAGCCCTCTGTGGCAAATGTGATGCTTGAGGTACAACAGGTAGCTTGGCCTGGTATGGAAGAGCAGTAGATTGGGAGGGAGAGGACCCAGACTCAAGTCCTCCTTCTTCCTCCGTATCTTCATTTGTAAAAGCAAAGAAGCTTGATTAGATGACTCTGAAAGCCCTTTCAGCTCTGACTCTATGAGCCTTTGAGCTATGGACTAGAGCCAGCAGAGTGCTGTGAAAAGGAAGGCAGCTTTAGAGAAAAGAAGACCCAATGGGGCTGCCATTTTGGGCCCCTGCGGTAAGGGGCATAGCTTCATTTTCTGGAAAGCCACCCAAAGGCCTGAGGCTTTGGAAATGGGTGCTCAGGACTATTGGGAGGGAGAAGCCGGTGGAGGGGTCTTCGGGGGGGCTCCAGCCAAGCCCCCTGGAAATGAATTGTACAAATTCTGCTGGAGGGGCCTTCTGTTGGGTGGCGGGTCTGGCTTCTAATCATGGCTCATGAATCATTCCATTTGGCTGCCTAGATGGGGAGGTGGGAGGCAAGCAAATGGCGAGAAGAACCCAGTCGTGGACAACTGGCCCTGGCCGTGCTGGGGGGGATTTGTTCCCATCTGCCATCCTGAAGGTTTAGGGAGAGCTTTTCAGAAGAAGGAACTGGGGAGCTGAAGGGGAGAGGGAAAGCGAGCCAAGCTGGGACCTGGGGCGACTGCCTTAGAAGGGGAGACAGACCAGGAGAGCTTAACGGAGGCGCAGGGAGGGGTCTTAGAGGCCATCGCATCCACCCGCCTTCCTTTTACAGTGCAGGAAACTGAGGCCAAGCACCAAGTTCCTGGCACACACAGAGCCCTCAGTCAGTGCTTCGTGTATGTGTTCATTAACTGGTAGATAAAGAAATTCTCTCTTCTTGGCGCCGGTGGCGGGGTGGGAGCCTGGGCAGAGAGCACAGTGGACCTCATTAGATCTGCCCAATTCTTCTTGTGTTCTTCCTTTGCTTCGTGCTACAAAGGAGCCCCCTCTGCAGCAGGGAGCCCCCCAGCGAGCAGGCAGGGAGCCATTTGCAAAGGAAGGCCCAAGAGAGAGCCATTCCTGGCTTAGAAAGGACGTGGAGGGGAAGAAGGGAATTCCTGGAGAGCCGCTGAGGGAGAGGCCTCCGAAGAAGGCCTCCAAGGCCTGCCAGGGGCCTGGGGAGAATCTGCCCAGGAAGGGGGGCCGCTCTGTTTTGACTAGGCCGGGGGCCTTTCTCCAGAGGGGGAAGGGAGGCAGGCAAACATTTGGTGGGGGCAGGGGAGTCCCTAGCTCCAGCAGATGGGCCCTGCGGTGTTCGCTGGGCCTCATTAACAACCTGGTGTAAAGGGAGGCCCGGCCTTTCTTCTCTGGTGGGGCGAGCGTCCTTTAAGGAGGCTCCTGGCCGTCCCAGGTCAGAGGTCGCCATCATGGATGGAGTCGCTGGACAGGGGGGTGTCCGGTGACCCGCTGACCTGTATGGCTGGGACAAGCCTGAAGGTGGCTTTTAGAGGGAGTCCCGCTGGCTCTTCTCCGCTTACCCATGGCAGCGCCCTGTTTGTACGGAGGAGGCCTGCTGGAGCGCGGCCGTGGAGGGAATGATAGAAACCATCCGAAGAGTCTTAAACATTTTTTATATTTATGGCTGCTCTCTTTGGGGTGACAAAGAGTTGGGAATTGAGGGGGAAAGACAAAAAATAATGGTGTAAGAGAGTAACGGAATCCTGTCGTGCTGGAAGGAATGCCGAGCGAGACATTGCAGAAAAGGCTGGAAGGGTCTGCAGGAACCGATGCAGAGAGAAAGAAACAGAACCGGGAGAATAGCGGACGGTGGTCATCTGGGGAAACTTGGCCCAAGCTGGGACAATCCCGAAAGACTCATGATGGGGAAGGCTCTCCCCTTCCAGAGAGAGACCTGCTGGAGTCAGTGTTTTCATGGTTTTCTTTTGGGGTTCACGTCAATGTATTCATGGTTTTGAGGTTCATGTCAGTGTATTCGTGGTTTTCTTTTGGGGTTCACATCAGTGTATTCATGATTTTGGGGTTCACATAGTATATTAATGGTTTTCTTTTGGGGTTCACATCAGTGTATTCATTATTTGGGGGTTCACACCAGTGTATTAATGGTTTTCTTTTGGGGTTCACATCAGTATTTTTGTGGTTTTGGGGTTCATGTCAGTATATTCATTGTTTTCTTTGGGGATTAACAGCCTGTATTCATGGTTTTGGGGTTCATGTCAGTGTATTCATAGTTTTCTTTTGGAGTTCACATCGGTATATTCATGGTTTAGGGGTTCATGTCAGTGCATTCATGGTTTTCTTTTGGGGTTCACATCAGTGTATTCATGGCTTTCTTTTGGGGTTCACATCAGTGTATTCATGGTTTTCTTTTGGGGTTCACATCAGTGTATTCATGGTTTTCTTTTGGGGTTCATGTCAGTGTATTCATGGTTTTCTTTTGGGGTTCATGCCAGTGTATTCATAGTTTTCTTTTGGAGTTCACATCAGTATATTCATGGTTTAGGGGTTCACATTAGTGTATTCATGGTTTTCTTTTGGGGTTCACATCAGTGTATTCATGGTTTTGGGGTTCATGTCAGTGTATTCATGGTTTTCTTTTGGGGTTCACATCAGTGTTATTCATGGTTTTCTTTTGGGGTTCATGTCAGTGTATTCATGGTTTTCTTTTGGGGTTCATGCCAGTGTATTCATGGTTTTCTTTTGGGGTTTGGACTAAGGAGGACTTTGCTCTTATAACAAGGACTCTAGGGAAGGGGGTTTTGCATGACAATAAAAAGTGAAAAAACCCTTTTTTTATGAAACTTTACTTTTCTGTCTTAGTAGGAACTCTCAGCCAGAAAAAGGAGGGCTAGGCAAATGGGGGGGGGGAGGGTTAAAGGACTTCCCAGGGGTTCTCCTGCTAGGAAGTATCTGAGGCAGATTTGAACCCAGGTCCTCCAGGTCTGGTACTCTCTTCCCAAGCTGCTGCTCCAATTAATTTTTAAGAAAATCTTTCTAGGCACTTGTGTGGACGTGCCGTCTCCTTTGGAAGAATATAAGCTAAAGACCGGCTGGGGCCCAGGGAGCCCCCATCTGCCCAGCCAAGACAAGGGCTGACGGGTCGTTGAGGAGGGATAAACCAAGAGTATTTCAAGAAAATTCAAGGCCTCTTCCAGTGGGCTCCTGCTGGCTTCCAGCTCCCCAGCAGCCCCCAAAGGCATTCCCCAAAGCTGCTTTTTACCTCCCCTAAAAAATTCCCCATTTTCCAATCTTCCATGATGTGCCGGTGCCGGTGCCTGAGACAGAATCCCCCAGAGCCGTGAAAGAGCCCATTGAGCCTGAAATAGACACTGATGCTTTCCAGATTGGGGAGAGAAGCCTTCAGCGGCGCAGATCTCAGAGACCGGCTCGGCTCGGCTCCGGGGATGCCCTGGGAGCACCTCCATGCCCGGGGAAGCCTCTGCAAGGCTGCCCCCCTGGATTCCTGGCCAGCCCCTCCCCCCACCCCGGCATTCTTTCTGATGGAAAAGGAAAGGCAGGGCTGATTTCTGTAATCAACAGGAGTTTGCTTTGACCCTAGAGGACAGGGAGGCGCTAGGGAAAGGCTGCCGGACTTTGTTGTGTCCAGGACTCCTGGGTAACCCTTCTCGGAATCATGGCTTTAAAGGCACCTGATACAATCCAGAGAATTACCGAGGAATCCAATGATATAAAAACACAATTATCCAAATAGATTTCATATATTTTTTTAATTTATAGTTTAAAACACATCTTTTGTTTTTAAATGTATTTTTATGTTTTATTTTACCAATTACATGTAATTAATCCTCACATAAGTTTTCCCAAGTTATATGGTCCAAATTATCTTCCTTCCCCTTCCCAGAGCTGGTAAGCAGTTCAATCTGGGTTATTTCTGTATTGTTTATTTTTGGATAAAACAAAAACCCAAATAAACTAAAGTAAAAAATAGTCTTCTTTGATCCGCATTCTTACTCCAACAGCTCTTTCTTTGGGGGCCCTCAGAATTGTCCTGGATTATTGAATTAAAAATACATTTTTTAAAAAACCAAGTTCACCAACTCCAGGTTGAGAATATCTTCAAATTTATAATGATCAGCAACAGGGTCAAGCAACAATCAATCAACCAGTCTTCTTCTTTTCCTTTTTGACCCTTACCTTCTGTTTTACAATCAATATTAAGTTTTGGCTCTAAGACAAAAGAGCATGAAGGACTAGACAGTGGAGTTAAGTGACTTGTCTAGGGTCACACAGCTTGGAAGTGTCTGGGGTCAGATTTGAATCCAGGATCTCTTGTTTCCAGGCCTGGGTCTATATCTACTGAGCTACCTAGCTACCCCACAAGTGGCACACTTCTAAAAGCAATTTTTACTGGTGCTTTTTTTTTTAAGCTTCACTGACACTTCCCAGGAATCACTTCTGCTCCCAAAGAATACTCCCTTGTAGCAAACAAAAACAATTAAGCAAAATAAAATAATGAATCAACTCAGTTTTGCAGTATATGCTATAGGCCACATCAGGAGTCCGATCTGGTGTTTGGCCTGGAATAGAGATGACCATTATATTAATTTAATTTAAATAGAATCTGATTCTATCAGATAAACCATAAAATATATGTGTAGATTATGTATAATCATACGTAATCTGTTATTTTGTTCATTTTTAGTTATTTCAGTGTCATTTTCCTTTCATGATTGAGGTCGTTGCATATACTGTTTTCTTGGTTCTATTTTGTGCTTTACGTACTCCTTATTTTCTCTGATTCTCAATATTATTTCTTTTTACAAAATAATATTTCATTATACTCTTATGCCATTATTTATTCCATCATTCTTCAATGGACAGGCACCCATTTTGTTTCCAGCTATGGCTGGCCCCCCCCAAAATATTGCTCAGAAAGTTTTGGGTTTCATGGAACCTTTCTTGCTTCCTTTGCCTTTGATCTCCTTCAGGCATATACTCAGTCACACACCTGACTGCCAGGAGAAAGTTATGAACAGCTTAGTGACTTTTCTTGCCCAAATCTTCCCCTCCTCTCCCCGAATATTGTACTAATTCACAGCTCTACCCACCTTGTTAGTGTGTCCGACTTCCTGTCTCCCTTCTCTCATTGACTATTTCTATTTTTGTCATTTTTGCCCATTTGCCAAGTAGGAGATGAAACCTCCATGTTGTTTCCATTTTCCTTCCTCTTATTAATCTCGGAAAGCATTTTCCATATTGTTATTGATGGTGTGCGCTTCTTCTTTTGAAAACTGTCTCCTTCTATCTTTGATCACCTTCTTTTGGTTATGACTCCTTTTCACACGAGATTTCTTGAAATGAACAAGATAGAAAACATCACTTTCACATTCTCTCCATTTCCAGACCTGAGTGTTTGCGTTTGAGGCAGAAGCAACGTCTTCTGTAAATATTTAGGGAACAATATTTAGTCTTTAGAACTTCACAATAGAACCAAAGCAGCTCCCATGTAGTCTCGTGATTGAGGGTAAACTTTGAAAACAGGCATGCAGAGCTTTTACCCTCTGTACCCTTGGATAAACATTGGGTTTTACATATGGCATTGATCAAGACCTATTTTCATGTTATTATAAACATTTTATTATTATTTATATTAATTATATTGTAATATATTTAATGCTATTATTAAATTATTAAATGAAATAATAAACAAAATAAATTAATAAATAATAAATAAACATAAATAATAAATAAAATGAAATAAGTAAATAAAAAATAAAATAAATAATAAATGAAATAATAAATAAATAAATAAAAATTTAAAAAATTTAGGTTAGGATCTTATATTCTAATGACAAATCAATTAGGATCATCTATGTGATGGGGCAGCCCCAAGAGCACAATGTGATTTTAGGCCCGTGAAGAGTATTGTCAAGCTTGATCAGATCCATCCTTCTGGAGTATTGTGTTCAGAGCTGGGTGCCATATTTGATTTGGACATTTATTAAGAGTCCATTGATCAGGGGAAGCTGGGTGGCTCAGTGGATGGAGAGCCAGATCTGGGGCTGGGAGGATCTGGGTTCAGAGATGGCTTCAGACACTTCCTAGCTGTGTGACCCTGGGCAAGTCACTTTAACCCCCATTGCCTAGCCCTTACCAATCTTCTACCTTGGAACCAATACACAGTATTGATTCCAAGATGGAAACAGTTCATTAAACTAGAGTTAGAAGGATATTAATAGCAAAGGGAAAAGGAACAAGCATTTATTGAATCTCTACTATGGACCAGACACTATGCTAAGGGCTTTGCAAATATCTCATTTGATTCTCTTAATAACCCTTAGAGATAGGTGCTATTGCTATCCTCTCCATTTTATAATTGAGGAAGGGACTTGCCCAGGCTCACCCAGAAAATAAATGTCTAAGACCAGATGTAAACTTAGATCTACCTGCCTCTGGTCCAGAACTCTATCCACTGAGCCACCTTTGGACTGCTCTATCATTTTATAGACGAGGAAACGAAAGCCCACAGAGATGAAATGATTTCCTCAGGGTCACACAGGTAGTGTGTGTCAGAAGCAGGATTTGAACCCAGATTTTAGAGTCGGTATTCTGTATCACACTGACTATTTAAAGGAAGGCAACCAAGATGGCAAAGGGGCTCAAGATGATGCCACAGGATGATGCCATCAGTTGAAGGAACTGGTGATGTTTGCTGTAGAGAAGACTTAAGAGAATGCTCATTGTCCAGAGATTTTAAACTAGAAGTGACTTGGGGACACCAAATCCAGTCCCCTCATTTTACTGATGAGGAGACTGAAACCCAGTGAGGTCAGACGGCTTGCCCAAAGAGACACAGGAGGTGAATGGCAAAACTGAGGTTTGAACGTGGATCCCCTGCTTCCAACCCTGAGAGTAAAGAATGGGCAATGAGGGCTCTTTGGGGTTTGTTTGCTTTTAAACCCTTGTCTTCCATTAGTCTTATAATCAATACTATGTTCTAAGGTAGAAGAATGATAAGAGCTAGGCAATGGGGAGATAAGTGACTTGCCCAGGGTCATACAGCTAGGCAGTGTCTGAGACCAGTTTTGAACCCAGGACCTCCATCTCCAGATCTGGTTCTCTGTCTACTGAGTCATCTAGCTGCCCTTGGCTCAGTGGTTTTTGTACATTGATTAGAAATTTATTTTTTTGTGGATAGCAGAATTTTTGAGAGACAGAGACAGAGAGAGGGAGAGGGAGAGAAGGATGGGGGGAGACACAGAGACAGAGACAGAGAGAGTGCATGTGTGGTCCTGGACCTCTGGGCAAAGGTCATTCTAGGACTATTTAGGTCATTCTGTTAATTTATGAATTGTTTGCCCAGCTCCAACTGCCTTCACCGATCTCCCTGGGCCATTTTTTTGTTTCAGCTGGAGATGTCAAACTGGTTAGCATCAAAAAATGTCAGAGCTAAGAGGTACTTAAAAGATCATCGAATCCAGCCTCCCTTTCCATCCATTTTACAGAAGAGGAAACTGAGGCACGTGTGAGATAACTCTTCAACAAACCTTTTTCAGCCCCATGGAAACCAAAAGCCCCTGACCTCCAGGGATCTGATTATAGTCTATCTATAGAAAACAACCCGTATACATACACATAGATATGAAATCTATAGAATGTAAATAATAGTCATATCGGGTCTAGTCTGACGTCCTAATCCTGCAGATGGGGAGACGGGGGGCCATAGATGTAAACTTCTGTATCTTGGGTCCCACGACGACTTCATGTGGGAGGTTTGGACCAGAACCTGGGCCTCCTGCGTCCTTTAGGCTCTTTCCAACTGGGCTGCTTTGGTTGGAGCGTGGAGACCTTAGGTCATGGGTCCAGTTTCGGGGGGTCACGCTGGAGGGTGTTTCATGCCACGGTTCCCATGAGCCCCTGGACTAGACCCTAGACCTCTACGATGTCTCACAGCTGGAAGGGAGATGGATGGAGATTGGATGGATGGATTGACTTGCCCAACGTCATGCAGCTAGCGATGAGCAGAACCGCTCTGAATCTCGGATCTTTGACTCCAGACTTGTTCTCACCACACGCCAGCTGGCATTTTGCCAGTGGTGAGTGGAATCGAATCCGAGGAAAACCGGTTGACGGGGTGGATGGCTCTGAGTCAGGAATCCCAAGCTTGGAAAAGGACTGACCCCTCTGAGGGATGTTCATGAGGGTCAGGGGCAGCAGAAAGTGAGAATTCTTCCCTGAGCCCCTCCTGCCAGGCACCAGATGGCCGATGGCCTCCCACGCTAACCCTTCAGCTCGGGCTTTGGATCCACTTCCACCAGGCCTGGGAACTTGCCCGCCATTTTTGACCTTGCTCCTGTGGGCCATTGGGCTCCACCAACTTCAGCTCGGGCTTTGGATCCACTTCCACCAGGCCTGGGAACTTGCCCGCCATTTTTGACCTTGCTCCTGTGGGCCATTGGGCTCCACCAACTTCAGCTCGGGCTTTGGATCCATTTCCACCAGGCCTGGGAACTTGCCCGCCATTTTTGACCTTGCTCCTGTGGGCCATTGGGCTCCACCAACTTCAGCTCGGGCTTTGGATCCACTTCCACCAGGCCTGGGAACTTGCCCGCCATTTTTGACCTTGCTCCTGTGGGCCATTGGGCTCCACTAACTTCAGCTCGGGCTTTGGATCCACTTCCACCAGGCCTGGGAACTTGCCCGCCATTTTTGACCTTGCTCCTGTGGGCCATTGGGCTCCACCAACTTCACACATAAGCTTTGGAGACTTAGTAGGGGAATAATAGTGATGATGATAATAATATAGGGTACTTTAAAGTTTGTTAAATGCTTTACACACATGATAGCTCACCCTCAAGAACTCTACAGGCTGGGTACCTTGGCCATTTTTATTTTATTCTCGTTTCACAGAGAAGAGGAGAAGTGACTTGCCCAGGGTCATTCAGGAAGGACAGTTTAGGATTTAGATTTGTACTCAGATCCATCAATTTCTCTCTGCCTCTCAGGCAGGAGTTCTCATCACAATCCCAGTAAAATAATTCTGTAAAAAAATCCAGACTTCAAGTAGCCAGAAAGTTCCAAAAAGTAATTAAGCTGAATTTGGAATTCTAATCCTGGTTTTGCCTCTTCCTGACTGTGTGACTTTGGGTAAGTTGCTCACCCTTTCTAAAGCCTCATTTTCTTCCTCTGGAAATTAAGGGCCTTGATGGCCTTTGAGGTCCCTCCCAGCTCTATGTCTAGGTTCCTGTAGGGCCCACTTCAAGGATGCTTGGGTCCCCCTCGAGTTCTGAAGCACCTTCTGAATCAGAAAACAAAAAGCGAAGCAACATCCACTCTCATTGAAGTCTGAAGGGATCCAGGCTCTTGGAAATGCGCAATGTACATTTCATGGTGGGTGACTTCCCATGTGCCCCCCCCCCCATTCCCTCCTTTTGTCCTCCGTGTTCTGAATTCTGATTCCTGTCGTCTCCCCCAATAGGATGTCAGCTCTGGGAAGGCAGGGCTCTTTCTGCATCCCCAGGCGTGTCTGGCTCTTCGTGACCCCATTTGGGCTTTTCTTGGCAAAGATGCTGGAATGGTTGGCCATTTCCTTCTCCAGATCATTTTACAGATGAGGAAACTGAAGCAAACGGGGTTAAGTGACTCGCCTGGGCTTATAATACTAGTGTCTGAGGCCAGATTTTTTTTTAAGCCCTAACCTTCTGGTTTTAGAATCAATATAAAAGAGGGGTGGGGGCTTGGCCATTGGGGTTAAGTGACTTGCCCAGGGTCACCCAGTGAGGAAGGATCGGAGGCCAGTTTGAACCTCTCATCTCTTAGGCCTGGATCTCTATCCACTGAGGCACCTAGTTGCCCCTTAAGGATAGATTTGAACTCAGACCTTCCTTATCCCAGACCTGCCATTCTCACTGTACCACCTAACTGCCTGGACTGGCATAGAGTAAGCATTTAACTTGGACTTCTTAAGCTTTTTGGCCTAAGTATCCATTTACTCTCCTCAAAATCATTGAGGACCCCAAAGAGTTTTGTGTATGTGGGTTCTATAAATTACAGCTTAGCATTATAATAAAAATCATTCGGGCCTCGTGGCCCCCCCTGAAAGGGTCTCGGGGGACCTTGGACCACTGACTGTGGTGCTTAATCTGTGCTTGCCAACCAATCAATGATGGAAAAATTCCCATCGATATCTGGGTCTGGTTTGGCTTAGACTTCTTGGGTCTTTCCCCAGGTCCCTCGAAGAGCCCCCGTCGAGGGTTGTTCGCGCTGTCTCCTTTGAATGAGCCCCATTGGGCAGAAAGGCCATTTTCTCGGAAGGTTGGCCCTTCCAGAACACCTGTGCCCGGATCTGATCCACCCCTTCTATTTCTGGGATCCCCGGGGGCCCCGATGCCTGTCTGCCCCCCTCTCGAGATGGGCAGCTCCTTTACATTCCGACACAGAAGGAAGTCTCCAGGACCCGGTTCGCTTAAAAGGGAGAGCCGACGAGTGCCGCCCCATTCCACCTTTTTATTTGTGTTTGTGTTTTCATTGCAGCCCATTTTCTGAGGCTAGGGAGCCCGTAACAATAGTCCTCACTATCTCGAGCCCCATTGACTGGGGCTCGTATCTTATCGCATCTCCGAAAGAGGGCTGCCTTGTTATGAGAGCCCGTCGGGTGGCGGGTTTGCTTTTGGTGTTTCTGAGTTGAGTATTATTTTTAATGTTTTTGGGAAAAAAATGGGTGGACATTCTGTCCTGGATAAAAGCGCTTTTGAAAAATCAAGGAAACGTCCTCGAGTTACACAGAACAAACCATCCTTTTGTCTCTGCCTCGAGTGTGTCTGCCGGCCGTTTTGGTCATCAGTAACACACACGGGAGATACCTTTCCCACAGTGCGATTCAATACAGGCCAGCGAAAAGATGGGCTCCGATTTCACGGGGCTGGTAATTAGCGCACTTGGAGTGGCTCCGCGAAAGTATTTGAAGGTCAATAATGCATGAATTTCTGGCAGGCTGCCGAGCCCAGAGTCAACAAACACTTCTGGAGGAGCCCCGCTCTTTAGAATAGAGAACGTTCTCTGGGTTCTGTGTACGCTCTCCAGGGTTAGGCTTGGCCAGGCTGGGCTCGCTCGCTGACCCCACGGCCAGGATGCAGACGGAGCATCCCAGAGGGACCCCTGTTTTCCATTCACCTACTTGGTCATGTCCATGTAGCTCTTAAACTCAGTTTGGGGATCCAGAACTAAAATATTATATTATATTATATTAATTATTAGTTTATTTTATTAATTATAATATAATATAAAATACATAAAATAATATCATTATTAATTAATTATTAGTAATTAGTTATATTAATTAACTAATTAAATAAATAAATAACTATATTAATTAATTAATATAATTAAAACAGGCAGGATATTAGGGAGCTGAGTGTATAGATTCTAGAATGGTAGGTTTAGAACTCAAATCCAGCCTCCTCATTGTACAGAGATGGAGACTGAGTTCAAAGCCAGGACCTTTTAATCCAAATCTAATACTCTTCCCGCTCTACTGTAATGATTAAAATTTAGGGGAGATGGGGAGACTGAGGCAGGTAGAAATTAGTTTCTCTCTGCAAGAAGTATTATATTTTTTAGAGGTTTATTAAAGGTTAAAGATTAAAGAATATACAAGTAAGAAACATGTGCCTAGGCCAGAGGCCTAGACAAAATAACCTCACATCACACAAGAGACGCTCCTGCTGCAAAACGGAAGTCCAAAAGGCCCAAGAGAGAGCTTAAATCTCTTCTCGATCTCGGCCCAGGTGAGATTACAAGGCATTCTGGGGAAGTGGAGCAAAGGCTCGTGGGGATTGTAGTCCTGTATTCGAGTCTATTTTTTACACTACCCAGTTGACCCTGGTACCTTTTTTGAGAGGGAAGAAAGAAGTCTTATTAAATTAATTATTATAATAATTAGCATTATAAAATAAAATAAATATAATTAATCTTATTAAATTAAAGTCTTATGACAATTACCCATTGGCGATCAGTTGAAGTGTGCCGATTGAGAAGGAGTCGGACCAGGAGGAGGTAACAGAAAGCCTGAGGACTCCAGGGGTACCCACAGCACCCCCAAAGGGAAGAAGGCCTTTAGCGGATTGGATAAACTCTCACTATGGGGGGAAGGATAGGTGGGGGAACAGGCTAGGTGTCCCTAGAGCCCTTTGGAAGGCTGATGAACCGTTCTCAGAATCACGTTTTGTGGCTTACATCCACAGTGAAAGGAAGGAAGGCTGGTGAAAATAAAGATGTTCTTTTTTTTCCCCCCATCCAGATTCATAAATCCCTGGAATCTCCGTGTAATTGCGAGATATTGAACAAGATAAATACAAATGAAACCGAATAGAGAGGTGAATTTCTAAGTCAACAGGCAGCCACGGAGAAACGGCACCCTGTTCCTATTTGAGTTTGACAGGCCTGCTCTGCAGCCATTCTGTGTCACGGCTCCTCTCCGCCCCAGAGATGCTCTACATGAGCTAATTCTCCCCTAAGCTGTTATCCCCATCCTCCAGGGCTGTCACCCGCTGATGAGGCTTCTTCTTCCTCAAAGCGAATCTTGAGATAATAATTTAAGTAAAGAACTTTGCCACCCTGAAGGCCCTATATAAATGTTAGCGCTTATTAGTAGTGGCTCCATCAATTTTTAATTCGTAATTTTGCCCAGGTTTCATGGCTTCTATTCTAGGTGTCCCGTTCACTGTATTCCTCCTCATTAGAACCCTATTTTCCTTTTCTAATTCTCATAATGCTGTCCTCCCCCTTTTTTAAGCCCTTATCTTCTATTTTTTTAATTTTTTATTTTAAACCCTTATCTTCCGTCTTGGAGTCAATACTGTGTATTGCAGGCAATGGGGGTGAAGTGACTTGCCAGGGTCACACAGCTGGGTCAGATTTGAACCTAGGACCTCCCATCTCTAGGCCTGACTCTCAATCCACGGAGCCACCCAGCTAACCCCCTTATCTTGTATTTTAGAACCAAGGCAGAAGAGCAGTTAGGGCTAGGCCATGGGGGTTATGTGACTTGTCCACAGTCACTCAGCTAGGAAGTGTCTGAGTTCAAATTTGAACCCAGGACCTCCCATCATCTATCCACTGAGCCACCTAGCTGCTCCCTGTGTACCCCCTTTTATAGCACTGCATTATGGCCTTCTTAATCATACTTGTGTCCCCATAGATAGTCTACATATAGTTGATGACATTGAATGATAGCTTGAAGCCATCATGAAATCTAGAAAAAAAAATTAATTCATCATTTAGGGAACAGCTACAGGACTCAGTAGATAAAGAGTCACGCTTGGAGACTGGAGGTCCTTGGTTCAAATCTAGCCCTGGGCAAGTCACCTAACCTCCATAGCCTTTACTGCTCTTCTGCCTTGGAGCCAATATACAGCTCTAAGATGGAAGGTAAGAGCTTAAAAAAGAATAAAACATCATTTATGGTTACAGTTTGTCAGGATGCCAAAGCCCCATCTTCCCTTGTGGGGCTCTTGTTCCTCCTTTACAACCGCACATGCCATCTCTTCCAGAAAGCCTTCTCTGATCTACAGCGTTGGTAATATTTCCCTTTGAACCAATTTCTCAACAAGAATGAGCGTCGATTAAGGACTTTCTATGGGAAAAGCATTATTCTAGATAAAAGACGAAAAAAGAATTCTTGCCCTGCAGGAATTCCCATTAGACAGGTGTGTAGATCACAGAGACGCCTACGAGTAAATAGAGGATAATTTGAGGATATAGAAGAGCTTAAGGATTCAAGTTCAGATAAACAAAACATTCGTCCAGCGGGGAGCACCTCGTTTCAATTTTTGGCCACGTTTTTGGCCAAGACCGCCTCTCGCCTTCTCTCCCGGGCTTTGCCCTGAACATTCCTGTTCCCTTTTTCTGCGCCAACGAAGGGCCTCTCCCCGGCCTCATTCTAAGCATATGACTCAATTACTGGGCCAGGCGACAAAGCCGGGGGCTCTTCTCCTTCTCCTGGGTCAGAATGCACTTAAATATGTACTTTGTTCTCTTCGTAAAAAGTCAGCTTTGTGTGGAATGCCGAAAAAAGCCAAGCTAATGCCAAGTTAATTGAATGCCCTGGGCAGCCTCACCGAAATAATTCTTGTGTCGCTTATCAATGGGTTATAATGGATTTATTTGTTTTTCCCGGGCAGAGTAGCCTGGAATTAAGCACAACCAAGGCAACAATGGAGCGGCAAGGTGGTGGTACAGTGGATAGAGAGCCAGGCCTGCAGTCAGGAAAACTCATCTTCCGAAGCTCAAATCTAGCCTCAGAGACTGACTAGTTGGGTAATCGTGATCAAGTCACTTCAACTTGCCTACCTCAGTTTCTTCATCTGTAAAATGAGATGGAGAAGGAAATGGCAAACCATTCTGGCCTTAGACACTCACCCTGGACATTTCACCCTGCCTGCCTCTGTTTCCTCATCTGTAAAATGAGCTGGAGAAGGAAATGGCAAACCATTCTGGCCTTAGACACTCACCCTGGACATTTCACCCTGCCTGCCTCTGTTTCCTCATCTGTAAAATGAGCTGGAGAAGGAAATGGCAAACCATTCTGGCCTTAGACACTCACCCTGGACATTTCACCCTGCCTGCCTCTGTTTCCTCATCTGTAAAATGAGCTGGAGAAGGAAATGGCAAACCATTCTGGCCTTAGACACTCACCCTGGACATTTCACCCTGCCTGCCTCTGTTTCCTCATCTGTAAAATGAGCTGGAGAAGGAAATGGCAAACCATTCTGGCTTAGACACTCACCCTGGACATTTCACCCTGCCTGCCTCTATTTCCTCATCTGTAAAATGAGCTGAAGAAGGAAATGGCAAACCATCCCAGTATCTTTGCCAAGAAAACCCCAGATAGGGTCATTGAAGAGTTGGATCTGCCAACAAAACTAATCTGCCAACAAAAACCCCAATCCTTTTGATGGTGGTATCGCTGGGATGTAGCCCTTCGTGTGAACCTTAGAAACTATCTTTTCCTAACTGATACTCCCTCGTACGTAGCCTTTCACTTAATATTCCCTGTTTGGTGGAAAGTGTTTTAGAGTCAAAAGACTTGATTTCCAATCTTGACTCCTCTCTTTACTATGTCAATATAGCAATCCTTCTGTACCTCCCTCATCACCCACTATTCCACTTTCCCCAGCATCTCTTCATCCTTCCCTAAGCCTCTCTTGGCTCCCCTTCTCAGCTGAGAATTTTCCCTTATATTTTACAGGAAAAGTTGAGTCCCATATGATGATTTCCCTCTTCTCCACCATCTTCCATCACTCAGATACCTGTCATTCTCTCCTCCTTCACCCATCCCTGCCTCACATGAAGAGATGACCTTATTCCTTCCCAGGGCTAATCCCTCTACCTGCTCAAGTGGTCCCATTCCATCCCATCTCCTCCAACAGAGTGTTCCCTCTGTCATTCCCAGTCTATCACTTATTTTCAGACTCTTCCTGTCTACTATCTTGGTCCCTCCTACCTCCAATCATATTCAGATCTCCCCCATCCCCATCCTTCCATCCCCACCAACTTCCATCCTATGTCTCTTCTGCCCTTTATGGATAAACTCTTTGAGAAGACCATCTACAATAGGTGCCTCCACTTTCTCTTCTCCCATTGTTTTCTTAGCAGGAGACAATCTGGCTTCTCATCTTATCATTCCACCAAAAGTGCTCTCTCCAAAGTTTCCAATGATCTCTTAATTGCTGAATCTAATGGCCTTTTTTCGATCCTTATTCTCAACCTTTCTGCGCCATTTACGTCATCAGTCACTTTTTCCTTCTTGATATTCTCTTCTCTGAGTCTTTGGGACACCCTTTTCTCCTAGTTCTTCTCCTACCTATCAGATGGTTCCTTCTCAGACTCCTTTGCCAGATGCTCTAACTGCAAATGTTCCTCAGGGTTCTTCATCTATACCACTTCATTCAGTGATCTCATCAGCTCCCATGGATTTAATTATAATCCTAACGATTTTCAGAAGTACGACTGCTACCCCAGCCTGTTCATGAACCAGCCCCCTCCTGTCTTTCCAGTCTCCTTACATCTCTCTCCCCAGTATGTGATCTCCTTTTTGGCCCAGTGACATGGCCTCCTGGCTATCCCAAGAATAAGACACTCCATCTATGATTCCAGACACTTTTTTTTTTTAACCCTTACCTTCTGTCTTGGAGTCAATACTGTGTATTGGTTCCAAGGCAGAAGAGTGGTAAGGGCTAGGCAAGGGGGGTCAAGTGACTTGACAAGGGTCACACAGCTGGGAAGTGTCTGAGGTCAGATTTGAACCTAGGACCTCCCATCTCTAGGCCTGGCTCTCAATCCACTGAGCCACCCAGCTGCCCCCCCCCCCCCCCCGGCATTTTTCTAATTGTTCCTCAGGTCTGGAATACTCTTTCTTCCATATCTACCTCCTGGTTTCCTTGACTTCCTTTAAATTCCAACCCAAACCCCATCTTCTACAGAAAGCCTTTCTCAAACCCTCTTTTATTCTAGTGCCTTCCAAACACTTTAGAGACACAACGGTATCCTTTGTGGATGCCTTCTCCATAAAAAATCTCAGGAAAAAATAATCTATGTGATATATAACAGATCTGGAAATTAACCTCCTTGAAGATTCCAAATACACAGTGACACAACCTAAAAACACCGAGATCATTTCACAAAACTCTCAAAGGCTGTCATTTGTCTTGGTGCTGACCAAGGCCTTCTCCAACCTCAAAACAATTTTTGTGTTTGTCATCCCTCAGGGAAATCCTAGTCCCTCCGTGCTCCCAGAACATATAAGGGTCTCTCCACAGGGCTTGGGGACTTGAGATCAACTATTTGTAATCCTTTCATTCTCTGGGTGAAAACCTAATGATCCTGGGTCCTTCCATGGCCTCCTTTAGCATATAGGCCAGTCCAGATGGAGTTCAGACAAAACATCTCCGGTTGTCTCTTTTCATACAAGGCATATTGCAATTTCTTCATGGATCCCTCTTGCAGAGAAGACTGGCAATCCAGAGAAAGATTCCTCTGGGTCCTTTTATTATAAGGCATGTGAAATTTCCCCAAAGAATTCCTGCCAATTCATTAGGGCAATCCAAATGGAATTCTTCATTCACCCCTC
The DNA here is from genome assembly GCF_027887165.1 of Monodelphis domestica. Lineage (NCBI taxonomy): Eukaryota > Metazoa > Chordata > Mammalia > Didelphimorphia > Didelphidae > Monodelphis > Monodelphis domestica. The sequence continues at coordinate 30,697,877 of NC_077227.1, forward strand.
GCTAGGGCAGGCAGGTTTAACTTAAAAGAAAACAATTCAGAAAAGCCCCCGAGGAGGTCCAGGGCTGCTAAGAGGGAAGCATTGGAAGTGAACTCTTCAGGGTTGTACACCAGCAGGCAAACCTTATTCTATAGTCCGACCATCCAGTAGTCTCAGATGAGCTGTTTGGGTCCATGTTGCAATCAGGGAAAGTAAGTCTCAGTTTAAAAGGAAAAAAGAGAAAAAAATAAAAATCTATGACCGCTCGTAGTGTGCTCTAGGTGAATATCGAGAACTAATATCCATGGATTCAGTAATAAAATAATTAATAAAAATTAAAATGATAAAAGGATGTAGATCAGAGCACATAAGCATTCCAACAAGCAAAGATTAGCTCGAAAGACCTGGTCTCGCTCTTAAAGAAAACACAGCAGAAAATCAACCGTCCAAATGGTCTCTGTCAAAAAGGAGGGGGAAATGCTCATTGGGAGCAAGAACGTGGGATTCTGGGGAAGAATCTCTCCAGGGTCTCTGGCAGATGAAAGGAGCCTGACAATGATCCCAAATGAACCCCCAGATCCATCTACAATGCAGCTATTGGTATGTAGAGTGGCTGTTGGGAGGGCAATACCTGGCTTCTTTAGCATGCTCTGCAAGTGCAAATTAGCGAACTGAAATGTTCCCTCTGTACTTTGGATCAAGGTTAGCCTAGAGATGGCGGGTTACAGTGCTTTCCTGCAGAGAGCCCCATTCAGTGAAGGGCTGGACCGGGGACTTGCTATTATGGAGGCTCAAGGCCCCCCCTTTTTTAAACCCTTGTCTTCCAACTTAGAATCAATACCGTGTATTGGTTCTAAGGCAGAAAACCAGTAATGGCTAGACAAAGGGAGTTAAGTGACTTAGGGACACCCAGCTAAGATGTGTCATCTGAGGCCCAATTTGAACCCAAGACTTCCCATCTAGCTGCCCTGGCCACGAGGGCATTCCTGGGCTGAAGTGAACTTCCAGGATGAAGACACTGTAGGAGTGCCAGGCACTGTGCTAATGCTGGGTGTGCAAGTACAAGAAATCAAACCATCCCTGCCCTCAAGGGCCTTACATTTTATTGGGGAGCTGCAAGGCAGAAGGACAAAAGAATATTTTAGGGGTCCTTCCTAAAATGGCGGGCAAGGGAGTGAGTCACCCAAGGGGAGGACCTCTGGGGAGCGACAGAAGATGCTTCTCCCCAGGCTCCTTCACTACAGAAAAGCTCTCTATTTGGGGGAGCAAAAGCCTGCCTTCAAGGCTTTCCTTATCCGTGATCCCCCTTATAGAGACAAGGATCATAACAACATTCTCCAAGAACGATTACAAGAATAACAGCACTCAACAACCATCAGATTAATGGTATCTGTTGAGGCTCAAAGGGGCCAATCGAAGATGTTCACTATGATCGTGGAGGATGTTGAGAGCAAAATCTAAGTGAAAAGAGAAATGCTTCTATTTTAGAATAGTAATGCGTTGGGAAGCAGCTGGGTGACTCAGTGGAGATAGGAGTCAGACTTGGAGATGGGAGGTCCTGGATTCAAATGTGACCTCAGACATTTCCTAGCTACATGACAAGCCACTTTACTGCCACTGCCTAACCCTTCTGTCCTTCTACGTTGGAACTAATACACAGTATTGATTCTAAGACAGAAGGAGTGTGTGTGAGAGAGAGAAAGGTGGGGAGAGAGAGAGGATGAGGGAAAAAGAGAGAGAGGGGGGAGAGAGAGGAAGAGAGAGAGAAAGAGAGAGAGAGAGGAAGAGGGAGAGGGGAAGAGAGAGGGAGGGAGAGAGAGAGGGAGAAAGAGGGTGAGGGGAAGAGAGAGGATGAGGGAAAAAGAGAGAGAGGGGGAGAGAGAGACAGAGAGACAGAGAGAGGGAGAGAGAGACAGAGAGAGAGAGACAGACAGAGAGAGAGAGCAAGAGAGAGAGAAATACAGAGAGAGAGAGAGAGAGAAATACAGAGAGAGAGGGAGAAAGAGGGTGAGGGGAAGAGAGAGGACGAGGGAAAAAGAGAGAGAGAGAAAGAGAGAGACAGAGAGACAGAGAGAGGGAGAGAGAGAGAGAGAGAGAGAGACAGACAGAGAGAGAGAGCAAGAGAGAGAGAAATACAGAGAGAGAGAGAGAGAGAAATACAGAGAGAGAGGGAGAAAGAGGGTGAGGGGAAGAGAGAGGACTAGGGAAAAAGAGAGAGAGAGACAGAGAGAGAGAGAGAGAGAGAGAGAGAGAGAGAGAGAGAGAAATACAGAGAGAGAGAGAGAGAGAGAGAAATACAGAGAGAGAGGGAGAAAGAGGGTGAGGGGAAGAGAGAGGGAGGGAGAGAGAGAGGGAGAAAGAGGGTGAGGGGAAGAGAGAGGATGAGGGAAAAAGAGAGAGAGAGGAGAGAGAGAGAGAGAGAGTGAGAGAGAGAGAGAGAGTGAGAGAGAGAGAGAGAGAGGGAGGGAGGGAGGGAGGGAGGGAGGGAGGGAAGGAAGGAGAGAGCATGATATTGTGCTGATTAGATTAAGTCCAAGCACTTTACATACATTATTATCATGGTGCCCTTTGGGACCTGGGCAGAAGAGTCCATTGAAAAGATAACGGGAGACTCTGGAACACGATTAGAACCTTAACTTTTAACAGAGACTCTCGTAGCGTCTAACTTTTGCCAAGCCCTTCCCAGCCCATTAGTTCATTTGAGCCTCACAACCACCCTGAAGATTAGGTTCTGTGGGTGTCACTGCCCCTTTTTATGGGTGAAGAAACGGAGCCCCAGAGAGGTTAAATGATTTGTCTTTCAGCCCACAGCTAGGAAGCCGCCCATCTGTAGCCACCAGGTCTACCCAGCTTGCCCTGTGCTGGAGAGCTACGTTGGGTCCTTCACTATCCCACAAAAGCGTTGCTGAGAAGCGGATGCACTTGGAGGCCCACCTGGCCTGCCTGGGAGGTTTTCCGGCTTCATTTCGGTGTTTCTCTCCCTAGGGGACGTCTTCCCGGTGCAGATGAATCCCATCACGCAGTCCCAGTTCATCCCTCTGGCCGAGGTCCTTTGCTGCGCCATAGCGGATATGAATGCGGCTCACGTCGTGGTGACCCAGGAGTCCCTGCTGGACCAGCTGGTGAAGCACTACCCAGGTACGGCGACGGGCTCCCTGCCCGCTTTGTGAAGGGTGACTCACGCTCCAGGCTGCCGTGGCACGATTCTCAGGGAGGCGAGGTCTGGCCCAGAGACCCTCAGCCGTGGCTAATGTCTATCTATCACATCTCTTACAGGATTATTATACCAGGAGCGGGTGGCTGTAAATGCTGAAATAACTTGTAATATTTGTCAATGGACGTGCTTTAAAGTTTGCCAAGCACTTTATCTGCCTTATTATCATGCCTCTGGTACCTGGGCAGGAGAGTCCATTGGAATGATTACAGGAATCTCTGGAAACCAGTTGGGTTTAGGGGCAGCTCGGCGACTCGGTAGATAGAGAGCCAGAGGTCCTGGGTTCAAATCTGGCCTCGGATACTCCTAGCTATGCAACCCTGGGCAAGTCACTTAAACCCAATTCCCTAGCCCTAACTACTCTCCTGCCTTGGAACCTGTCCTTAATATTGATTCTAAGACAGAAGGTAAAGGTTAAAAAAAAGAAAAAGAGATCTGGATTTCAATCTCGTCTCTGACCATTAATGCCTGGTGATCTCAGGCTGGATACTTAACCTCCTAGGACCTCAGTTTCCCCATCTCTTCTGACTTTGTAATTCTTGATGTAAAAATGGTACAACTTGGTAAAGTACCATCACGCTGGAAGAGAGGCTCATGGAATCTAGTTTCATGGCGGGAGGGACACTGAAGCCCCCCTCTAGCGAGAGAGACTCCGAACATGATGGTCCTGTTGGAAGGAGAAGGGAGGAAGAGACTCCAACACCAGCCCAATGTAGAAACCCAGAATGTTGCCCATCATCGCGCAGAGACACAAGGAAACTTGCTACGTGGTGACATTGGATTTGACCTATTTAGTCCCACGCACTAAGTCTTGGGTTAAGTTGTTTCCATATTGCCAGAGGCGTATCATTCCGATCAGAATGCAAAATGCCAAATTTAAAAATTCTCTGCTCAAAAGATCAGTAATATAGAAACGGGTCTTGATCAACGGTACATGTAAGACCCAGTGGAATTGTACCTCGGCTATGGGGACGGGGCGGGGAGAACATGAATCCTGTAACCATGGAAAAAGATTCTAAATGAATTAATTAAATAACATTTTTCAATTAAAAAAATAAATAAAATTCTATATTTAGGGGCCGCTAGGTGGATCAGTAGAAAGAGAGCCAAGCCTGGACAGGGGATCCTGGAGAAGGGAGATCCCAGGTTCAAATCTGGCCTTAGACACATCCTATCTGGGTGACCCTGAGCAAGTCACTTGACCTCCATTGCCTAGTCCTGACCAATCCTCTGCCTTGGAACCAATACACAGAATTGATTCTGAGACAGAAGGCAAGGGTTTATAAATAATAGTAATAAAAATATTGATTCTAAGACAGAAGGTAAAGGTTTATTATCCTTAGTAATAATAATAAATACTGATTCTAAGACAGAAAGAAAGGGTTTATTAATAATAATAATAATAAATACTGATTCTGAGACAGAAGGTAAAGGTTTATTATCCTTAGTAATAATAATAAATACTGATTCTAAGACAGAAGGTAAGGGTTTATTAATAATAATAATAATAAATACTGATTCTAAGACAGAAAGAAAGGGTTTATTAATAATAATAATAAATACTGATTCTGAGACAGAAGGTAAGGGTTTATAAATAATAATAATAAATACTGATTCTAAGACAGAAGGGAAGGGTTTATTAATAATAATAATAATAAATACTGATTCTAAGACAGAAGGGAAGGGTTTATAAATAATAATAAATACTGATTCTAAGACAGAAGGTAAGGGTTTATTAATAATAATAATAATAAATACTGATTCTAAGACAGAAGGGAAGGGTTTATTAATAATAATAATAATAAATACTGATTCTAAGACAGAAGGGAAGGGTTTATAAATAATAATAAATACTGATTCTAAGACAGAAGGTAAGGGTTTATAAATAATAGTAATAAAAATACTGATTCTAAGACAGAAGGTAAGGGTTTATTATCCTTAGTAATAATAATAAATACTGATTCTAAGACAGAAGGTAAGGGTTTATTAATAATAATGATAATAAATACTGATTCTAAGACAGAAGGTAAGGGTTTATAAATAATAATAATAAATACTGATTCTAAGACAGAAGGTAAGGGTTTTAAAAAACAAAAATAAATACATTCTGTGCTCTTTGCAAACCATTTCAAAGTTTCCTTAAGCTTCCGAGTTTTCGGTGTTTGGAGGCAAAGCCGCAGCCAGCCCGCCTCCGTCACCCTTTTACGAGCGTTTGGGTTGGGTGCTGTCACCAATCGAGCCTGTGCCCATTGGTGTTCAGCACGTGCACAAAGCACACCCCGGGTGTTTTCATCAGGAATGAATTCACTTCATGGAACCGGGTCGGTTCCGAGTTAGAGATGTCAAGCGCTCCCGGCTGTCAAAAGGAAATAACCTGCTGTTCCTTGTTTTAGGCATCGCCACCCCTTCGCAAGAGGTCCTCTACAGCACCCTGGGCTCCCTCATTAAGGAAAGGAAGATCTACCACACCGGGGAAGGGTACTTCATCGTGACTCCCCAGACGTACTTCATCACCAGCCCATCCAGCAGAGAGAAGAGAGCCGCCCTGGAAGAGGGTCACGATCTGCCGCCGTCCGTCACGTATCTCGTCAGCATGGACAGCCAGGCCGAAGGAGCCAGAGAAAAGGGCACCAGCCCATCTCACTGCAAGTCCTGCCGCTGCTTCCCCGACCCGTGTCCCGGCGAGGGACGGGGACCCCCGGCCGCAGAGGAGGCTGGCCGGAAAGGGCAGAAGAACCCGGGGGAAGCCGGGCCGTCGGGGCACAGTCAGGCCATCTCGACAGCGGACGACCTCCGTGTGGTCTGCGAGGGGCCCAAGGCCTCGGCCTCCGCCAAGGACAAGGAGAAGAGCAGGAAGTTCGGGCTCCGCCTCTTCTGGCGCCAGATGTCCAGAAAAGAGAGGCCCAAGAAGGACCGCAGGACGTTCTCCGCCCAGTTCCCACCCGAGGAGTGGCCGGTCCGAGACGAGGAGAACTTGGACAATATTCCTCGCGACATCGAGCACGAGATTATCAAACGCATCAACCCCGAGCTGACCGTGGACAACCTGGTCAGACACACGGTGCTCATGCAGAAATATGAGGAGCGGAAGAAATACATGAGCCAGGGCACCTCCACGGACCTGGTGCCAGCCGGACACAAGCAGCAGCCGCCGCCCGGGAAGGCCGGGGGCAGGAGACGCCAGAGCAGGTCTGGAAGGCATCGGAGGAAGGCACATTCGAACAGAGAGAGATCCAGAGGCCGGAGCCAGAGGGGCTCCCAGGCCGGCGAGCCGAGGTCCGGCATCGCCAGACCAGAGGAGCTCTCCGGGCACCTTCCTGAGGAGGCCGTGCCCAGAGCCAGAACCCCCGAGCAAGACCCGGCTCAGACACCCCTGGGAGACCCTCGGGGAGCCGACCCCCATTTTATTTACAAGAAGAGAATCAGCAACCCCTTCCCAGGCTTTCCTCACAGGGGGAACCCGGCCCTCAGAGGCTACAAGGGCCAGAAGGACGGTGACCCCAGGCCCAGGCAGCTCAAGAAGCCCCCAGGGCCTTTCCAGAGGTCGAGGTCTTTGGATTCCTCTAGGAACGTTGATGGCGAAGCCCAGCAGCCGTGCCCCGAGCAGCCCCAAGACAAGGCCGAACCACTCATTCCCAGTCATTCTTCCGTCCAGCCCATCGCTGACGACTTCCAAGACGGCCTCTCCAATGACTCTCCAAGTGGGGTATTGAGGACAGGCGGTCAGGGCCATCCCTGCAGAGAAAGCCCGCCTGCCTGCCTGGGCCAAGACAAGGCGGCCCCTGACGTCCCGTGGAAGATCCACTCCCGCGTCGATCGTCTTGGGGAGACCCAACTTGAAAGCCGGCATCACTCCAGGTCACGGGCCCCCGGCTGTGGGCTGGCCGATCCGGCCGTCGTGCTTCAGTTCCAGAATCTCAGCCTTCTGGACCGTCACCCGAGACAGCCCAAGAGGCTACCGAGGGACACCCCGAGGGAGCTGCCCGGGACGGCCTTTGTGAAATGCTGGGAGAACGAGAACGAAGGCTTTACCGACGAGGACGACGAGCAACCTATGTACCAGAAGGAGGCGGACGGAGACGAGGATGCCTGCAGCTCTTTGGAAGAGGACGAGGACGAGGACGAGGACTTTGCCGAGAAACACATCTTATGTCCGGCTCGGCCAGGCCACCTCCCATATTCCTTTACATGTGGGAGCCTGTGGGACGACGCCGGGAAAGCCAGCATGACTGAGGGCCCCCTGGGCCACTGGAACGTGAGGAGCGGCCCGACCGAGCACGGCCGCAAAACGCCAAGGCTGGAGCCTCAAACGCCTGAAAGCCGTGGTTATGGCAGACCCGCCGGCTCCCTGGCGGAGGCAGACAGGCGCCAGAAGGTGGATCTCTCAGGGGAAACCCGTAGCCTCCGTCCATTCGGCTGTCGCCGAGACGAGGAAGCCGCTGCCGCCAAGAGGGTCCAGGTTTCCTCGGAGCTCGTGGACGGCAGCATATTTGATTATTACAACACCAGCGAGGCCGACTCTGAGGCAGAAACGTTGCAGAACTCCCCCGGGGAGGTGGGCGAGAAACCAGCTTGCTGGGCTCTGGGGCCGCCGGCTGAGGAAACGCGGAAGCACGGCAGGCAGAAGCCGGAGCTCTTCAGTGACCCACGGATGCCCGTCTTGGCTCAGCGCGCCCCGCAGGAGCAGAATCACTTAGAAGGAACCGAAAACCACAGTCTGACAGGAGACAGCGGAATCGACTCTCCCCGGTAAGTAAGTGCTTCAGTAGCTCCCGGGACCCAGCGGGGACCGAGACTGCCAGGGCAGCCCAGAGAAGCGTGTTACTAGGATCTATCTAGTGGATTTCGATCGCATCCCTCTTTTGAAAGGACAGTGAAATGGTTCGGCGGGGATAGGATTGGGGATGTAGACTTGATCACCCCGGTGCCGTGTAATACTATGGAAATAGATCTTGATCAATGACACGTAAAACCCAGAGGAATGACGCATCGGCTATGGGAGGAGGTTGTGGAAAGGGAGGGAAAGAACGTAAATCTTGTAACCGTGGAAAAATATTCTAACGTAATTAATTAATTAAAACCTTTAAAAAAGTAAAAGGACAGTGACGTGTTCCTTAAAGAACCATTTAAAATCTAATTTCCACACAACTAATTTAATTTTTAATAAATAATTTTAATGAAATAATTTTAATAAATATTTTAATAAAATAATTTAAAAAATAAAACCCCTTACCTTCTTTTTGAAGCCCAGCACCCACAGTCATTGCGCTATTATTAAGTGTCTGAGGCAGGAATTGAATTCAAGTCTTCCTAACTCTGGGTCCTCAAAAAGAATTCATGGTACAGGTAGCTACTGGGCTTAATGGATAGAAAGCCAGGCCTAGACACAAGAATCTCTGGATTCAAATCTGTCCCTAGACACTTCCTAGCTGTGTGACCCTGGCAAGTCACTTAACTCTCATTGCCTACCCCTTATTGCTTTTCTGTCTTGAAACCAATACTTAGTATCGATTCTAAGATAGAAGATAAGGGTTTTAAAAATAATTTATTTAAATTAAATAAAAATTATTTAAATTAAATTAAAAATATTAAATTTATTAAGTTAAATTAAATTAAAATATTAAATGTATTAAATTAAAATAAAATAATTTAAAATAATTAATTTACAAATAAGCATTTACTAAGTGTCTACTATGTGCTTTGGCGTGGTGCCCTACATGGACATGACATGACGATAGTTGTCACTAGAATATTTATAATGGGGGAGAAGATATTGAAGAATCACATAAAAAGTTTTTTAACCCTTATTTCCATGTTGGAATCAATACTAAGTACTAGTTCCAAGGCAGAAGAGTGGTAAGGGCTAGGCAATGGGAGTTAAGTGACTTGTCCAGGGTGACCTATTTCCCGGTCTGGCTCTCTATCCACTTAGCTGCCCCCCAATAATCACTTCTAGGAGCCAATCTTTACCAGAACAGGGGTGTTCTTCTCCTTTGATTGTGTGTCCCAGATCCCTCCCCAGAATCATGTTTAAAAATGGATAGGATCACAAGAGAATCCAATGAAATAAAAATGCATTTATCTGAATATTTCTAAGAAGCCATCCAGAGACATCCCAGGTCAAGACACCTCCCCTCCCCCCGACCAGGGGAGAATGACCGGGTTCCGTGAATAAGGACAAGGTGAACCATTGGGAGCCTGGAGGCCTAGGATGGAGGGGAAGGAAGGAGTCTGGTGTGGGCTTCTCGGAGGACATGATGAGTTTCACTTGTACTTTTCACCACATCGGTAACTTCTCCAGTGGAGTGATTTGGGTTCGACGATCAGATCTGTGAGGTCCCTTTCTGCTCTTCCTCCCCTAATCTTGTGACTCCCGAGGGATGAACAGGAAATGATGGCAAGAAGGGGATGAGAACTCTGGACATCAGGCACGACTGCTTAAAGTGATAGATTCACATTTTAAATTCATTGGTGGGTCCTCTCCATCGCCCTATGCAGGAGTGGGAGGAACTTGACCAGGAATTTCTTGGGTGATGTCTTGCCTCAGAGCAGAGAGGGCTTCTTAACCTGGGGTTCACGGACAATCAATCAATCAATCAATCAATATATATATATATATATATATATATATATATAGAGAGAGAGAGAGAGAGAGAGAGAGAGAGAGAGAGATGTATTTAGATATATAATACATAATAAAAAATATATATTTTAGATAAATGGATGGATAGAGAGATAGAGATATATGTATATAGTTATATCCTTACCTTCTTTCTTAGGATCTATATTATGTTAGGTATCAAGGCAGAAGAGAGTGGCTAAACAATGGGAGTTAAATGACTTGCCCAGGGTCACACAACTAGGGAGTATTTGAGGTCAGGTCTGAACCCTGCCTTTGGGCCTGGCTTTCATCTACCGAGCCACCTAAAATGCTTGAATTTTCAATATTTAAAATATTTAATATCTTGTTTTTAATCTCATCTTCATTTCCAAACCTTCCTCTCTTCCCTACACTACCCAGCAATACTTCTTTTATCACGATTAATTAAAAAGAAAGAGAAATAAGTCAGTTCACCAAAACTAACCAAAGTTAGTTTGACATCACCAGAGTTTGACAGTATATGTTGTGTCCCACACCTATGGTCCACCACCTCTGCAAAGAAAGAAGGAAAATGCTTACTAAATGTTTATCGAATTGAATGACCGACATGAGCAATCCAGGTGGTAATATCATAAATGTCCAGCTGTGGAACATGGTAAGCACGTAGGATTGAGTAGCTGAATTCTTTTAATGCAATTAAGACCTAACAGGATTTTTTTTTTACTCTTTCATAGTAATGGATTATTGAAGAATACAATGCTTAATATAATTAATATCATATCATATAATTGGAGAATACAGTTGCTTAATCTAAACAGAAATCCAAAGAGCTTTCCTTTTTTAAAAAATTAATATCATATCATATAATTGGGGAATACAGTTGCTTAATCTAAACAGAAATCCAAAGAGCTTTCCTTTTTTTTAAAAATTAATATCATATCATATAATTGGGGAATACAATTGCTTAATCTAAACAGAAATCCAAAGAGCTTTCCTTTTTTTTTTAAGTAACAGTTTTATTTCATTTTCCACGTCTTTAGGACCCAGAGCCTGACATCTAATAATTCTGTCCTTCTGGAGGGGCTAAAGAGAAGACGAAGTTTCCTACAGAACTTTGAAGGCCTAAACAGCACGAGGAACAGACCGATGCTCACATCCAATTCCCTGCTCCAGCTGACTCCTGTAATAAATGTCTGAGTCTTCTTTTTCTCTGGGAACTCGGGGCTAACTTTTGTTGTTGTTCTTGTAAAAATGTACAGCCTTAACTGTAAATGTTCTAACCCTCTGCCTATATCAGATTCACCCATGTATTACATATATACTTTACAATTCTTGAATGTTTGTGCTTTAGGCATGGACTTGGTTCCATTTCTGATCTTAAAAGTTTTAAAAACATTTTATTTTGGTATAGAGTCATTGGAAATATCTAGAATGTTTACAATAAAAAGAAAAAACCACACGTGGCATTAGTCATCTTTATTGCCATGCAGTAGGGTAGAGAGGATCTGGGAGTTGAGGGACAACAGCTGGTTTTGGATTCCTGTTCCTGATACTCCTTGAATCTATGACCTCTTTACCTGTATGGTCTTCCAAATGGGAATAATATTAATATTTGTGCTGCCTAGTGTAGTAGAAGAATGCATCCTGGAAGCATCTGGAGTCAAAGGATCTCAGCTCCCTAATCCACTCAGTAAGGAACTACAAGGTGCAGCTCTCCAAGAAGAAGAATGGAAGCTCTTTGAGGGCAGACACTTTCATTCTTGTCTTTGTGTCCCTCGTGTCCAACAGCACAGTGCCTGAGATAGTGTTGTCGGTGCTTAAAGGACCATAGACTTAGAGACTGATGGAATCTTGGAGACCATCTAGCCCACCCCTGCCTATCTGACAGATGAGGAAGCTGAAGGCACTGAGAGATTCAGGATCACTAATCTTCTTGGTTCCAGGTCTAGTGCTTATCTGCTCTAGCACACTAGCTTCTCAATAATAAATCTTGAATTTAATCACATTAATTAATTATTAATACATTAATTCATCACAATCGTGTTCATAATCTAATTGAAAAAAGATTACAATGGCTGGAGAGAGCATGGGGATTGGGAAAGGCTTGCTTCCTCAAAGAAGATGCATTAAAGGGTGAGAAAGGGGGCAGCTGGGTGGTTCAGTGGATGGAGAGTCAGACCTAGAGATGGGAGGTCCTAGACACTTCCCAGCTGTGTGACCCTGGGCAAGTCACTTGATCCCCGTTGCCTAGTCCTTACCACTCTTCTGCCTTGGAGCCAATACACAGTATTGACTCCAAGACGGAAAGTAAGGGTTTAAAAAAGTAAAATAAAATAAAGGTGAGAAAGAAGTCAACAGGTGAAGCCAGAGAAGGAGACTAGTAAGAGCATATTATAGCCAATGCCACAAGCAAAGGAGCTAGACCAGAGTAAAGAGAGGGGAGGAAGAGTAGGAGGAGGGAATGAGCCTAGGAAGGTAAGATGGAGCCATTTTTCAGGGGCCTGAAATGCAAGATAAAAGACCCAACTTTCCTTGGTAAGTGCTGAAAGCTGAGTAAATCAGCCAGTCGATGAACATTTATTAAGTGCCTAAAGTATATTAGAAACAGGGCTAGACTCTTGGAGATATCAAGACGAAGATGAAGTCCCTACCCTCGAAGAGCTGACATTCTATTGGAATTATAATGCCAGTCCTACACGAGGCTAACTGGTCCAGCAGTGCTATGGGGCAGAGAGGGGAGATCTAGAAGGCCATTACATTGGTCTGTGGGAATGATAATGGGGCTATATTAGAATGGTGACATTGGAAACAAAGGAGGAAAGGCTGGGAGGATATTATGCAGGCATAATTGGCAGGTCTTGGTAAGTGATCGAATGGGAGAATTGAGGGGAAAGGAAAAGTCAAAGATGATGCTCTGATTTTGAAGCCTAGACTTCAAAATCTCCATTTTTACACCCTTACGGGTCAAGAAAGATAGGGGTTGTTAGAGAAGGAATTGGGGAAGAAAGGAAAAGCAAGAGAGACTGTCGAATTTCTGAAGTCAAAGGAGGAGAGAATTTTCCAGTTGGGAGAGGGTATTGAGGGATGTCAGAAGGCAAAGGGAAGAAGATGGTTGAAAAGAGATCATTGGGCTCTAGGTTATGGATGGATCACCTTTCAGAACAGTTTCAGTGACTGGGATGGAGGCTAGTTGAAGAGAGAAGAGCTAGTGGTGTGTCGGCCAGTATGGAAAAACGTTCCCAGGAATATGGCAGGGAGGGAAAGACGGAAATGGCATGATAACTCTCCGGCGTTGGATATGGAACTCTGCATGCTTGGGGCTAAAGGGGAATCTTTTTCCATTCCTGGACACAGTGAGAGATCCAGGAGAGAGGCAGAGATGAATGTGGGAATCCAGTTCAGAAGCAGGCCAGAGAGCGCGGGTTCAAGGGCTCAGGCTAAGAGATTAACCCGAATGGGGAGAATATCTTTTCTTCTGTGCCTCCTGGAATAGGACAGGGAGAAGAGTTGAGGTAGGACATGATCGAGGAGAAAAGAAGCGAGCGGGCTAGTCTCCAGGAGGGTCTAGAGACTTACAGGTGGGTGGGGACAGCTTTTATTGGATGCCCCTAACAAGGACGTGGCCCTTCTGCGTGCTTGGAGCACAGGCTGACATGGCTGTCAGGCACGGAGGGAGCAGACACAGAATTTCCTCATTTTTCTCCTAGGGCAGCACTCAGGGAGTCTCTAGCAACTCCCGTCTCCTGCCATTCTGAAAATCAGGGCTGTCGGAGGTGGTGAGGAGAGTATCTGAGAAGTTGTAAATGGAATTTTAATAAAGATGTTAAAAATGAGGCCAAGGCACAATAACACTAGAGGAATGACAAGGGGTCCTAGGAGGGACAAAGCCCAGGACTTCCAGGATAGCCAGCTAGAATATCAGTCTCTAAATCAGATTTTCTGGGTTTTGCCATCTTCTCCTTCTTCAGAGACACAAAAGAGGATGATGCAAAAGCATTTTGCAGTTTTTAAAAGAGTTTTAAGAAAGAGCCTTGAATGCCTGGATGGGGGGGGGGGGCTCAGCCCATTTCTCTGCACCTCTGCTAAAAAGGTCTAATTGAAGGCTCAGATTATAATTTGGTGAGTCACAGCAATGCATGGATCTGGAACAATTCTGAGGGATTTATGACGGGGAGAGCTCTCCCCTCTGGAGAAAAAACTGTGGGGGTCCGAGGGATGCGGGTCAGAGCGGACTGTCTTTCACGGCACTGTATTTACAGTTTTACTGGGGGGTTTGGGCTTTGTATGAGGATGCTCTTACAACAATGGCCAGTAGGGAAGTGGGTTTTGCATGCTAATAACACATGTAGGTCCCAGATCAAATTGTTTTACCCTCTCGGAGAAGGGAGAGAAAAAGGCTGGAAGGAGCCCATTGGATCTTGAAATTCCACAAAATGTACGTTGAAAATGATTATTACATGTAACTGGGGAAAGAAAATATCTTTGAATTAAAGAATAATAATTTAGAGAACCATTTTCAGGCTGATCTCTTTGGTTTTCAGTCACACTGTGGCCAGGCGTCGTTCCCCAAGAAAGCAAAGCGGTTCCGTTTGAGTTCTTGTCCACCAAATTGATCCCAGTTTCTTCCCAGGCAGCCCAAAGGGGAGTGCTTTGGGATGGGTTTGGGCTGGCCCATTGTCTTTAGGGTGGTCCTCACTGGCATGGTTGTCTCCATGGAAACAGCCTCCAGGGTTGTATCCCTGTATCTTCCTTCACCCCTGGCTCTCCCGGTCATGATTTGGATACCTGAGTGCTCCGAGGGGACATCTCTGCCAAGTGTCCAGAGAATGTGCACCCCAAAAGAGCAAAGAAGCAGGCCAGGACCAAAGTCTGGAAACAGTCAGAGAGGAGAGACTCCAAGGAAGAGGGGGTCAGCTCTCAAGAGCCAGACCCACCAAAGGGGCCCCGGGTTCTGGCACCAAAATGAAGTGCTTGGCGTATTTTGTGAAAAAGTCCTGAAGGCTCTTATGGGGGAGAAAAGAAGCTTTATTACGGCAAAAGTCAGCAGGCTGGTCTCAGGGAGGGTCTAGCAACTAACAGGCAGGTTGGGAGAGCTTTTATTGGGTGCTAGCATGCCAGAAACAAGGACAGGATCATTGGGTGGGTTTTTCAGTACACAGGTACACAAAGTGCAGATTTCCCTCCAAAGTTAGAAAAAAACAGGATGCTTATGATGACCCTTCTGCCTGCTCCGAGCACAGCCTCGAAGTCGGGGCTGTCAGGCACCAAGGAAACAATCCTATCCAAAGGACTTGAACTGAAATCCCTTTTCTCCCATTTAACTCCTGTGTGACCTTGGACAAGTCACCTAACCTCCTTGGGCTTCTCTGTTTCCTCATCTGTTAAATGAGGAGTCTGGACTAGATTGCCTCTGAGGTCCTCAAGCAGTTAACCAAGTAATTGAAGAGATTCTCACTCCACTATAATGTGCTTGTTCTTCAGAGCCCTGTTACAATTGCTCTGTAATCCCAGCAATAGTCTCTTTTAAAAAAATTAATTCAATTTCATTTTATTTCCCCCTAATTACATGTAAAAACAGTTTCTAACACTTTTCAAAGAATATTGAGTCTCATATTCTCTCCTTCCTTTCCTCTCCCCACCCTCCCTTGAGATGATGAGTAATCTCATGTGGATTTTATGTGTACAATCATGTGAAACATTTTCCCAAATTAATCCTTTTGTGGGAGGAAGCTAAAATAGAAAAACGAATTAAGCAAGTGGAAAACGGTTACTTTGGTCTAGAGTCAGACTCGGTTCTTTTCCTCTGGAAGCAGATGGCATTTTTTATCATGAGTCCTTCGGGATCATTTTGGATGATTATATTACCGAGAACAGCTAAACTTATTCACAGTTGTTCATTGTACGCTATTTCCGTCACTGTACAAAATTTCTCCTGGTTCTGCTCATTTCACTCTGTTTCCGTTCATGTCTTTCCAGGTTTTTCTGAGCTCCTCCTGTTTGTTTGTTTTTTTCTTACAGCCTAATATTATCCCACTGCAATCATATACTAATACTTTGCTATTCCCCAATGGATGGGTATCCCCTCCTTTTCTAAATCTTTGCCCCACTTAAAAAAGCAACTTTAAATATTTTTGCACATGTAGATTCTTCTCCCCCACCTTTTCTTCAGCTCTTTGGGCTATAAACCTAGTGATGCTATTGCTGGGTCAAAGGGTCTGTACTGTTTTATAGCCCGTTGGACACAGGTCCAAATGGCTCTCCTGGATGGCTGAATCGGTTCACAACAACAATGCATTCATGTCCAGCTTTCCCATTTCTCTTCCAAGTTGGGTCCCAGCGATAGACTCCGGGGACCTTAGTTAGGTCTATTAAACTGGATATTTGCAGTGTCCTGCCCCTTGGAGGTGGGCCAAAATGTGAGAGCAACTGAGTGAACCCTTCCGTGAAGGGAAAAACAATTCCCACCTGAGTCAGCAAAGTCGGGGTTCTGGGAAGTGGGAGGCAAAATGAAAATCCAGGTGGGGCTGCAGATGATGAGCTCCAGGTCTGAGATGAGTCTAAAGACCAATCGCTGGACTGGGCATCCAGGGGGGAGGTAGCTGTAGTGCATGAAGAAGCCAAAATGGAAGGAGCTGACTGGATTCAGTGGAATTCCCTCAAGTCTTCGGTCAATTTTGTCCACCAAACCGCCTCTCACTCACTGATTCAATCGCAAACTCGCCAAATCTCGTGCTCAGTGTGAGAGTTCTGTATTGTCCCTGGTCCATCCTGGCACCTCTGAGCAGAGGGAGCACCAACCACTGGCCTTTCCTCCTGTCTTTGGCCCAGGAGACTGAGGCTTCTTGGTGCAGCAGATCAGGCAAAGGCATCCCTCCAGCTTCAGTCCATTGCACCAGTTATACCCTTCCTCCCCAGCTAGCCTTTCCTTGTGGATTATACAAGTCTTTATTTTTTTTTAAGTTGAGAAAAGGGTATATTCCATTTTGTTCCCATTTAGCTTTCTTTTTTTTAATTGAAAATGTTTACTTAATTAATTAAATTAGAATATTTTTTCCGTGGTTACATATACAAGTCTTTAAAGTTTTCTAATTTTCTAACTAAAGTTTTCTAAATGTGGCCCATTGTGAAACTTGATATGTTCTGTGGTCATCTCAGAAACACCTCGTGAAACCACAGGAGTTACAGGTGGAAGAAATGTGTTAAATTGTGAATTTCCCAGGGCTCAGGAGAAGATTATTCCCTAAGAAATACCACGTCCACAGACTAAACAATCACTTTAGTGCAAATATCAATAATATGGAAATAAGTTGTGATCAATGACACATGTAAAACTCAGATATGGGAGGAGGGTGGGGGTAGGAGAGGGAAAGAACATGAGTCATGTAACCATGGAAAAATATTCTAAATCAATTAATTAAATAAAAAATTTTAATTAAAAATACATCCAGAGTTTGACATTATTTTGCCATGGAAACTTTATCTGGATTTCTTGGCTTCTTTCCCATTTTTCTACTAATGTAAAAAATAGCAGGGTAGCTATTTTCTTAACTCACCCTAAGTAAAAGGGGAAAATTAGTATGTGTTGACAGAATTGACCTTGTCAGACGATACCCAGAGAGGTAATATGATATGGTGATAAAGGACTGAAATTAGAATCAGAAGGCTGGAATCCTATCGCTGACACCAGGGTGACCCAAGGCCTGTAACAGCCATGCTCTGCCTCATTTTCCTCATTTGTAAACTGGAAGATTAAAATAAAATAAAATAAATAAAAATTTCTACTCAGGACTCTAGTCTCTCTCTATATCTACTCTCAGCTCTCTAGATCTACAGTCCTGTAATCCCTGCTTCCATATTCCACTCCCAGGATGTCCTCTAGTGAGTCACTTCACTGAGCCTCCATCCTTAAAAAAGAAGGAATTGATCTCAAAGCTTATGTCCAGCTCTGGACTCCAAAAACCACTTTCTTCTTGTCAAAGCATCCCAAGTTCCAGCATTAGAAATTCACTCCTTCGGGTCTTGAAGGTTCTTGATAAGAGAGAATCAAGAAATTGGATTAAGAATGGATTAGACAATTATGATTAAATTTCCACTGTGTGCAAGGGTCTGTGGTAGGAGCTGGGAATGTGAAGATGAAAAGGGATATTAGTCTCTGCCCTCAGTGAGCTTAAGAGACCTTGGGCAAGAGAAATGCCTGAAGCCAGCAGATATGTTGGCATCTAAGCCTTCTCTAAAAGTCCTCTCTTTAGGGGGCAGCTGGGGGGCTCAGTGGATTGAGAGCCAGGCCTAGAGACGGGGGTTCCTGGGTTCAAATCTGGCCTCAGACACTTTCCAGCTGGGTGACCCTGGGCAAGTCACTTAACCCCCATTGCTTAGCCCTTACCACTCTTCTGCCTTGGAACCAATACAGAGTATTGATTCTAAGACAGGACGGTAAAAAAATAAGTCCACTCTTTGGAAGGGACTTTAAAGATCATCCAGTCCAACCCCCTTATTTTAGGAGGTGAGAAACTGAGGCAGAGAGATGAAGTAACTGACCAAGAATCACATAGTTAGTGATTTCTGGAGCTGGAATGTTATTCCAAGTCCTCTGATTCTAGGGCCATTCCAACCCCATACATTGGGTTATATGGGACGAAGGCTGTGTGGGAATGGAATAGAAGAAAACGTAAGCTCCTCGAAGGCAGGACTGGGTTTGGGGGAGTTTTTTGTCTTAGCTCTCAGTCACCAAGCCCAGAGTTTTCCACATGGAAATACTGACTAAATAGTGGCTGAACTGAATTACTATACCCAATAGGCGTATACCACCCCTCCTCCAATGGCGTTATTAAGGCCATAATAACATTCCAGGGATGATCAATTCCAGTGGAAGACTCAAAGTTATCATTTGCTTCTTGTTTAGTCACACCATTAAAGTGGGGCTGGCTAGGATGGAGACATTTTATGAAAGTGAAAAAGTATGCCTCTCTGATTTCTTCAGGGGAAGCCCCAAGGCTCCAGGCCTCTTCAGAGCCCCCCTCTCTTCCTATGAACAGCTCTCTCCATCTCTTCTGCCTCCTTTGGAGAAAACCAGAGGTTCAGGTCTGCAGCTCCAAATTCACAAAGGCTGGGGTCAACCTTGAGAACATCTACTAAGCCCTCTTTCTTTGGCTAAATAGCAAATTATGACACTATTGACAAGAATATTATGAATGTAACATTAATAATATAAAATATAACAATATTAATAATACTCAAGAAGGGCAGTGTGGCCTAACAGATCAATGGTCAGTCTTACAGTCAGGAACACAAATGTCTTTTTTAACCTGCCATCTTAGAATTGTGCATTTGGGAACTTTTTTCCCTTCCAATTGCCCTTCAACAAAATCAATACTGTATATTGGTTCCAAGGCAGAAGAGTGGTGTGAATTTTAGTTTGACTCCACCCTGCTTAGTCTTTAGAATTCTAGCAACCAGGAATGTATACACCCCAACTTAAGGATTAACTGTGAGGAGGACGGCCTATGACGGACATATGCTAGCAAGTGACAAATCAGAAACAACTGACAGACCCCTGGTCTGTCCTAAGCCAAGCTTAAGCTACCATTGGTACTTGTGAGATGCAGGAAGTGATGTAAAGAACTGTCTATATATTCTATATATACTTCTGCTCTCTCACTCTTACTCGTGGAGATGTGGGTCTCTGTCGGCAGTGTGGGGAGTGCTGGGCGGTGTTTTGGCATGCTTGCAGCTCTTGTTGGGTTTTGGCATTTGTGGCTTGCCAGTGAGGTGACTGGGAGAAGCTCTGTGGCGTGGGTTAGGTGAGGCGTCTTCCCTGAGTGAACCTTGGTGAGGTAACTGATTTCTCCTTTCTTCCTTTCCTTGACCTCCAATTCCTATCTGGCTTGCCAGAGCAGTCCAATTTCCCTTTCCTCTCTCTCTTCTTCTTAATTTCTTCCTTCTATTGTAATTAAAACCACCATAAAAATCCAAAACTGACCTGAGTGATTTATTGGGATTGAATTAATCCCTGGCGCCCACTAGTATAATATATTCAGTCAACAACCCTAATTTTACCCTTAACAGTCATAAGAGGCAGGCAATTGAGTCACCTTGAAGGAAGACTAAGTCTTAACACCTCCACACAGACTGTCTTTGGGACTGTGGGCAAAATATTTAAGCACTTGGAGTTAAATAACTTAAGACTCTAAGTTTCAGATAAATGGTTGATTTGCCTCAGTGGAGAGAATTTTCACCCTGGGAGTTATATACACAATCATAGTAATGGGCCAAGAAAACAAAAAAAAAGATGGAGGGAAGGTGAATTGCAGATGTACAGAGAGATTTTGTAGTCAGTCTTCTACTTCTACCACAAACAGTGACACAGATCACAGGCAAAACAAAAGAAAACAAACAGCACAACTTCTCAGTGTCCAGGAGGCATCTCTAAGATTATAGATTAAACTGGAGCTGACCATTTAAATTGGAGGAAGAAGGAGCACAGTGGATGGAGTTGGGAAGACATGGGTTCAAGTCTGACCTCAAACACTTCCTGGTTGTGTGACTGAGTCACTTAACTCCAATTGCCTAGCTTTTATTATTATTTTTTTTTAAAAATATATTTTATTTGATCATTTCCAAGCATTATTCGTTAAAGACATAGATCATTTTCTTTTCCTCCCCCCCACCCCCCATAGCCGACGCGTAAGTCCACTGGGCATTAGATGTTTTCTTGATTTGAACCCATTGCTTTGTTGATAGTATTTGCATTAGAGTGTTCATTTAGAGTCTATCCTCTGTCATGTCCCCTCAACCTCTGTATTCAGGCAGTTGCTTTTTCTCGGTGTTTCCACTCCCATAGTTTTATTATTATT
Organism: Monodelphis domestica; assembly: GCF_027887165.1. NCBI lineage: Eukaryota > Metazoa > Chordata > Mammalia > Didelphimorphia > Didelphidae > Monodelphis > Monodelphis domestica. The sequence continues at coordinate 30,718,524 of NC_077227.1, forward strand.
TTTAACCCTTACCTTCCATCTTGGAATCATTACTGTGTATTGGTTCCAAGGAAGAAGAGTGGGTTAAGTGACTTGCTTAGGGTCATATAGTTAGGAAGTGTCTGAGTCCAGATTTGAACCCAGGACCTTCCATCTTTAGGCCTGGCTCTCCATCCACTGAGCTACCCAGTTGCCCCCTGCCTACCCCTTATTAAAGCTCTTCCACCTTAGACTTGATACTAAGACAGAAGGTGAGGGTTTTAAGAAATTAATGAAGAAAGAAATGGGAGGAATGGGGTTCTGCACCAAATGTTCCTCATGATCCTGAAATGATAGCTCTGACCTCCCTCTCCTCTCCCACCAATCCCATATTAATAGTAACTAGTTAGAGCACACAGACTATTCCAGAAAAAAAGCTGGATTTATGCTAACCTTGTATCGTTACTATCTGAACTATGACACCACTATGAGTGGATTTCCATTGTCTTGAAGGATGAGTGGAAAAGGAACTTAGAGGTCATTGAGTCCAATTCTCTGCTCATTGTGTTAATAAAGAAACGACCCAGAGAGAGATGAAGTGACTTGCTTCACAAGGTATTAAATAGCAGAACTTTTTTGGCTTTAAGTGATTGTTCCTTTTTTTTTTTTGCATACAACTGAGGAATAGTTAATGAAAAAAATAAAAATAAAATTGAAAATAGCCTTTGACTCCAAATGCCAGGGGATTCGCACTACAGTTTTGTTTTGACCTTCTGCAAGTAAAGTCATCTGGTTATTATTCTTGATCTTGTTCTCTCCCCAGTAGACTGTAAGCTCCTCCAGGGCAGGGATTGCTTTATTCCTCTTTGTCTCTTTCCCAGGACTTTACCAAGTATTTTATGCACGAAAGGTGCTAAATAAATGTTTGTTGAATGAAATTGCACATATTGTGCAATGAATGAGTGAATTTATTAAAAAAAAACAAAAAACATTGCTTAGAGTAAGGCTCCCAGGGAGAACAATGGATTGCAGATAGAAAAGAGAGTTCCTGTCCTCAGACCTTACATTCTGATGGGGGAGACCACACAGAGCCAGGAAAGAGTATAATAATGAGTTCAAATTTATATTCCTGACCCTCAAGGTGGGGGATACAAGAATTTTTTTTTTTAGTAACAATTTAGAGGGGAAAATGAAGTTAAGTGACTTGCCCAGGGTCACACAGCTAGGACATGTCTGAGGTCACATTTGAACCCAGGACCTCTGGACTCCAGGCTGGACACTCCATCCACTGTGCCACCTAGCAGCTCCTGATTCAAGCACAGGTCCAGTGATTTCAGTACGGAGGCTGGTTTTTCTACCATTGAACGTTGACCACTATTAGCTGAACAGATTGTAGCCTTGCAGTTTGTCAGCAAATCCTGTGGGGCTCAAGGAAATTCCTTTGCCTTTATTAGGCTGAGCAAATTTGTGGTATGGCTTGAGTCGTTCCATTGGACCCAGCTGAGGGGCCACCAAAAAGCTAAAATGGTCCCAGGAAAACGCAGAACTTCCAGAGCTGCCAAGAATGTTCTACTTTAAAAACACAATCCAGGAAGGATTTGGGACCTACACGCGTTAAATGAGTCCATTTAATAGTATGATTCAGGAATTGGCTTGAAAATTCATTTTTCAATTGAAGTTCAGTGTTTTGCTATCTATTTCCTCCTCCCGCTGTTTCTTAGTTATCTCCTGGAGGGAGCAGACAGGAAAGAGAAAGTCACACTTCAGACTCATTTAAGTCACTACAGTATGTATTCTATGTATGCGTGTATTACATATGTAATATATTTGTATGTAAGATGTCAGACTTGCAAGGGAATCTCGAGAGCATGGCCATCTAATCTACTCCCCTCATTCTTTTTTCTAAACCCTCACCTTCTGTCTTGGAGTCAATACTGTGTATTGGCTCCAAGGCAGAAGAGAGGTAAGGGCTAGGGAATGGGGGTCAAGTGACTTGCCCAGGGTCACACAGCTGGGAAGTAGCTGAGATCAGATTTGAACCCAGGACCTCCCATCTTTAGGCCTGACTCTCCATCCACTGAGCTACCCAGCTGCCCCCTACTCCCCTCTTTTTATATAGGGGCAGCCAGATCCTGAGAATGGAAACAATCTAAGGGCACCAACTAGTAAGTAGCAGCAGAGCCAAACCTCAAACCAAGGTCTCTTAACTCTCAATCTTTTCACTCCAGTTCTTCCTAGTTTTTGTTGGTTTCGTTTTTTGTTTTTTGAGTTAATATATATATATATTAATTATATAAATGAATATATTTAACATATTATTTATTAACATAGTATTATTTATATATTATTATATATTAATTATATATTATATACTAATGATATATTAATAATAACAAATAATAATAAAAACCTTTCCCTCTTAGAATCAATAACAAATATTGGTTCCAAGACAGAAGAGTGGTTAGGATTAGGTCATTGGGATGAAGTGATTTACCCAGGGACACAGAGCTGGGAAGCGTCTGAGGCACTTTGAACCCAGGACCTTCTATCTCTAGGCCAGGCTGAGTCACCTAGTTACCCCCAAGTTACTCTATTTTACAAGCTTCTAGAAGAAAGCTAGCATGACACAGTGAAGGTGGGATGTGGGACTCAGAATCAGAAAGACCTGAATTCAAATTCAACATCAGAAACTTACTAGCTATGCAATTGAACAAGTCCTTTGCTCTGACTACCTCAATTTCCTTACCTGAAAAATGGACATCATAATACCACCTACCCCCCACCCTGGTTGCTGTGAGGCTCAAATGAGATAATATTTGTACAGAACTTTTCAAGCCTTAAAGTACTATATGTGTTAGCTACTATAAGAAAGGATCCAGGAAAACTGAATTCAGGATGCAGAAAATAGAACGCATTTGACAAGACTTTGCTTGTCTTCACTCTCTTGAGTAAATGGGGGTGGGAAGGGCGATACTGTGCCACACTCCCCTGAGTCCTTTTCCGTCCAGTTGAATATTTATTTAGCTCCTACTTGCTGGAGAGAGCCATCTTTAGCCTTGGAGGAGATAGAGAAAAGCACGCCAAGGTTAAATGATTTCACAGAGTTGATAATCTCTAAGGGAACACAACACGAATGTATCCTAAAAACAAGATATGTGTACTCAAGAGACAAAACCAAAAGGCCAAGGAGCAGGAAAGGGCCGATTTCTGATTGGGGAGACATCAAGGAGAAGGTGGCATTTGAGTTGGACCTTGAAGAATAAATAGAATTCCAATAGAGAAGGGATCAAACCCCCACTTCTGGAGGAAGATTTCAGGATTCCAAGCATAGAAGAACTTTGATAAGCTGGAGAGAATTTAGAGGAGGGCAGCCAAGCTGGCGAAGGACCTTGGGAGAACCTCATATAAGGACTGGCTGTAGGAAGTGAGGATGGTTAGTCTGGAGAAGAGAAGATTTGGAGGGGAGGGAGTAGGGACTAACAACTGTCTTCAATAATTTGAAGGCTGGACTAGGAGGGGGAAATCAGGCTTGTTTTATTTTGCCTCAGAAGGAACCAGGAGGAATAGGTGGAAGGTACAAAGAGGCAAAAAACTGCCTACTTAAGGCTGTTAGGTGGCACAGTTAGGAAGGCTCATCTTCCTGAGTTCAAATCCCACCTCAGACACTTCCTAGCTGTCACTTCACTCTGTTTGCCTCAGTTTCCTTATCTGTAAAATAAGCTGGAGAAGGAAATGGAGAACCATCTTAGGATCTCTGCCAAGAAAACCCCAGATGGGGTCACAGAGAGTTGGACTTGTAATGCCAGAAATTTTTCCAATCTGCAATAAAACAACTGAAGCAGAGCTCTGGACTATTCATCAAAGGGACCTGGCTTCCTTAGGCAAATAGGATCCCAGACCTTCCTCATAATCTGAGACCATTATTTTCTCCAGAATACAGCTTTTAACCCAGTCTTCAGTTGCCCCAACAGTCATTGGTAGATTCCAAATTCTTGGTGAGCCCTGAAGTCTTGTAGCTCAAAACACCAGGATGAGCCCATTTCCACCCCATCGTTATGGCAACCAACCCAAGTACTCATCCTCATGAAAATCACTCTAGCAACAGACCTGGACTATGGTAGAGGGATGGTGGGTCCATCCCCTTGTCCTGGCCTGCCTAGAATGGGTTACAAGATGGAAGCAGCACATTGGGGAGAGGCTCTTAATATATCTCAGGACTTTTCACTGAAGCTTGTGACATCTCTATCCTACGGTGTCTAAACGTTCAGGCCTCCTTTGAGAGCTTCTGTCTCTAATCTTGCAAGTCACAAGTTAGCATGTCTTTGACATGAGAGGAAAGAACCTATTCAACTATAACTTACATCTAAACACTCAACTGTATTATGCTTTAAGATTAATTGATTATAAAATTAAAAATGAATGTAAAAAGATCAGTTGATTATCCTTAGAAGAACTATTTAGCTATGGAATCACATTAAATACTGATAAAATAATTGAGCTAGGAGAAGCAGGGGTCTATTAAAATAGAGTAGGGGCTATGTGACCCTGGACAAGTCACTTGACCCCCATTGCCTAGCCCTTACCACTCTCCTACGTTGGAACCAATACACAGTATTGATTCTGAGACAGAAGGTAAGGGTTTAAAAAATAGAGTAGGGGTCAAATTATTTCTCACAATCTGGATTGAAATGGTTGAATAACAAAAAAGTAGAAAGGGCTTCCTAGAGGGGCCAGGTTCCCCTTATTTAATTTCTAAAAGTTTTTGTTTTATCTTTATTGAATATCCTTTCCATGCAATGGCTGTGTGTATCTCCTTTTATTCACTGTTAGTCTATGGCTGTTTCATTTTGTTCCAGTCCCATCCATGAAGCTTGACCCAACCTACAATATGCTACTTGTTACATACTTTCAGAAACCATGAATTTGAGTCAAATTGTTTTTCTGCCTCTTCATATACTGTGCTCTCCTAACCTGGTACATTTGCACAGACCATGTTTCATGACTGGAATAAACTGCTTTTTCATCTAAAATAAAAATAAAATGATGGTTCTACAAAGAGGTCTAGATCAGTGGTGTCAAAATAGATCTCTATAGCTGCATGTTGACTTAGCAAACCACAAGTTACTATCTATATTGTGTTTTATTTGTATTTATTTTGTAAAAACAACTTCCCAATTACAAATAACACCCCCCCCTCATCCTTATCTTCCATCTTAGAATCAATACTGTGTAGTGATTCCAGGGCAGAAGAGTGGTAAGGGCTAGGCAATAGGCATAAGTGACTTGCACAGGGTCAGGAAATATCTGAGTCCAAATTTGAACCCATGACCTCCCATCTCCAGCCCCCTTGACCCAGCTAGCTGCTCCCCCCTCCCCATTACCCTTTAATTTGGTTTTGGCTGTACTCAGGAGTTTTGGCACAGCTTGGTTTAAACTCTGGTTTAAACCAACACCTTCCATTATCCCCCAAGTCAATGTTATAAATAGATACATGACCCAGATAGAAACAATTTAGTGGAATAAGGGGGAAATTTCCTCCCAGGCTAAGAATAGGGGAAGAATGTATGACCAAGCAAGCAGCAGAGATCACACAAGATGAAATAGACCATTCCAATTACATAAAATTGAAAAGATTTTGCTCAAACAAATCTAATGTAATTAAAATTAGAAGGAAAAGAGGTAGTGAAAGAGGAAAAATCTCTGTAGCAAGTTTCTCTGATAATGGTTTTATATACAAAATATGTAAAGAGCTAATTCAGATTTGAAAAACTGAAAGTCATTCCCCAGTAGATAAATGGTCAAAGGGTAGCAACAGATCGTTGGCTTTTTTTTTTTTTAACCCTTACCTTCTGTCTTAGAATCAATACTGTATACTGGATCTAAGGCAGTAGAGTGATAAGGGCGAGGCCAGGGGAGTTAAGTGATGTGGCTAGGAAGTGTTTGAGGTCACATTTGAACCCCGGACCAGGGCTGGCTCTCGATCTACTGAGCCACCTAGCTGCCCAAATGAAGATTGGTAGGGGGAAAAAATGTTGCTTGATACTTCAAAAAAAAAAAGATTGGTAGGGAGTAAGGATGAAATGTCTAGTGTGCAGGTGCATGCATTTAGGTGCATAATTTGCAGGGCTCACGCCCACGTGCCACAAGTGTGGGCGTGGGCAGTCTGGGTGGTCTCCCTCCTTAAATGGTAAGCGCCTCGAGGGCAGGAGCTGTTTTTGCTTTTCTTCCTACTATTCGCGCTTAGCACAGCGCCCCCGTACACAGCTGGTGCTTAACAAATGCGGGCGGGATAGCCCTTGAGCTTCTAGGGACGCCCACGTCTAAAAGTCGCGTGCAGTGCATGAACATTCCATTTCCCAGTCTAAGATCTTTCTCCCGTGGGTATTTCTTGGGCAGATTGGCTAAGGTTTTCGGTGAGTAGCCAATAGCAAGCTTTCTTCTCCTATTGGCCAGCGGTCCAGGCGCTCTCCTGGTATCTAAACCCTGTGCAGTCCCGGAAGAGAAGGTAGAGACGGTCTCCGAGCGGAAGTGACGTGAGGCTGCACGGCGGGGGCGGCTTCCTTTTCTCGCCGTCCCTCGCGGTGAGAGGCTCGTGCTGAGCTGACCGGGAGGGAACAGGCGGCGGAGGATGCCCAGCAAGGTCCTGTGGGGAGACCTGATGGAGGAGGAGGCGCCCTTGGACGGGCCTGAGAGCCCGCGCAGGGAGAGCGGCAGGCACAAGGTGAGCGCGGCGGCGGGGCCTCGGGCCGCGCTGTCAGGCCCTTGCGGAGCCGGGAGAATCCCGCTGGGTGTAGGGAGGGTGCCCGGGTCCTTCTCGTCCTCTCATGTCCACGACCCCCCAGCCGGGTTCTCTCCATGGGCCCCCGCAGCCCCGAATGTGGGGGCTGGGACTAGAGCACTGACGGAGTCTGGGAGACCCCGCTAGTGGGCGGGAGCCCCGCCCCCTGCTACGAGAGACTTTCCCCGGCAGAAGCAGTCCACGGTCCCGCTCGGGCTTCGCTTCCTCCTTCGCAAAAGGAAGGGTCCGAGCCCGCCGTCCAGGCTTCACCGCCCTGACAGCTTGAGAACTCCGGCTTCCTAGGGTTTCTTCGTCACTTAGCGAGTGACGCCCCAGGCAACATTCGAGCCTAGCTAGTCTTCTGGACTCCAAATGCAGCGACGGTGTCCAAAGGATCGAAGTGTGCTCTTCCCTCCCTCCCCCCTTAGCAGAAGATTCTTGGTTTTCTGGGGCTGAACCAGCTCATCTCTGCGGAGCTAACCCAGGCACGTGCAGCTTTGAAGTTAATTCTGCTCTCCCCTGTGTGGCGTATGCGCCACACAGCAGCAGTACACATGTGGGATGTTTCCTAATAATTGCTGCTGAATGAGGGGGGTGGGGGCAGCTAAATGGCTCTCTGGATAGAAATCTAGTCCTGGGTTCAAATGTGGCTACAGATACTTCTTAGATGGGTGATCCTGGGCAAGTCACTTAACCTCCATTGCCTAGCCCTTACTTTCTGCCTTCGAGCAAAGAAAAAAATGTTAATTTTTATAGTCCAAAGCTCTGTTTGAAATACATTTTCCCCTTAAATCCTCAAAATTTGAGAGCTGTCGGAAGTATGAAGAAACTGAAGCTCAGATAAATTTAGTGTGATTTGACCATGGCAGCTCGTGGTTGTTGAGATTTGAACCTTTCTGATTCTGAAGTCTTAAGTCTTTCTAGTCCAGTCCAGCAGGTGTTTATTGGGTCTACCATGTGCAAAATCCCAAGGCTTTAGGTTAGGGATACAAAACCAAAGGAGAAACTGGTTGTGCCCTCGTAGAGCTACAGCATGTAAACATATGAGGATACAGGTGATAATTCAGGAAGGAGAGTGCTTACAACTAACTAGGAGAACCCAAAACACATCCCCAGTAGATTGTGACACTTGAGCTGAATCTTGAACAAAGCCTGAGATTCCAAGAGCTGGAAGTGAAAAAGGGAGTGTATGCTGAGAACAGCCAGTCCTGAAGCCCAGGGACAGACCAGTGTGTCCCAGACATGGAGTGTGTGAATAGGACTGATTTGACCTAAGCCTGGAAGGCTTTAATGGGCCCAGCAAGGAGTTATTTTAACTCCCCAAAAGTGGCTTTTAAAAGTCCTTTAATGAAAAGGAATGAAACAATCAGACTTGTGCTTTAATGTTGATGTTAGCTGGAGAGGGGAAGAGGACCAGAATTACCTTGGTGGTGTGAATGAACCATGAAAAAGTCAGAGCCTAAGCTCTCCCTAGCCCACCTTTGAGAGCCATGGGTTACTTCCATGCCATTATGGTCAGGAGGTGCCTAATAATAAGGTCAGCATTACACAAAGCACATTTGTGTATTTCGGGGTGCTTGGTCTATTTTGGCAGGAGTTAAGTTTTGTAAAGGCAGTATGGAATTAGGGAAATTTCATTGGTCAACGGGCACTGTTTCCCACTCTAGGGATAAGGGCCTAGACCTGTGTTTTCATTAGCATCAAACTTCTCTGGGATGAAGTTCCTGCCAGTACAGGTCAGCATCTCCTCAGCAACTTTACAGTCTAGAGGTGAATGGAGTATGAATGAAGGAGGGAGAGAGGTGATATGAATAGACCAGCTTTGGTAAGAATCACATTGGCAGCCGATTGGGGAAAGATGGCCCAGAAGGCTGTTGGAATAGTTCAGGGAAGAGGGCTTCTTCTGGGGTGACTGGAAAGAAGGGGATGTGTAGAGGGTGAGATGTGATGACAGTTTGGATCTATATGGTAAGAGAAGCTGTGGCTGGCACAGAGGCTATGAGCCTGGCTGACTGGGAGCATGGCAGAGTCCTCAACCATAATAGCAAAGCTCAGAACCTGGGAGGATTTTGATAATAAGTGAGTTGGGTTATGGACAAGTTGCGTTTGAGGTGCCACCAGGACATCTGTTTTTAAATGTCCAACAAGTCATTTGTGGGTGATAAAGTACAACAGCTTAGGAGAGAACTGAGGACTAGATAAATAGATCTAGGAATCATCTTCCTGACTAATGTAACCACCAAGTGTGAGTATAGAGAGAACATAATCTTGGGGAGCAGCCCCAGTTAATGGACATGGCATGGCTAAGGATCCAGCAAAGGAGATTTGAGGAGTTATCTGGCAGCAGGTCAGGTTGATCTGTATGGAGGGCAAGAAGGGGGCGTGCACATTTGGATCTAACTGAGGCCAAATTGGAGAGCCTTGAAAAGCCAACAGAAGAGTTGACTTGATGAGCAAACATTGGGGAATTCTCATGGTTTCTATACTAATAAACAGCTGATGTTTATATAGTGCTATAAAGTTTGCAGAGCACTTTATACACAGGGTTGTTCTGAGGCTCCACCGAGATGATGTTTGTAAAGTGCTTTTGCAAACTTTTAAATCATTATATAAGCATCAGTTACTTATAATTATTATGTAGGAATCATTGTAGTTCATAGAGATGATAGTTGAAATCATGATAAGAAATAAGTTGATAATAAAGGAGCAGAACAGTGTTAGGCAAGTGCTTTGGGAAATATCTGTAACAAATGGAGGACAGAACAAGTACTACCAAAGTGAACAGTTCACAAAAGTAGATTAACTAGGGAATTACAATAGAATTAGAAAGAAGGGAGGAAAAGAGTTTCAAGAAGTGGGGTGGGGGAACAGCTGGGTGGCTCAGTGGATTGAGAGCCAGGCTCAGAGACTGCAGTTCCCTAGCTGTGTGTTCCTGGGCAAGTCACTTAACCTCCATTGCCTACCCCTTACCACTCTTCTGACTTAGAACCAATACATAGTATTAATTCTACGGTGGAAGGTAAGGGTTTAAAAAAAAAAAAGATATTTTAAAAAGTGTCAAATGCTAAAGAGGGCTCTGACATAGAAAAGAATTCATTTCTTCACTCTGTGATATAGAAGCAGGAATTAGAAATCTGGTCCCATATATGAACTACTTTAAAAGTCAGCCAAACCAAAACATAAGTTTCAATTTTAGAATATGTGCTGCTGAAGCGAGCATCAGAGCTAAGCCTGTCTCCATAACGTCCTGTAGTCTTGTCCCTAACCCCCACTAGTTTGATTAAACCTAATCTCAACTGTTTATTTTCCAAAACCTAAAGAACATTGAAGTCACTTCCTTTTAGGCTAAAATTATGGTGATTTTTCAGGTTAAGATTATAGGTCACAAATTATTTTTTTACTTCATAAAATGGGGCTGTACGATAGCAACTGACTGCTAAAGTCATATTCTCTTAACTATACAGAATTTTAAAAGTTGATTATTTAAAACTTGTGCTAAGATCACTAGTATTCCACTAATATATAACAATTAAGAATTTTCTTTGGATCAGGGAAGGACCTGATTTAATTTTATTTCCTTCTTCCTTTTTCTTCTCCCCATTCTAAATCAAGGATGAGAAATCTTTTCTTGAGAAGGAACTACTTGTGATTTCCATGAGGTGGGTGCGTGGGGCTGGGGCGGGGAGTTGGTAAACAAGTATAGCAGTAGGTCAACCCTTTAGATATGGATAACCCAAAATGCAGTCTTTGGCCATCTTTTCTTTGTATAGTCTCTCATTGAATTTTTTTCTGCTTCTGTGTCTCTGATCATCACCACTATGCATGTGATTCTCAATTCTCAAATTATCTATGTCATCTCCTGTAACTTCCTAGAATCCTTGTCCCATACTGCCTACTGTATATTTCCACCTCAAACTTAGAATGTCCAAAATCTCTCTCCCCCTTCCTCCCTCTCTCCTTCCCTCCTTGAACCACACCCCTTGTATTCTCATACTCAATATGTGACCTTTGATTTTCCTCACAGGTGCCTTCTCCTTTCCCTTCATGGCTTTACTGATACCATTACCCATTCTTGAAATGGATTACTTTCCTGCCTCCATTTTTCAAAGTCCCTGCCTATTCATGCCCAGCTCAGATAAGACATCTTCCAAGAAACTTTACTTGATTTCTGTACTTTTTCCCCTCTCTGCCCCTACCCAAACTGTTTTCTCTGTCCCTTTTTTTTCATAGCACACTAGCATGTTGCCATGACTTCATTTCTTCTCTTGTGTCATGGCCTTTTCCTTTTGTAGTGTAAGCCTTACACATAGTGTTTATAAATGTTGACTTGAATTGATTAACATTGATCCAAATCACCAGAAGTCATAATGGGAGAACTATATCGCCATCCTTAATTTGTTTGTTATCTGTCTTATTAGCAGAGTGATAAAAGGAAATTGAACCATCGAGACGATTTTAAAAAGAAGTTGGAAACATCAAATAATGAAGATTTAGATGAACTCAGTCCCCCCAAATCCAAAAAATCAAAAAAGAAAGAGAAGCTAAATGGTGACACAAAAGAAGGCCTAGATCGATTTTCAAGTGAATTTTCAGGTTCACCCAGGCCTGAGAAGGGAAAAAGGAAAGACCTCTCAACTGCTGAAGAAAATGGGAAGACTTCAAAGAGCAGATCGTCTCTTAGCAACTCTAGCAACTCCAAAACAACAAAATACAGTAAGCTGGAGGAGGTAAGAGGTTTTGCGTTACGTTTGGTAGACACATCAGTGGATCCGTGATATAGCATCATTGAGGGTACTTACAGACACCTTTACCTTCTGATGAAGCTAATATTTAATATTATCGATAAGAGAACTCTCATGTCTGCTGTGTAGATAGGCATTTCTTCCTATTATATATTAACACGTATGTTGAATTCTTAGGAGATTTAAACTGGCTTTATAGTTGGCTTGAATCTTTTGAGGCTGGCTAACAAGATCTTGGATTAGTCTGAAAGTTCTCCTTTATCTTTTTCCATGCATCCAAAATAGAGATGAAACTTGTAATGGCAGCAAATGTCAGTGGCCTGAAGAAACAGGCTATTGATTATAGCTTTAAGGTTTTTTAAAAAATGTTTTTGTTCACGGTATGATTTTTTTCAGACCTAGATTTATCAGCCTGACTTGATTCCTATGGTTGATCTTGTCTGTACATTTACTTTGGTGTTCTACTTTACTAAATAGCATTATTGTAATGTTGTATATAGATATACATATAGGCATATATACACAAGACATAAATTGATACACCTTAGGTTATTAATTTATATGAATTAAATATTTTTTCTCATGAACTAGAGTACTTTAGTATTGAAATGATTATGATTGTAATATCCCCATAAATGTATTGGGTGCTTTAAAAAAAAAGTTTGAAATTTTATCTGTTTTGTAAAATTTTGCATTTTATGAAGTTAAATAATAATAGTGGATGAATATTAACTTAGAGTTCTTAGAAAACATTTTCATAAGTATAGAATTTAGCATGAAGTATGATCTATATTTGAACTTGAATTTCATTTTGATAGGACCTAACACCTGAGCAGAAAGAAGGTGCCTTCTCCCGATTCCCAATCTCTGAAGAAACTATAAAACTTCTCAAAGGTAATATGAAATTTAGTTCAATGTGTAGTCAAGCAGAACTTTTCTTGAGCTTTTTTTTTAATCAGAAGAAAAGTTCCATGTAAGACACAGTATAAAGCAACTGATTTTTTATTATGCTTGTTCCTACGCTGTCTTTGTTAATCTTCTGTTATCATGTTTTGGTTTTTAAGCCCTTACTTTTCTGTCTTGGTATCTATTCTAAGACAAGAGCAGCAGGAGCTGGGAAATTAGTGTTAAGTGACTCAGCCCAGGGTCATACATCTAGGAAATGTCTGAGGTCAGATTTGAATTCAGGTCCTCCTGATCTGGGCCTGTCGCTCTTATCCATTGAGCCTTGTAACTACTCCCTTCTGTAATCATCATAAAGGAGCCCTGTCTGTCAAAAGATATTTTTTAACATATGAATGTTATTAGTTGTCATTTACATTGTTATTATTATTAGTTATTTATAATGTGATGATTTGTTATTATTGGTGGTGATGGTAGTGAGAGGCAGCATAGCATAATCAATAGAGAGCTGGTCAGAGTCAAGAAGGCCGGGGGTCCTGGACAGATCACTTGACAGCACAGTGTCCCCATTGAGGATAGATGAAGGTGAGGAGAGTCGCTGATTTGCATGAGTGGAGAGAGTCTCTACCCTAGAAATTTCCTATATCAGTGAAATTGGATGGAGACTAAAACATTTTTTTTCTTCTGATTTTAACTTGTTTGATTACTTACAATCTATATTTTTGGAATTGCTTCATCTTGCTGAGACTTGGTAGTTTTTTTTTTTGTTTTGTTTTGTTTTTAAACCCATACCTTCTGTCTTGGAGTGAATACTGTGTATTGGCTCCAAGGCAGAAGAGTGGTAAGGGCTAGGCAATGGGGGTCAAATGACTTGCCCAGGGTCACACAGCTGGGAAGTGGCTGAGGCCAGATTTTAACCTAGGACCCCCCATCTCTAGGCCTAGCTCTCAACACACTGAGCTACCCAGCTGCCCCCTGTAGGTTTATTTTTTTAAGAGACCTGGAATTGTATCAGTTCTAGCAGCCCTTGAAGCTGCTTTCCTTAAGCCAGGGTTGAAGGTAAAGCTAGCAATCCTTTGGCAAACCCTTGTATGCAGATTCATTATGTTGGACCATTGATTTATTTATGTTTTATTGATGTCTTTGGCGTCATACAATGGTAGCCCTAGAAGAGAACCAGGGCATGTCTCATCCAACCCATTCATTTTACACAGTGTAAACTCGGGTTCAGAGTGGTTGAGATTCTAATCCAGGGTGCGTCCTGCAGGCAGTGTGGAAGCCGTAGAACATGGTTTCTTGGACTCCCAGGCCAGTGGTCTTTCTCAGGCCTTTGGTGCCTTCTTTTTACATAGGGACAGTTTAACCCATTGTGAACTGCCTTGAATTTATTTTGTTAATGAGCTTACCTTCAGACAGTTTTCCTTTGGTCTGATGGATTTCTTGATGAGTTGTGGAAAGGGTACCACGTGCTTCTCAAATCCTCTTCATTGTCTGTGTGCTTATAAGCAGGTAATCGTGGTGACCCTGCTTCTTTGGAGTATAAATAAGAACGTAATTGTCATCCGGCAGTAGATCAGAAGCCCTGGGGAATCTGTCTGGATTGAATGGTCAAGTGCTAGAGCGGATGCTGAAGAACTGTTCTAACAAATGTTGTTTTACAGCTCGAGGAGTAACTTACTTGTTCCCCATCCAAGTGAAGGCATTTAGCCCTGTATACGAAGGGAAAGATTTAATTGCTCAGGCGCGGACAGGAACGGGGAAGACGTTTTCTTTTGCTATCCCTTTGATTGAGAAACTCCAAAGAGATCAGGAAGAATTGAAAAAAACCCGATCTCCAAAGGTAATCAGTCATTCCAATTACAAGCATGTTTAGTAATATTTCTTGGAAATCTACATGTGACTTATAGGAACTAGGTTTAATTTAAGAATTCCGTTTTTCATGTGACATATACAGATGGTAGGAATAAAGCTGTGTGGTGTCTCTGTCCCTCCCACCCCCACCCCGAACTTCTTGAAAGAGGGCATTGGTGGTTCTTTCTAGTCCCTAGAGATGTGTGATGCTGTATTCAATGCCTGTTTTTAAACATGTGACTCTGTGTTGAATTTAGGTCTTGGAAATGTATTTCTCTCTCTCTCTCTTTTTTTAAACCATCACCCAGGTGCTTGTTCTGGCTCCAACAAGGGAACTGGCAAACCAAGTAGCCAAAGACTTCCAAGATATAACTAGGAAACTTAGTGTGGCATGTTTTTATGGAGGGACACCATATCAAGGCCAAAGTGAGTGAATGTTGATGGCAATTGTTAAACATGCAATGTTGGTGACATCAAAAGAAATAGTAGAAATTCTTAGACTTTGATTACAAATATTATTGGCTTCTTCTCCCCTCCCTCCCTTTAGTTAATCACATTAGAAGGGGCATCGACATCTTAGTTGGGACACCTGGTCGTATCAAAGACCACCTGCAGAGTGGCCGTTTGGATCTCTCTAAGTTGCGTCATGTTGTGCTTGATGAAGTGGACCAAATGTTAGATATGGGCTTTGCTGACCAAGTGGAGGACATTATCCATGGATCTTACAAAACAGGTATCTCAAAATAACATTAGAGTGAATTAAAAAATGTTTGTGAAGCCTAGAGTATGTGTGTGCTTGCGAGTGTGTGTGCACATAAATATTTGGACTTTAAACTTAGGAAATATGTCATCTCAGGTTTGAGGATCTGACTTGAAAGCTTTGAAGAGTCTTACAATGATATTCTAGGACACTGAATTGTATTTATTTGTTTAAGGTTCCGAAGACAATCCTCAGACCCTCCTGTTTTCTGCAACTTGCCCACAGTGGGTATATAAAGTTGCAAAAAAATACATGAAAACCAAATATGAAGAGATTGATCTTGTGGGGAAAATGACCCAAAAGACTGCAACCACTGTGGAAGTAAGGAATTTTGTTTAATAATCAAGTCATTTTATGCTATGGGACGCGTATTTCCAAAAAGCATCACGTTATCCAAAATCTGTGATAAAAATCACTTGACTTATGGGGAAAGTGGGATTGGAAACACAGCTTTCAAAAATCTCAACATAAAAACTAGCACAGATTTATACATGTTAAATTATTTTAAAATTCATAAATAGTACAAAAAGTGTTAGCATCCACAGCCTCCTGCCCAGCCTCCTCCTTCCTCATCCTTGCTTTTCATAGCCCAAACAAGGGGGCCAGATTGAAACTGACTTCAATAGGCCTCTATAAAGATTGGGGTAGGGAATGAGGACCTGCCTTTCTTCTCCCACAGTTCTAATGCACCAGAAGTTATACAATAAATTTGGCAACTTATTGTGACAAAGTCCTGGAGTTTGTGGAAGTGGGCATGGAAAGATTTCAGCTTGTGAGTTATTTTGAAGTGGCATATTTTTCTATATTGCCAGTGTTTCTCTTTGAGACGAAATCTTGAAAAAGAAAAAGCAAATTCAAAATTCTAGTTGTGGTCAAAACATTCCTCAATATAGCAATTGAGTTGGAACAAATTTAGGTTTAAGGAACAAATTCTTTTTTCAGAACATGCATTTAAAGCATAAGTGATTGCTAGCATTTACATAATACTTTAAGCTTTACAAAGCACATTTATTATCCCATTCAGTTGTTAAAACAACCCTGTGAGGTAAGTGGCTATTATTTGTATTTAGAAGCACATTAGGGTACATAACTCATTCTCTGCACACATGCAGACTGAACCTCTTTTTACTTAGAGTCAATAAGAGTCTGAGATAGACTTGATCTGAGGCAGAAGATCAAAGGTCATCATTGTAGTTTTTGGAAAGACTAGTTTTTGATACCTGGGAGTGGAGCTGACAGGGACTGTCTTTCTGTGATTTCGTAGATCACATTTTTGAAATTTTCTCTCAAAGCATTTGGCTATCCAGTGCCACTGGTCACAGAGGGCAGCAGTGATTGGTGATGTCATTCAGGTGTACAGTGGCAATGACGGGAGAGCCATCATCTTTTGTGAGACGAAGAAAAATGTGGCGGAAATGGCTTTGAATCCTCATATAAAACAGGTATTTACTTTCTATGGCATCTTGTTTGAGCCTATGGGAATGGAAAATTATTAGGAATTTGATGGTTTGTGGGACATGTTTGAGTAACATTTAACATTCAGACAAAGTCAAAGAATTGAGTGTCAGAGAAAGAATTAACTCTCTAGGGTCAGGTTACTTGCTCTTAACTAAAGGCCACTGCAAAATTTACAGAGCAAGCATAGGTGCAATTTGATTTTTAAAATATAGTAGAGGCAGGGAAGAAATAGAACAAAATTTGAGTTTCTGAATGTGAGGAAGATTTTAGCCTTGACTTATTAAAAAGTTCAACAAACTAATACATCCCTGTGTCATTTTAACTTCTACATAAAGTAGCTGTGATTTTTAAATAGCTAGTGCAAATAGACATTCTTGATAGATGCTCAATGTTTACATTGGGTGGCAAGTACTCATTGTGACAAATTGTAATTATTCTCCAATGGAGACCAGTTAAAATGATCCTAAGGAATTTTTGGAGTAATTTCAGATATGGAGGACAGAATGAAAGGGAATGTAGAGAATTTTTAGGTCTTTTTTGTCTTTAGCGTCTAGCAGGATGTCTTGCATAGGGATTTTGGATTTAGGCTACGGGTGAGTGACCAAGGCAGTCCTATTTAGTGAAGTGGGGGACCTGCAGAGCTTTCCAGCTACCTGAAAGGGCAAACCTACAGTTGTATTGCTGAGACTCAAGACACAGTCCAGAACTTTGAAAACTCAGAAGGAAAGCAGTTGATCAGACAGACTGCTTAGGGTGTCTGAAAGTAATGAGCTTCCTGAGCTGCCCCTAAGATCTCTGAAGAATATAGTACATACAGTACTGGTACGCTGAGAACATAGCAGCAGGACTCCTGAGCAGCATCATAGCAATCCCTAACATTTTCTCTAGAAGTACACAGGGCCTGGCCTTAACATAGAGTCCCAGTCTAAGAGGTAAGGTTGGAAGAATGAATAAACTGTCTCTTAATGGAGTCAGTTAATAAATGCTTATTGGATTGACTATTTAGGAGGGATGTACATTGGCCATTTAAATTATTTTATGCCACTCAGGAAAGTTTGCAGCCAGAAGGAGTATTCTGTCACATAGTTTTTGATTAGACCCAGTTATTGTCATGTGGGTACCTGCTTGAGAAATTACTTATGAATCCCCTGGATGCAATCAATAGCACCCTGGTTCTTATAGGCTTGTAGCCAGGCAGTCACCTAAGTGGGACAAGCCTAACATAGGTTGCAGCTACTCAAGCGTTTGATTTCAGCCATGAAGACCAACCCTATTGGTAGGGAATTGAGCCTGTGTGCTTGGGACAAAGATAAGGTCACAGGAAAAAACAGTTTTGAAAAACATCTCAATTTAAAATTATCTTGCTCCTTAAAATTTGAGCTTCTGCTTCTTGGATAGATTAAGAGGCCACTTGGTACACTAGAATTTCATTACAGCTTCTGTGCTAATGGTGACTGATATTTGTTTGTCTTGAATTATTTGTAAGAAAACATTCCCTTAAAATAATCACCTAATTAAGTTCCTCCATTAAATAATTGATTATAGATAATTAGCTGACCTAAGGGTTCTAGGAATGTTCCCCCCAAAGCCATCATTTTTTTAAATTAATATATTTTAAAGATTCTCATTTATAATAATCACAAATTTGGACTGGTAGTCATTTTGAAGCCATGTAGGTAGAAGGCAGACCATCTCTACATGCAGAATGAGGGTTTTAGAAGGCAGCCAGTTGAAGGGGAACATTTTTTTTAAACCCTTACCTTCTGTCTTAGAGAGGTATTGTTTCCAAGGTAGAAGAATGATATGAGCTAAGCAATTGGAGTGAAGTGATTTGCCCAGGCTCAAAGAGCTAGGGAGTGTTCGAGATCAGATTTGAACCCAGATCCTTCTGACTCTTAATCTTGGCACTCTATCCACTGTGCTACCTAGTTGCTGCCCTTTGGTTTACTTTCGTATCTTTGAGCCAGTTTCTGATAGCCAGAGGAAGGCAGCCACAGGAAGAGAGTAGAGGTGATTTATTCTCTTACTGGGTTTTAAGTGATGGCCCAGTTGGAAATTCCTCATGTGATGGGCTCCTTGGCTTTTAGGTACTGGTCTGGGGACCTAACGCCTGTTTTTGCTGCATTGCTTCTTTGGGTAAATCCTGTTCAGATTTCTAAAGAACCAAACCCACCTTCACATGACCTTCTGAGACAATCCACACATGGAAACTGCCAGTGTTATTAGATGGAATGTATTGTCATCGTTGGTGGCGACTAAAGTGAAAACTGGGCAGTCTTCTCTTTTAAGGAACCAGAAATCTACAGAATTAATCTGGATGGTTCATTGGCTTCTTTTTTTTAAGGCTAGATGAAATTAGGACTTTTCCTTCTCTAAAGATTTAGATAACACTTCATTTTAGACTGTTGTGACTCTTCTACCTGTGGCCAAAACAGTGATCACCCAGTCAATGGGCTTGTGGTGGACTCACCCTGGAATTATACCAGGTTGGAGGCCATCCTACCTGAACCAGCTTGATGGATCTGCCACAGCTTGTGCCCTATAGGCAGAGCTTTAGAAATGCTGGGTCACCTCTGACCATAATGAGCCCCCCCCGCCCCCAACTCTGTTAGACAGCATAATGTCACAGTGTTGTCAGGGTTCTCAGAGGTCAGTATAATCAGGACTCTTAATTTTTTTTCTCCCTCTTTATAAATAGAATGCTCAGTGTTTGCATGGTGATATTGCACAGTCCCAAAGAGAAATCACATTGAAAGGCTTCAGAGAAGGCAGTTTCAAAGTTTTGGTGGCAACTAATGTGGCTGCTCGTGGATTGGATATTCCTGAGGTTGATCTTGTGATTCAGAGTTCACCTCCACAGGTAAGGTTGGGGGTATGGTTTTAATTTGAAGGCCATGTCATTTTCAATTTTGAGAGTATTTTTAATTAACTTCATTGTTTATCCTTTGAATGTTCATTGGGCTAGAGAAGCCTGAAGAGTTTTCTGTTGCTCCTTAGATTTACTTTTCATAACAGCCCTGTAAGGTTGGTTTTTTATTGTCCCTATATTACAGATGAGGAAACTGAGGCTCAGAGAGATTACATGACTTGCCCAGGGACTCACAGCTAAGGAAGTGTCTGAGGCAGGATTTGAAGTCAGAGCTTCCTGACTCCTACTCTGGCATTCTGTCCACAAAAACCTCTTGGTTGGCCCATGGTTTTATGTAGGCAAAGTAGGAAGCAACCAAACTAATGGAAGGATGAAATAGACCATGGCAAACAGTGTGGAGGGAAGGCTGACTTTTACCTTGTAGTAAATGATTGGAGGTAAATGGTTTTCAGAGAAATGATGGAAAGATTTTTATAACAGAAGTGAAACAGTATTGTAAACTTCCTGAATGCAGTTATCTGTTGTGTAACATACCAGAAGTTTCCAGAGCATTTTTTCTTCTTATTCAGGATGTTGAATCTTATATCCATCGTTCTGGACGTACAGGGAGAGCTGGACGAACAGGGATTTGCATATGTTTTTATCAGCCAAATGAAAGAGGCCAGCTGAAATATGTGGAGGGAAAAGCGGTGAGTAGAGCCATCAGCCTATGGGAGGGGAAAGTTCTCTCTTTAACTATAAATCATAAACGTGGACCCACTGATTCTCAGTTTTTCTGTTCTTGGGTGTGAACTGTATAGAAAGTTAAGCTTATCCAAGACTTTTTGCTTTAATAAAGCTTTTATTGTGGAGAAAGTCTTATTTTTTCCCTTGGATTTTAACAAGCTTAATAGCTTAGAATAATAGGAATGACTTTGAGGAGCATTTCATTGCCATTTTAGAACTAGGTATTAGCTGTTACTTATTCTAGCAATAGTCAGGTAATTGTTTGGGGAGTGAGGATTTCATCGAAGGCTTTTTTGGATTCTTAAAAGAATTCTACCTTAATGTCCCCAATTATGAACCATCCACAACTTAATCTTGTGTACTCCTTTTCCATATTTCCCTTTGAATCCTTCACAGAAGATATACAGATAACCTTGTGCTGGTTCTTTTAGTTTAAGGATCCCAGAAAAACACACCAATTATTCCATCTTTTTATATTTCACTTTTGCTACATACTACTCTTCATCCTTTTCTGGTCATGTGTTTCATGCATGATGTCTTTCATTCCAGTTACTGTGTATAAGTCATTGGTGACAACGTGTGTTCGCATTAGGTATAGCTGCCTCCTGTCTTTCCATTGCCCTTTGAATCAGTTCTACATTTTTGATTCTTCTGAGATGTCAGTGTTTCATGATTCTTGGGGAGGGGAATAATGTGGGCTCATTGAAAGCAGTTCTCTAAGTGCTATCCATGCCATTCTCCTATCCTGTTCTAGGCCCACCATCATTGTTTTTCTATAGAGTCCTTATGCAAGATGTTTAAACTAAGGGATTCAATGGAGTACCTTTTGAGTAATGGCATAATGAAGGTTCTGAAAGAAATTACACAGATGCTAAGATTTAGTCAGGAAGACTCCTTATTGACATCAAAGGAGTCACCTTTTGGAAGTTATCAAGTCATCAATGCCATTACCACAGATAAATATCCCATAAAAATCATTTTGTTTTGTATTTTTTAGCATAAGCAGGTCTTACACTTATGTGGGAATATTTCAGTGTGTGTCCAAGAAAGTCAAATTTATTCAGATGTATTAACCTAGTCATTTGTTCCAGAGACTTCTGTCTTTCTTAATAAGATTCTTTCACTTTTCAGGGAATTACTTTTAAACGTGTAGGTGTTCCGACAACAATGGATTTAGTTAAGTCCCGGAGTATGGATGCTATCAGGTATGTTTTCTCTTATCCTTGATGCATATTTTCAATTCATTACATTTTTATTAAGCACCACCCATAATGTTATACTTGCCAGATTTTTAATTCCAAAGTTCATGTGTCCAATTATTCCCAGTAATAGTGATGTTAAAATATTTGTTTCCAAATTTGGACAGTATCTATATCTTGTTCCTTAAAGAGGAATAAGCATGGACCACTACTTGATAATCATATTGATTCCTAGTTTGCTAGAAGAACACTAAAACATAATTGATTAAAAAAATCAACTCCTATAACTCACTTTTGTAAAATTTATGACACTCTCTGGAGAAAAATAAGCATGTTGGTGGTCATAGATAAAATGCCAGTCCATATTAAATCAGTTTGGTCTTAATGGAAACAAGAGTGACTGATAAGGGTGTTATCTGGGTCACGTGACCCAACAACTGGAGGACAAGACATTTTCTCCAGTCCTCAGGAATTCTCAGACCTCTGTAGAAGTGAAGATAAGGTAAGTTTCAATTGTCTGTACAAATTAAGACCTAACAAGAATCCTGATGAGGTAAAAGCTTGATGAACTAACAGCAGGGAAGTTAATTCCTGGTCCCTAATAAACTCACTCAGCTACTTTTCCACCAACCCCTATGCTCCAACAGAGCTACTTATAGGGCCCATAGGAGTCTGTTCTGGGATCTGTTGGGCATTTTCCTTAGTGCTGCTGTCATCTTTGTTTGGCACTACCCTGCCGGATTGACTCTGCCTCATCCTGTTGTCTTATGGCAACAATCAACAAAACTCAAGGCTTCCCATCCCCATGGAGAGGAGAAGGAGGCACTGGAAATGGAAGTTTGCTCTCCTTGGAGGTAGCAGTCTGGACTCCAATGCAGCAATGCCAAGTCAGAGAATTAAAGAAGAGAGGGAACTAGAGTTGGACACCAACATGTGGGAGAGATTCTATCACCTTTGAAGAAGAGGTAGTAGCTGCTGAGGCCTTTTCTATCCCTTAGGAAATCATATCTGACAGATTGAGACTGTTGAAAAATGAATTACTGAGTGTTGGGAGGAGGCTGAGAAAGCTTTGAGGGCTACTCCTTGAGGGAACTGACATCAAAGAGGAAGGAGTCAGAAGGGGAACAATGAAAGAAAATGAGGGGAAAAGACTGAAATTGCCAAAGATCTCAACATATTCAGATAAACTGACAGGTCATTATTAATACCCGAAGGGAAGATGGCCTTCAGGATATCTAAGTAAGTCCAAATATCTATGAATAAATATTGCAAGACAAAGGAAAATCAAAACCTGATAAGGCACAGGACCCTGTGGATTCTTTGGAGTGTAGAACCACAGCAAAATGTTCTTGGATGTTTGAAGTGATAAATAAGAATTATGAAACTAGAACTTAAAAACTTGAATGGTGGCAAGTCTTACCAAAAAGAGAGAGAGCTGATTGATTATACAAATACACATAAGTAGGACAGTTTAGAAGAACAAATCCATGAGGGGGTGAATTGTTCAACAAAAACATGATTGCTCTTCAAGCAAAATCTTGAAAAAGATGCTTAGAGGCAGCTTAAGGATTAATGGTCTCAGAAATATATAAAAAGTGAAAAAACTTGAATGCTACAATTCAAGTAAACTGCCAGAACTTCTGAACACTGAAAACAAAGTGCCACCTGAAAGAATCCATAGATTATCTCCAGGAAAGCGGGGGAAAGCCCATTCTTACAAACTCATTCTTACAACTCATGTTGGGTTATATTTACCAATTCTATAAATGTTGCAAGTGACCAGGAGAAATGCCTTCAAATGTAAAGGAAAGTAAATTCTAGTAACAGAATTATTTTCATCTACTAGAAACCACAAAACAGAATGGAATAGTGTGTTTTGAAGAGCAAAGAAGCTCAACAGTGGCATAGCCCACAAATGAAAGAAAGACATTTGAAGCATTCTTGCAAAAGGGGGAGGAGACCTTTTTTGGTTTTATAAACACCTCAAATACTAGTGAAACAAGGAAGGCAAATACAGTAAGCAGGGAAGGCACAAATAATGAAATCAGAAAAAAAAGAAAAGAAAAAGGCATCATGGGCTTAAAAATAACAAAATAACCAGTGACCATTAAAAGCATCCCCCCCCCCCCCAAACTACATAAGGAGGCGAGTGTAAAAGTAAAACTTAAATTTAAGAGATACAGGCATCAGACTCTATAGACTGAAGGTCCCTGCACCCATCTACAGATGACTCATTGCTTTTGTGGGACTGAAATGAAGAATGAACAGACGTGGAGGGAGGGACAGGGGAAGAAACAGGATTGTGGGTTCTCCCCTAAGCAAATCAATGGTGATCCCTGAAGGGAAATAACTCCTGTAGTCTCAGGAAGAAGATCCACAGGAGAAGAGGTGAGATAGCAAAGGAGGAATCAAAAAGGCAAATCTCATTTAGTGGATAAGGGATTCCCACTGAAGAACACTTCCCTTAGGGGTAGAGAGGGAACAGTAGGTATAATCTATAGGGATTTGATATTTAAAGAGCCCAGAACCTTTGAGAGAATATTGTGCCTCGGTGGGCAGCTGACATCTAGGATGGTAGGAGAGCATGGAGCCTGAAAGGAATTGGCAGATGGAAATGATCATGGAGAGGGTCGGGGGCACAATTTGAGTACAGGAACATTTTTACTATATGGAATTCCTGTCCTCTTATTTCCTGTAGGAATTGATACTTTTAGGGGAGGCACAGTAGGAATAAAGAGTAACAGGAAGATCTGAGGCAATAACTTAGAAAGAGTTTAGAAGCAATCTTCTAAGCTCTGGTTTCATGAAGAGTAGAAATTAAAGACATACATTTGTATATAGATCATGGAAATCTAGACTAGATAGGGAAGAGGATTAATAAAAAGAACCAAGAAAAGAAATTCTTCCTAAAAAATGGGGAGGGGAACCCCAACAAAAGTTAAAGGGGCGAGAGGAAGAGAGGTTTTTATTGGCTTAACCCAAGGGAAGAATTAGAATTAGATAATTGGGTAAATTGATAATTTTAAAAATTGGAGGAACACTTATGAGAATAGGGTTGCCTTAATGTAGATGAAACAAAAATGATAGAGAAAGAATAACAAAAACCAATGGGGGGGGGGGAATGGAAGCAAATATAACAACATTTGTAATTTTACATTTGAATAGATGAAACAAGTCAATAAAAAGAATGACATTGGATAAGAAAATACTGCCTTGGAGATCAAACTATGCTGAGGATAAATCAGCAAAGATAACTAATTAAAACAATAGCTTCCTCAGTTAGTAACTAAATTGCTTCTATATAATAACAAAATCCAATGGTACAATAGGAAGGGAACTGCCCTGAAAATAACTACAAAATACATAAAATATTTGGGAATCAATCTACCACCAAAGGATATAAAATACTCATATAGATTAACAGTAACTAGAGGAATATTCAGTGCTTACACATTTGCCAATTTGATCAAAATGACAATCCTATCAAAGATAGTTTGCTATTTTAATGTTATACCAATCAGACTCAAAATGATACCTTTTAGAACCCAACAAAATAATAAATTTATTTACAAAAACAAAAGTTCTAGAATATTCAGAGAAACAATTAAAAAAGGTAGGCATGAAGAAGTGAATAGCACTTCCAGACTTTAAGCTATAGTTTAAAGTAGCAGACACCATGACAATTTGATATTATTTTTTAAAATGGTAAAGGTCAGTGGAATAGACTTGAAAGGGAGAATCCAAAACAATGAGACTCAATAACCTGTAGTGTTAGATAAACTTGGAAACATAAATCACTTAGGAAAGAATAGCTTATTTGATCAAAGCTGGGGGATAGGGGTGGGCGGGAGCTGGGCAGACTAGAAAGCAAATTGCCAGAAATCAAGCTTAGACAACATCTTAGGCCATATTCTATTAGAAATTCAAAATAAATTTATGACACTAAAGATTATACCATTAAAAAATTTTAAAGCAAATTATATACCTATCACAGTATGAGTAGATTTATTTGTAAAGCAAGGGATAGAGGCAGTTGCCAGGTAATTCTGACTCCAGTTATCTTTGTTAACTAAAAAGCTGCACAAACAGAATTAATACATGTAAAATAATGGAAGCAGTTAAATGGTTAAAAAAATCTTTGCATCACATTTCTCAGATAAGGGTTTGGTATACAAATTGCCATATGATCAAAAGCCATTCTACAGTCAGCAGATGGTGGGAAAGGGGTTGCTCCATGAATTATGAGCTAGGCCTAAAAATGAGAGGTCTTGGGTTCAAAGAGCTATGTGACCCTGGAAAAGTCTCCTAACCTCTATTGCCTAGCCCTTACTACTCTTATCCCTTAGAACCAAACACCGTATTGATCCGAAGACAGAAGGTAAGGATTTTTTAGGAAAAGTGGTCAAAGGAAATGAACAAACAATTATCAAAAGTATTGCCAATTACTAAACAACAATATGAAAATCCAAATCACTAATAAGATAAATGCAAGTCAAAACAACTCTGACATCTCACATCACTAAGCTGACAAAAGATGATGATGAAAAAAAGGTGTTGGAGGTGCTATGAGGTGATAAAATGCACCACTGCATTGTTGGTAGAGCTATGAATCAGTAAAACTATTTAAGCACTTTGGAACTAATAAGCAAATTAATGACCAGAATGTCCATACCCTTTGATCTAGAGATTCCACTACTAGGTTTATGCTCCAAGGAGACAATTGATAAAGAGAGTCCCTATATGCACCAGAATATTTGTAGTACTCTTTTGTGATAGCAAAAGCCTATTGATTGGGGAAATTAGCAAATTGTGGTCCGTGACCATAATGGAATATTCCTGGGTTGAAAGAATTGAATGTGTGTGATGGATACAGAGAGACATGGAATGAATGGCTCCAAAGAAGATAAATGAGAAGACATTCACCCCACTTCTTTGAAGAGATGGTACATTGCCTGTATTTTCAGACATTAATTTTGTTGATTTCTTTTAATTTTTAAAAAACATTTGTGGTATGAGATGGCTGTAGAGGGGACATTTGGAGAGATTTTGGTTATGAAAAAAATGGTCCATTATAATCTAGGAAAAACTTCTTTAAGGTTAAATATGTGAGAAGTATTGATAGACTTCAGATGTTTTCAAATCATTTCTGAAAATTTAATAATGAGTAGAGCATTAAATATGAAAGGACAGTTTAATGGATTTGGCTTCTAGTTACAAATTTTACAACCTTACTTGGGGAAAAAATTCTGCTTTATAACCAAGAAACTGTTGTATTAAACAAAATTGTAGGTCCCTGGCTTCAGTTTCTTTTGTTGCTGTTGAATTTTTCCGGCCATCAGCTCAGAGACTGATAGAGGAGAAGGGGGCAGTGGATGCATTGGCAGCAGCATTAGCGCACATCTCAGGTGCTTCCTCTTTCGAGCCTCGATCCTTGATCAACTCTGATAAGGTACAGATCCTTGGGGCAGTGATAATGGAGGGCAGCAAATTCTAACCAAACCTCAATAAAAGTGCCTTAGTTCCATGATTGTTTTAACTCCCTTTATGTTCTTCCTGTGTCCTATGAAAGCAAAAATGCTTTGTGCTGTAGGGAATTCTCTCTTAAGGAACTTCCTCCTTCAGGAAATGTTGAGTCATACTGCTGTCCCAAACCCTAGGATCTTGGGAAGGACCCAAATGCAAAAATTCTTTCAAACAGCCTTGACTGCCGGCCATCTAGTCTGTCCTTGAGCATGTTTAGCAGTGAGGAGCCTACTTTGAAGAGACATGGCATTCCCCTCTCTACAGGCCTGTCATCCCAAAGAGCTTTTTATGGAGGTGAAATGTACTTCCTGGGTGTTCCCCCAGAGAACCCAGCACTGCAGCCCCCCTTGGGGAGCCACACAGATTCTGTATTCTCTTCTAGGTGTTCTGCCTCACCCAGCCCCTGCCAGGCAGTTGCTGCAGCAGGCCTCTTTCCCTTCTCCCCCAGTTCCTGTCTCCAAGGCCCTCCCCAGTCACTCAGTGTCATGCCTGCAGGCTCCGCTCTCCTTTTTGGCTGCCACCTCTGTGGTACATCCTCCAGCAGCAGCCTAAATAAAACAACTAGAAGTTTCTAAAGTACTTGGGGCTCCCTGTCGCCTCTGAGGCTGAGGAATAAGCTCCACTCTTGAGCTTTTAGTCCTCCACAACGTGGCTCCAACCTTCCTTTTTGGCCTCAGTAGACTTTCCTCCCATCCCGACTCCTGCTGAGCAGCCTGCTTGCTTCTCTTGTTAAACTTCCTCTTCTGCCTCTGGGCCAGGCCAGCCTCCTAGAACCACCTTCTGCATGAAACCTGTCCTGGCCTTCTTCCTAGCTTCCTTCCGAATATACTTCTTTCTACACATATGGGCTGCCCTGCTAGAATGTAAGCTCCACGAGGGCAGGGACGGCTTCTTTGGGGTCTTGCATCTGCCCAGCTTATAACAGGATTTAATAAATGCTTGTCGACTCATCAGTTGGTGGTACCTTTCTGGGGATCCTCGTTTATCGGTGTTTATCTTAAACAGTGCCTGGAACTGGAAACAGTGCAACCCAGGGTGGTCTGACTGCTTGGTGCGTTATCTCATTTGAGGCTGATGGAATCTTTTATCCCCATTATACTGAGGAGAAAGCTGAGGCTCAGAAAAGTAAAGCAAATTTGCCCACGTTTCACAGTCAAGGGGCAGAATCCAAATTCTCTTCGGATTTTTCAACCTGATTGAGCATAATCATGACTTCCATTGGCCCAAGCACTACACTTCTATTTATGCAACCTGAGACGCTCTTCTTTCTCCCAATAGTGATGCCTCTGAAGACTTCCTGTGAACCGTTGCCATTGATTTTGTGGACCCAGAACGCATGACTTTCTGTCACATTTTGTGTTGTTGGTTTTAACTCGGGGCTGTAGCTTGAAATCCAAGTAACATGCTATTTATAGGAATTGAGCTGTTTAAAACCCATTGTTTATCTTTAAATGTGCAGTGAACTTTGAAAGGAGAAAGCACCAATTCTACTATTGCGGGCTTCCACTTTTTTCTTTCTGCCTTAACTTCTCTCAGCCTCTTCTCATCATTTTGTTTTCTGTGTTAACGAGGCATTTCGGACATCTGGCCTGTTTCAGATGAAAAGTCTCTGCTGTAATAAACTGGGTTCTAATAAGTAACAGTGTTAATAAGAGCTGAGTCTAGAAACCAAGTGTTCTCCCTCCTCCATTTTTTCCCTTCCTTTACTATGTGAAGAAGCTTATACCAGTGTTTTATTAAGTATTAATTTCTTGAAATTTCTAATGACTTTAGGTGGCACTTGGGATTTATTCAGTAAATGCCAAATCCTGTTTTTGAGAAATTTGTTTTGAGATACTCCTGCCACATGCTGTGGGCATATTGAATGACCTTAAGGTGCTCAATCTGGTAGTAATTATCTGTATTTTAAATAACATTAGAGAAGAATAATTAGGTTGATTTTTTTTGTTTTTTTCCAGCTAATTTATGTAAATGAAAATGCTTGTATTTATGAGTGGTTGGAAGCTCTGCATTCACACATACGATTTACAATAATCTCTTTGTCTTGCTTTATGTGTGTGATTTTAAAGGCAAAATCTGTTTTCTTTCATTATCCTGAAATCCATCCTCCATATTAACTGTGATCTTTACTCCTGAAGGGGTTCGTGACCATGACTCTACAAAGCCCAGAAGAGTTACAAGACATCAGCACTGCACGGAAGGAACTTAGCAGGAAGCTGAGTAGCGACACCATGTCCCGGATTGTACGGATGTGCCTCCTAAAGGGGAAAATGGTAGGCTCATAATTCCTCTAAAGAGCTTTGTAAGCAAATATAAACTCTCTGGAAAGTTAGCAGGTTTGGGGTTTGGGCTTTTATAGCACTCCCCAAAATCTCTTGAATCTAGCTTTTAACTCTTATCTTCTCTTTTGGAATCAAGACTGTGTGTTGATTCTAAGGCCAAAGAGTGGTAAGGGTTAAGCCATGTGTCGCTCAGCTAGGAAGTGTCTGAGGCCAGGACCTCCCATCTGTTGGTCTGGCTCTCTATCTACTGAACCACCTAGTTGCCCCTGGGGCTAGTATGTTTCTGCTAAAATATTGGGGCTGCAGCAGTAGCCCTTCTCCAAAGAAAGCTAAAAGTCACTCATGTAGCTTCACAAAGAGGCAAGACATAATTTTTTAGTCTTCTATCTTCTGTTAATTCAAGTTGGATTGGTGTTTTCATTGATCTGCCATCCCAACACCCAGACAGCTTTCGAAGAGGACTAGACATTTGCTTCAGCATCACAGAGTGTCATAAAACTGCCCATTTAAAAAAAGTTGTTATACTTACATGTGGTTCAACTTAGCCTTTTCACAAAAAAATTAAATTTTTGGTGAATACCAGCAAAACCTGTTTTAGGGAAAGAGTCTCCCCCAAGTATTTCAAAGTTAATGTTTTACTATTCTCTTTCCTAGGGTGTATGCTTTGATATTCCAACGAGTGAATCAGAGCTAATGCAGGTAATTTTCTTTTATGCCTATTACAATTTTTTTTTAAATTTAAACCTTCCCTTCTGTCTTAGAATTGATACTAAGTATCAATTCTAAGGAAAAACAGTAAGGATTAGGAACTGGAGGGGTGGGGCATGTGGTTTGTCCCATGGTCATATAGCTAGGAAATGTTTGAAGCCAGGTGTGAACTGGTTCTCCTCTTCAGTTATTAAAGTAGCTGTTCTGAATATAATTTGATTGTGTTAATCTGGTTGTTGCAAATTGTAGCTGGTTTAAAAAAAAAAACTACCCTATTCTCAATTTAAACACCCCAAAACCAGCATTTCCCTATACATAGCAAAGCAGAAAAATTAAGATTCTATGTGAAACCACAAATCTCCATGTTATGCTCTCTGCCCTTAAAAAACATACAACAAATTCTTCGTTCCTTCAAAACTGTCCTTTTCGTTCTTCTTTCTGAACTTTTTTTCTTGTGTGCATTTAAAAAAAAGTTTTACAATGGCTTTTTTTTTCCTCCTTGGTGTCACTTTCATAACTTGTTTGGAAATATTGGTCCATTTTCTGTTGACAGTGAAAGTTCTGTGTACCACCATAAGAACACTAAAATATCCTTTATCCCATTCTGATATGATGGGGCAAATCAAATAAATGCCTTAAGTACTTAAGGTGAACACCTCATAGAAATTTGTAAATGAAAATTCCTTATCTTCTGATCCCAGTATGACATTAAAACCTCATTTATTTTTCCATAATCATGAGTAGATTTTTCACATCATTATTTTCCTTTTAGCCATCTATTTTAAAAAATAACTTTATGGATGCTAATATTTGTTTTATTTTATTTTATTTTTATTGTCATGCAAAACACTTCCATATTAGCCATTGTTGTAAGAGCAAACTCATAATATAACCAAGATCCCAAAATAAAGCCATAAATATACTGATGTGTAAAAGGTGACTCCAACAGTTCTCTCTGGAGGTGAAAAGCATTCCCTGTCATAAGTCTTTCTGGATTGTCCCAGGTCATTGCATTGCTGGGAGTAGCCAAGTTTTCACAGATAGCCGTTGTACATCACTGTTTTTGTGTACAATGTTCTCCCGGTTCTGCTTATTTTTCTCTTCATCAGGTCCTGCAAATCTTTCTAGCTTTTCCTGAAATCATCTTGCTTATCATTTCTCATAGTACAATAGTATTCCATTACCAATGTTCACCATGTTTTGTTTTCCCATTCCCCAGCTGATGAATATCCCCTCCATTTCCAATTCTTTGCCACCACAAAAAGATCTGCTATATATATATATATATTTTATAAGTAGGTCCTTTCCCCTTTTTTATCTCTTTTTGGGATACAGACCCAGTAGTGGCATTAATGGATCAAAGGGGATATGGTGCTAATATTTCTAGACTATATTGTCAACTAAATTTGCCAGTGTCTTGCTTTGAGGTCTATTGTGACATGGAGGTTCCCCTGGATGCTTAAGGGAAAGCAAAGGGGGATGAGTGGATGGATTAACCATGGCAATAAAGGCTGTAGAGTATATGATTTCTCTAGTTTGAAGGAATAATGATGTGAACAGAACTCCAGGTCTTCTAAGCATTATACCTTCCCTGTCTCCTACAGTTCCTGAAGGGAGTCATGTAAGGGGTAAATTGGCTTGGGTTCAAATCTTTCTCACTGTATGCATGGAGGCGAGTGGCAGTGATGATCCTTACATTTCCTGGAACATCACTGTCAGTAGTAGTTAGAATGGCATCTACCACTTCCCACATCATGGGGTTAGAGATTGGGGGGGTCCCCTCAATCTGGAAAAACTGCATAAAATGTTTTGTCCCTTCCTTGACAGCAGAGAAGCAGTCTGAATTTTTTTTCTTTTATGGGATTTTTACTGTATCTATGGTATTAAAAGATAAAATATCTTTATATTATATAATTCTATATGTAAATTTAATTTTTTATGCTGACCTGTGATGTATTGAAACCAAAATGGAGAGTCAGGATGTGGAAGGGGATACCTATAGTTTGAGTTCTTAGAACTTTTCATGGTTTTTACTCTTTTGTCTGGCTTTCTCATGCCAGATATTTTTTTCTTGTGCTTGGAAAATTGACATCCTAGATGGTTGGTTTAGATCAGTGGTTCTTAACCTTTTCTGTGTCCATCTATTGAAGCCTATGGACTCCCTCTCAGAATAATGTTTTTAAAGGCATAAAATAGGATTGCAAAGGGAATTCTAAAAATCCATGACCTTAGGTTATGAACCCTGTTCTTTAGAATTTAGAATTAGATAATTCTGAATAAAAAGGTTCAGATCCTCTCTCTTAAGACTAAAGTGTTTTAGCTGTTTTTTTGCAGCTAACATGACATCTATTTGGGCTTCTTGGTGATCCTTCTTTACTTCTTGGCTTGTGTCTGTATCCTCATTACTTTAGTTTGCAATATA
This sequence comes from Monodelphis domestica, assembly GCF_027887165.1. Taxonomy (NCBI): domain Eukaryota; kingdom Metazoa; phylum Chordata; class Mammalia; order Didelphimorphia; family Didelphidae; genus Monodelphis; species Monodelphis domestica. The sequence goes on from NC_077227.1 coordinate 30,750,703, forward strand.
AATGTTTTCCTGAACGAGAGGGGAACTTCAGTTCTGAAAAGGGGGGCTGTTTACTTATTTCTGAAATTATTTGGGGTAATTTTTATTCATCTTTAAATTGTCTTTACAGGCAGAGTGGAATGATTCAGATTGGATATTATCTGTGCCAGATGCATTACCAGAATTAGAAGAATATTATGATGGAAGGAGATCCTCTAACACCAGACAGAGAGGTGGCCGGTCAGGTGGTCGTTTTGGAGGAGGACGATCAGGTGGCCGTTCTGGTGGCCGGCAAGGTGGCCGGTCAGGTGGCCGGCAGGGTGGTGGTCGGTCACGGAGTCGACAAGATAACAGGAGGCGTGGAGGCGGAAACAGATCAAGAAGTCGGGGCAAGAAACGAAGTTCTGACAGTTAATTCTGCTGTTATAAGCTAGTTCATTGGGTCAAATCATGTGTATCATCCACCACAAAATGGGTCTTCATAGTTAAGGGGTGTGCCTGCTATTTGCAAAAGCACTTGGGTCATATTTTTCAAAAATAACATTACGACCATTCATGTGAAAACAGATCTACATATCCAGTTATACCTTTGAATAAAAAAAAACTTTTATTGTCTCTTTTCACTAAATGTCAAAATGTCAATGTCTTCAAAATTTCTCAGGCCCCTTGCTTAAATCCCTCTTGAATCCATGACTTTAGTGGTGTCAGCCTTGGCGTTGTTTACCCAGTCTCACAGTATCTCAAGAGGAGAGGATCCCCTCTACAAGACCGGGACTGCAGCCCATGCTGAAAACTGGGACAAAGAACCTGTGCGCACCCTTGTGTAGATGGGCAGCCCGCCCCTCTTCCTAGGCCTGGAACTGCTAGGAAGAACTTGTGTTATAGCTAAAAAGGCCAGCCAGGCCTGGCGAGATAGATGTGTCTCTCCCCAGTTCTGGGTGTTGGGCACTAATCACTGAACCTACTGCCAGGCCTACCCCGTCCCTTGCCTTTCAGACTTGCCCAGCGCATGAGAACTCATGCCTCTGGCCTAGCTGTCGAGAACCCCGGACCACATCCAGTGCTGAACCTGAGCAAACGTTACCCAGGTTATTCACGTGCTGTGCTCCTGTTCGGCTCATTGTTTCCCAAGGTGATGAACGCTTTGTGTGTGGGAAGAGAAACTGGCCATTAGAGGTGTAAGGTGACCAATACGGGGCACCTGGAGAACCAGGTCTAGAGATGGGAGGTCACTTCCTGGCCATGTGACCCTGGGCAAATCCTTTAACCCCCACTTGCCTAGCCCTTACCTAGATCTGCCTTAGAATTGATACTTAGCCTTGATTCAAAGATGAGATAAAGGTTTAGAAATGACCAGCTTTCTTTCCATGCCCCCGTCTCTTTCCTGGACTCCTGGATTATTTCGTGGGCTACTTTTAATTCTTTTCACTTGTGCTGGTGTATTGGCAATGTTCTCCATGCTCATAGTACAGTTGAGTCTCTCCTTGGGCTCCCATGAATTGCCTGATAGGATTCATTACCAGTGATGGGGAAACATCACAGAAGAGCATGTCCCATCCAGAGCCATGTGGCCTTTGTGTAGGAAGAACCCAGATGCTGGGGGGTGGGCAGCTGCTGCTTTTTGCCCCAAAGATGAATTGTGCAGTCAGCCTTCATCCCTTCACCTCCTGGACCCAGCAGGCCACTGCCGAGGTCAAGGGTACAGAGATTAGACAGAAGATGTCAGCGCTGCTACAGACCTTAGTTTAGTAAGGGATGAGACCGATACCAGGTGCTGTGACATCCAGTAGAATTGTGGAATGTCACTCAAGGGGGAAATGACTTGTCTAAGGGCACATGAGTTCCTGCCGGAACAAGGATGTCATAAAGACAGAGGTATGGGTAAATAGTAACAAGAATTAAGGGCTGAGGAGATGGAGAGAATTTCCATGAGTCAAAGTGGGAGTGGGGAGAGAAGGGAAGGGACTGCTGAGTTATCGAGGCGCTAACCTCTACCTGTGGAGTGAAAGGGCATAGAGCCAGATCAGAGCCCCATGGAACACTTGAGAAGGGTACAGAACAAACAACTTTTTGTGGAAGAGTGGGTCAACTTTTAATGATGCTTGCAAGAAAACAAAGCTATTATCTTATTTTTAATGGAAGAAACAGGCTCAGAGCTGTTACGACTTAAACTCTGAAACTAGTGATTTTCCCACTGCATCAGTGCCTTCCCTCATAATGAAGAGTCTTAAATGTCCCGAAGGAGTTTGTGTTTTACCCCAGAGGACGCAGGAAGCCACGGAAGGCTTTCGGGTGGCGAAATGACCCCGTGATTTTTGTTCCTTGGTTAAAGACAAAAGGAGGGAGACGGGAGGCATGTCCAGGAGTGCCTGCTTTAAGACATCCAAAGGGTGCTCCTCTTCATCCCGGCGAGAACGGTGACAAGCCATCCCTCTTTGTCCACGGAGTAGAGAAGCTCAGCAGGGCTAACCTCACTGTTGCTTCGCGGGCGTCAGGTGGGATTCTAACTCCAGTCTCTTGAGGCTTTCCCCCATCCCACTCTTCCTCTGAGCCTCTGTTTCCTCTCCTGTAAAACTAGAGGGTTGGAGCAGATGGTGCTTGAGGTCTTTTCCGTGCCTTTCTGGGCCAGAGACAGGAGTCCAGTCTAGGTCTTGACCCTCCCAATCCAGGGTGCTGAGCGCGCACCCATTTGTCACCCTCCCTCTACACCCTCCTCTTCATGTTCAATTCCTTAGCTTCTATCGAGACGGATGGGGGAGCAGCTCTCTATGGACCCCCGACCTGAAAAACATTCCTATTCATTTAATATTGTCACAATGTTTTCCATTCTGGTAACTTACTAAGCGCCTATTGGCCGTCAGGGACGCTGACTGCTCCGGGTCCTGAGGCTGCGAGGGTAAAGATTGCTGTCGGAAAGCCCCAGAGCGCATGCGCGATCGCCTATCTCGGCTCCTTCTTCGGTCCTTTAGCCCTGCCCAGCACTTCCACGTGGGTGTCTGGAGCACGAGTCCGCTTCCTGCTTCCGGCCTCGGAGGAGGTGACGTTGCCGGCTGTCTGCTTCCTCTCCACGAGGCTGTCGGTTACGGAGCGAGCTAGCGGCCGTACTACTATGCCGGGGAAGCTTCTCTCAGAGACCGAGATCGAATCGGAGGCGGTCATGGAGGCGGCGGAGCAGACGCGGAAACATAAGCATAAGGTGAGGGCTGGAGGGGTTTTGGGGGGACGTCTGGCGCTAGCTCCACGTGGATCCCAGGCTGGGCCCCTGGCTCCTCTGAGCCTGTTTGCCCCTAACGACCCGGGCCTTGGGCTGGAGGGGACCTTTGACACCCCCTCCCCCGTCGCGCCTCCCATGTGAGGAAACTGGGACCCTGAGAGGCGAAGAGCTCCATGTCCTAGATCGCGGGGTTACGGGTGGACTCGGGGCCGCGTTACCGAAGGGAAACGGGCACCGGGAGCCTGAGCGGGGCTTCGAGGCTTGGGAGGCGTGGGGTGAGTGCCTAACCCCCTCTTCTCCCGAGCGAATAAAGTGTGTAGCGCCCGGGTGGTGGTGTCAGTATTGGTCATGGAGCTGGTGCCAGTGGTGCCGGTGCAGGTGCTGTTAAAAACTCGACCCCTTCTGGCCGGATCGGCGGGTCACTGACCCATCCCTTCCAACTCGAGCCCCCCCTATTCCCCACCCTCCCTCCACTTCCCCATCCCGGTCTTGGTCCTGGCACCCCTCGGAACCTACACGTGCTCTCGCTGCTCTGGGAGATGCCTACGTCATTCGGCCGGCTTGAAGTCACTGCCCAATGGGCGGGCGTCCCGGACCTGGGGGAAGGGTTGGGGACGAGCCGGAGGGCGTCCCCGCCCATCTGTCTGCTGCCTAGGAGCATTGATGAAGGACTTGTGTGCCAGGCACTGTACTGTGCTGGGGATACATTGGGGGGGAAAGGATTTAGGGAGACCATTTATCAGTCGCTTGTCATATGCTTAACAACTGTGCTAGCTGCCCAGGATACAAGGATAAAGCAAGAATAGTCCCAATTCTCAATAAATTGGGCTGCTTATGCTCCAGGGATTGTCCTGTGTGCTGGTGATACAAATACAGCAAAACTTTCCAGGAGTTTATTTGCAGTGGAGAAGACCACAAATGAAGGGGAGCTTGTTTGGGAACAGTTGGATATTCCCTTGAAGGCGAGTTAAGTAAGAATATCACTGTAGGTTCTGGTCATGGTAACTTTACCCACTTAAACAATGACGGGAGCTTTTTTGATGTGGGAATGTTCTCAAAGTTTAGGTTTATTTTGTAAATGATCCTACCAGTCTTCCCATAGAATTGCAGCTTTTGTGAAATAATGTTTCTAGACACTTTTTGATTAGGACTCTTGTTGGCTGTCAAAGGAAGATTGATCCCAGGAACCCTGATGAGGACTGAAATGGTAGCACAAGGTGGGAGTAGAGTATGTTGAAGAAAGATTCACATCTATAATAAGACCTACATTTAGGACCAGTGTTTGGTCTATATTTTTTTGCATATGTTTATGAATTGAGGATTGGGAAAGTTTCATTACTACTAATAACTTAGTGAACAATAAAAGGCATTTTTTTGTGTTTATCCTTCAGGTAGCCAGGAAAAGTAGGCTAGGGGGTAGATAGATATGCTTCTTTTGGTAGAAAACTGTCATAGCATTGATTTGTCATAACTGAGAGTCTCTTACCAAGATTATTTACCAGTATCGGTGACTTTTCCTCCTACCAAACTCTGGTTTGAGGTATGTCTTTGAGCAGCCAGGGTATTATCTCCTGAGGCATCACCCATTAGCTAAAACATCCCTGGGACAAACTCACTTTCTTTGCAGCTCTTGATTATTTCTACTAATTAGGTAAAAGAAAAGTGGAAAATTGAAATGTAATTTCTAAATAGCTAATCTCTAAAACTCTGAAACAGTTTTAAAATTTCCAGCACTCTCCCGGAATGATGGTAATGGAATAGCTAAATGCCTTTTCACCCACTATTTCTCTATTCCCCCTCAGAAAAATGTATAACTAGAGGGAGGTTGTAGCAGTGCTTAGATTTAGTAAGAATTACCAAAAGAGGGGAGGGCAGTTTGGTCCAGTGGGGATGTCACTGAAGCTGGAGTTAACATTGTGTAACCTTGACAGAGGGACTTGCGTTCTCTTGAGGTGGATCCAGCTGGCCTCTGACCTTTCCTGCAGTTTTAGATCTAGGATCCTATGACTTAGAATTCCTAGAGTAGTTGGAAAAAATAAGGCAATGGCCAGGTGCAGTTAATGTTTATTTTAGTAGTTGTGAATAGAGGAGTGAAAAGATTTCTTATTTAATAAGTTGATTTTGGTCTTAATGTGGGTCTCGTGTATTTATCTTTGAATTTTGCAGAAAGATAAAAAAGAGAAATCAAAAAATGATAAACTGGAAAAGGAGCCCCAGGAAGAGACTGAGGAGCTTGACTCACCTAAGCCCAAGAAGGTAAAAAGGGGGGAAGAAGTCATTTCTCCAAAGCCTAAAAAGGCTAAGAAGAAAGAACAACTCCCAGAGGATGAGGAAGACTCTTCTCCTAAACCAAAAAAGGCCAAAAAGAGTGAGGAAGGGTCTGTGGATGAGCCCAAAAGCCTGAAAGAGAGAGGGGGGGCTTCTACAGATGAGGTCAGCCCTAAGGCCAAAAAGACTAAAAAGAAAGAGGTGCCTTCTGAAAATGAAAGCCCCCTGAAGCCTAAGAAGACCAAGAAGAAGGACAGAGAAGTAAATGGAGACACTGGAGAAAAAAGACCAAAACTAGAGAAGGTGAAAGTAAGTAATGGACTGTCCCACTCCAAACAGGCATCTGATTCTGAGGAGTCCTCCGATGAAGAAAGTCACAGTGAGGAGGAGCAGGTGAGGTGGCAGGAGAGTGTTTTGTGGGTGGTTTGTGGTTTAAATCATTGGTTCCAGTTAATAGATTTCTATTCTAGATGTGGTCTGAGCCAGGCAGAGGTCATGGAGCCCAAGACACCTTGTTCTGGTCATGGTATATATTGCTGCAGCCGAAGATGAAACATACAGGAAAATACAAGGGGAGGGAAGGAGAGAGAGTATGAGCAATCAAGGGAGTCAGGAAAGGTTTCATGTAGAAGGTGTTGACTGCAGAGAGGGACTGAGGTAGAGGTGAGGGGGAGTGGGCAATGCCATGGCCTAAAGACAAACTTTGCTAGGCTGGACCTTAGTGGACAGGACTTTTGGGTCTGTCGCTTTAATAAGAATTGACAAGGCTGGTACCTTGGCTATTCTCAGCTTTAGGAGTCCCCGTTCACAACTCCATATCACAAACATATCAGGGAGAATACCAGTGGAAGGAGAATTTGGCTGTAGAATCATAGGCTTCTCTTTAGAGATTTAAAGCTAGAAGGGGTTGTCTAGTAGCTATTGGGTCCAACCTCTTCATTTTACAGATGAAGAACAGACTCAGATAAGGAAAAAGACTTGCCCAAGGTAACATCAACAAGTGTTGATCACCCCAGGGAGAAAAAAAGCTCTGAAAATTGTTGGTTCCCACATTGGAGATTGTACCCTGAAGTTGGAGTGTTGATGGCTCAGAATAGAATGTTCAGCCACTGACTTTGTGAAGCCAGAAGTTTGGGGAGAAAAGGACTTGGTGGGCTAGAAAAGCCCTTCTGGGTACATTAACATCCCTAAGTCCCACTTTGGTGTAGCCAGCAATTGTCCTTGTGGACTATAAGAGAAGGGGCTGAATAGTTGTGTTCTTTTTTTTTTTAATTTCACTTATAATGCAGTTTATGCTTTAAAAGTAGAGTACAAAGGGAAAAAAATTTATGAGAAATCCTAGCTAATATGAGCTTATTTATATTTTGTGACATTATTTCACTATGAAGGTGCCTTTTTTAAAAAACTAATCCAAATATTGTTGTATTGTTGTTTAGGTACATGTTTTTGGTTTCTGCTTTAAGATTGTGTTAATTTATATGCTTACTATGTGTGTATGCAGGAAAATCATCTTCCTAAAGGATTAGAAAGCCACACCCTTAGTTCTAAAGCATTAAAATCCCAGTTGCCAGCTGGACTGACAAAACAGGTCAAAGAAGAAGAAGAAGAAGAAGAAGATGATGATGATGATGATGATGATGATGAAGATGAAGACCAAGAGTTAGAGAACCCCAAAAAAGACAAAAAGAAGGAAAATGAGAAAGATTCTAATGCTGAAGACACTGAGGTATGTTTAGACTGGACATGATGTAGATTATTTGCTAAGATTTGATAGGCTTGTGTTTGGGTCAGGCCCAGTAATCTTTTTATATGTTGGTGGATCTGACTGCAGGAAGCATACCTGGAAAACAGGGTGCCAGACATTGGTTTTTGAGACAGCTTCTGTTTGGAGTTCTTGGAGTTTGTGGTTTGGGTCATGTGCTTGGGTCACTCTAGTGGTTTATTATTACTTCTGGGATCCAAGTCAGAGTCCTAATGACAAAGCTTTATCTAGCTGGGCTTCAGTCGGTCTTTTTTTTCATGATTGTAGAACTAGGAAAGACCTTATTGTACGTGATTTACTTTTCTGTGCTCTTCAGCCCAGCCAGACTAGCCTGCTGGGTATCTGATCTACACTGTATCCTTCTGGGTGCTTTGGCCCAACCTGCCCTCCCATGCTTACAGGGCTCTCCTCACCTCTGCTTCTGATCTTCATAAGCTGGCTCCCTGAACCTTTCTCCCCCAAGTTACCTTGTGTTTATGTGTGTGAGACTATCTCCCCAGATAAAATGTAAACTCCTTGAGGTCAAGGACTGTCACTTAAGTCTTTGTATCCCTACTGCCTAGGATACAGAGATAATTGATAGATGTTCTTTGATTGATTGATAATTTTGGCTTGAGTTGACCAAAAATAATCAAACATTTGTATTCTGGAAACTAATTCTGGCTTCTCCCTTTTTTAAAAAAACAAACAAACAAACAAAAATCCCTCTCAATCCACTGAGCTACCCCCTTTTTTTCTTTTTTTTTTAATATCCTTGTAGGAGTTTTCAAAGTCCAAATATCATAAAAATTTTGTAGTAAGTTCTTTATTTTTTAGTCTAATTTTGCTTCCCACGTTAAAGGTAAATTGACATAGGGCTTACTAAATAACAATCTTTAAAGTGTATTTATGCCAGTGTTTGATTGTAAATAGTCCATAATGGTTTTTCATTTGAGTAAGCCTGTTCTTTGATATTAATGTTTGGGAGGGTCTTAGTACATCCATTGTATTAAACTAACCAAAAGATATTTACTGTGTACTAGGTAGGCACTGGGGATACAGAAACAAAACAGTCCATAGCCTCAAGGAGCTTATTTCTGATGTGTGTGTGCTATGCTGTAGAAATGCCTGGTTTTTCTTTTTTTTTAAAGAGTATGCACATGTTCTTCCTCTTTATAGACAATAAGGTAAAAACCTAATAAAAACTGCCTTTAGTTGCATGCCCAAATCATTGATCTGTCCTTTCTCTTATTTATTAAGCATTTAGAGAGATAAATTTCCCCCTAAGCATAGATTTGGCTGCATCCCATACATTTTAGTATAGTGTTTCCTCATTGTCATTTTCTTTAATGAATTTGTTGATTGTTTCTATGATTTGTTCTTTGACCTATTCGTTCTTTAGGATAAGATTATTTAGTGTCCTATTAATTTTTAGACTTTCTGCTGCCCTTTATTGAATGTGATGTGAAAAGTTCTGCCATTGTGAGATTTTTATGCCCTGTTAATATGGTTGTTTTTGTTTTTTGTGAAGGTGCCATTTACTGCTGAGGAAAAGTGTATTCCTTTCTATTCCCACTCAGTTTTCTCCAGAGGTCTATCATATCAAACTTTTCAAAAGTTTTATTTACCTCCTTAACTTCTTCCTTTTTTATTTTTTGGTTGGATTTATTTAGTTCTGAGAGGGGAAGGTTGAGGTTTCCCACTAATATTATTTTACTGTTTCCTTTAGTAACTCATGTAACTTCTTTTGGAATCTGGATGCTATGCTATTTGATACATATTTGTTTAATATTGAAGTTGTTTCATTGTATATGACCTTTTATCAAGATGTAATGTCCTTATCTCTTTTTTTTTTTAAACCCTTACCTTCTGTCTTGGAATCAGTACTGTGTATTGGTTCTGAGGCAGAAGAGTGGTAAGGACTTGGCAATGGGGGGGGGTCAAGTGACTTGCCCAGGGTCGTACAGCTGGGAAGTGTCTGAGGCCAGATTTGAACCTAGGACCTCCCATCTCTAGGCCTGGCTCTCAATTCACTGAGCTACCCACCTGCCTCCCTTCCTTATCTCTTTTGATTAGATGGATTTTTACTTTTGCTTCATCTGAGATCATGATTCCTACCTCTGCTTTTTACATTAGCTGAGACATAGTAAGAAATCTCTCTTAAAGGAATTCTTTCCTTCAGCTTTGTTTTTTAGGAAGGGATTATGGTAGTGATATAGGAAGCTACTAATTTTATTTATTCTGCTTCTAAAGTGCTTGCTCTCTCTCTCTCTTAATAGGAGTTATCTGCAGAGCAGAAAGAAGGCGCTTTCTCTAATTTTCCCATCTCTGAAGAAACGATTCAACTCCTCAAAGGTATTTATTAGCCAAAAAAGTAAAATTGATTAGCCAGTTGTTTGGTATCATGTTGAGAAAGGGATTGTTTTTATTGATGAGATGATCTCTCTTTTGAGGTGCTATAGTAAGAATTGGGGCAGGGTAAGGTCCCTTAAAATTCTAGGTCTTCTAATTAAGGACTTAAGAATTTATTGATATACTTGAGGGGCAGATTACTGCAGCCCCCTCTTTTCACCTCCCCAGGTTTCAGTTCTCCTCATCTGTACAATGAGATCTTGGACTAGATGTCCTCTTAGACGCCTTGCAACCTGAGATCTAGGGTCCTTCTAGAAATAGCTGTGAACTCCCTCTGTCTGGCACCAGAAAATTGGGTATAAAGGGAGAAGCAAGTTGAGGGCATTTGTTGCTAGTAGAGTTGCAAAGAGTACATATAGAACAACAGTTTTTTTCCTCAGGAGTAGATGGACTAATGGGAGACAACACCTAAAAGGGAGCAGAAAATCTAGGATTGGGGGGGCAGTGGAGGAAGAAAGAAGGGCTTTCCCTTTGCTTTTAGAGCTCTCCCCTGTGTAGGCCTTTTTTTTATAAAGGAAACAGGCTCTCTGGTCCCAGATTTTCATGGCAATATTCCAATCCCTTGGAATCCCTAGGAGGGTGAGAGCAGAGTATACGCTCCCTTTAGATATGAAAGAAGAAAAGACTGAGAGAATAGCTCAGGCCAGCAGGATCCTGAGGGACCTGGAGGGAAGGAGGGATGGAGGGGTGCTGAGTCAGGGCCTATGCCCTAGAATCTAGCCTTCATGTCAATGCTCATTTGTGCCACCCCTGGGCTGCCCCAGTTGTTCCAGAGAAGGTTCAGTTGTGGCTTATAATGATTTTGAAAGAAAGAAGATGCAAGATTGCAGTTTAACAGCTATATTGGTGGTGTGCTAAAGGAGGACCTCAGGGCTCCAGGCCCAACCAGGTTGTTCTGTCACATTGTCATTTTAAAAAATCATTGTATTCCTTCCCAGCCCGAGGAGTGACCTACCTGTTTCCTATACAAGCAAAGACGTTTCATCATGTGTCTAGTGGGAAGGACTTAATCGCTCAAGCCCGGACAGGAACGGGGAAGACGTTCTCTTTTGCCATCCCCTTAGTTGAAAAACTTCAGGGAGATTCTCAGCCCCGACCAAGAGGCCGTGCACCGAAGGTAGCTCAGTGGCCCACGGAAGCTTGCTTCCTGGCCAAACCCTTTTTCTGAGTGATTTTCAGTTGTTGCTGGTGGGGATCTTCTCAAAAATGCCCTCAAAAAAGAAAGGAATGTGAGGAGAGTTGTTAGAGAAGGGCAACTCTTAGATGAGGGTACCAGGCATGAGCCCGTCTGGAACACCCTAAGGTGTAGGGAGAGCCTGCGCTCTCAAGAGTGACTACAGAGGAGATGGATTTGCTGGGTCCTCACAGCCATAGCTGGTTCTTTGCTTCAAGGACTTGGGGCCGGCAGAGACAGAGAGAAAAAGCATGACTAAAAAGACTAAAGGAGAGGGTGTGAGAGTGGCCAGTGGGCAGGAAGTCAAACCTAGAGCTCCAGGGGAGTCCTGACATCCAGAATTCTTGCCCTTTAATCACTGCACTGATTTCTTAGTAGCTTGGTGGAGTAGCTCTGGCCCTTGAGTTAGGCCGACCCGAGTTCTTATCCAGACTCGGACACTTCCTTGCTGTGTGACTCTAGGAGAGTCATTTAACCCCTGTTTACCTCAGGTTCTTCATCTGTAAAGTGGGGATAATTATGACATTTACCTCCCAGGCTTGTTGTAAGGGCCACAGAAGAGAGTATTTGTAAAGTGCCATGCAGAGTGCCCAGCATTGTGTACACAATTACTCAGTGCTCGTTCCTTTTCTTCCCCTGCTCAAGCCTTATCTCCTCAGTCATAGTTCTAGGCCTTACTGACTTATGAGAGGGAGCGGACCATTTGGGTCATTGAGTGCTGTCGGTCTGGTTTTGGGGCCCAGTTGTCACAATTGGTCTCAAACTTGACCTTTCTCACTAGATCCTGGTCCTCGCGCCTACAAGGGAGTTGTCGATCCAAGTCAGCAAAGACTTCAGCGACATCACCAAGAAGTTGACGGTGGCTTGTTTCTATGGTGGAACACCCTATAATGGCCAGAGTGAGTACAGCCAGAAGGGCTAGAGTGAAGACTCCTGAGCCAACCTGGGGTCCTCTGGGCCTGGGGAAGGGATAGAGGCAGAAGGAGCCCCTGTAACAGCTCCCTCCTGTGGTTACTTGGCAGTTGATCTCATTCGGAGAGGGATCGACATCTTGGTGGGCACCCCAGGTCGCATCAAAGACCATTTGCAGAACGGCCGGCTGGATCTCACCAAGGTGCAGCATGTTGTGCTGGATGAAGTGGACCAGATGTTGGACATGGGCTTTGCTGAGCAGGTGGAAGAAATTTTAACTGTGGCTTATAAGAAAGGTAAGGAAGGCACTGCTGTAATGGAGGGAGTCCATGAGGACCAGGGGCTATGCAAGTCGGACTGAAAATGGGCCGCCTTTCCCTGAACAAGAAGGAGGGTTCCTGTGAGCTTTGGGCTATTTGGGGGATGGTCTTCCTGGGCTGTCACTGGTGATGCAGGCATCAATGGTGGGTGCCCATGCTCATTCAGGCATGGGGACTGCCAGCTCTCTGGGGGGCACTTTCTCTCTTGGAACTTCATTTTCCTCATCTTGAAAAGAAAGGAATTGGACGAGGTCCTCTCTGAGGCATATTCTAACTCCCTTACTGAGGAGTTAGGCTGCTGGCCTGAGTAGCCACAAGAGTCAGCAGCCCAGTGGCTATCTTCCCTTCTCACTTAGTACTCATGAGTCTCACTCAGGCCTTTAGAAAGCACAGCTCCAAAACTTCCTTACTTGGTCTGAGAAATGCATGCAAACACTTGGAAGTCTTACATCATTCTTCCTCTTATATACTTAATGCTGGTTTTTTTCTTCAAGATTCGGAAGACAACCCCCAGACGTTGCTTTTTTCTGCAACTTGTCCTCACTGGGTGTATGATGTGGCCAAGAAATACATGAAATCCACTTATGAACAAGTTGACCTTATTGGGAAGAAGACACAGAAAGCTGCGGTGACTGTGGAGGTAATGGATGAGCTGCTGCTCTTTGCCTTGTTGGTTGGTGCTGATGTGGGGAAGGCTGCTTATCAAACCAGACTTGAGACCAGAAATAAAGAGCTTTTTGCATGTGTTTGGGCTCCAGGGTCTAATGTAGGGCCATTGATGTTTTAGTATTTGAATTAAATTTCAAGATCTTTATTGCATCATTTTCTCTGGCTTCTCTGCTGTACGGGTCTCTCCTTTGACTTTGTTCTGTGTTGTACCCATTAACTAGGTGCTGTTATAGGCAACTAGAAATCAAATAGCCTAATGGAGGATGTTCTTCCAGAGACTGGAAATATATGGTCTCTTGTTGTATCCAGGGAATGCGGAGGGGAAATAACCCCCAACGGAATATGGACACAATAGTATTTCCATTTGTATTTAGCTTTGACTTTGGGGGTCCTGCAATGTTGGGGACATGAACATTCTACTAGCAACATCTTCGTTGTCCTGACTGAGAGTTCAGATGGACAGACGGCTTTAGTGCATCTCCCATGGGCCCCCAAATGACCCTGGGAGGTAGATGTTATGTTCCCTATTTACGAATGAGGACTAAGCCTGTGATTTGTCCATAGTGACCTGGCTAGGAACAGTCAGAGGCAGGATTTGGACCATGCCAGGATCAGCACCTCACACTCGTTAATGAGAAGGAGTCTGGTAGAGAAGGTGGCATATACACTGCTGCTCTTTTAATAAAGGTTGGAAAAGAGAAAATGAGGAGCCCCAGATGGAGATTGTTGTCAGAGTCTTTTGCACAGATGAGCCTGTTTGGCCCTAATGGTCTAAATAAGGAAGATGCTGAAAGTCCTGAGGGAGAGCTTGGGGGACTTCTCTGGTCCCCCCAAGGCAGCAGATGTTTCCTTGCCCAGTCCTGCTGAAGCAATGGGGGATGTCAGCCAGCCACCAGAAGGGGCATCTCTTGGGGCTTAAGGGCTGCCTACCATTGTTGCTCACCTGTCTACTTCTTCTGTAGTAGCAGTGTGGGAGAAGCTATGGGGAAACTTGTGATTTTCATGTTTTGGTAACAGCATTTTAATCATTGGTTTCCTTGGCTTTATGCATTTAAAGCCCTGACTCTGATACTTCTCCACACTGCCAAGGGAGTCCTAAGAATGCCTGCTCTTGTGCCTTCTTTCCTCTCATTTCCTTAGTCAGGACCTACAATAATAATAAGATAGACCAAGGGGACCACCCAGTTTGGTTCGGCACAAAGATTTTTTTTTTTCTTCAAGAACCTGGAGTAGCAATCTCCCAGTCATTCGGTTAACATTTTTCAAGCACCTACTGTGTGCTGAGCACTTTGCCAAACATGGGCAATACAAAGAATGACCTAAGATGGTCAATCCCCGGCTTTGTGCTCACAAACTGATAAGGACAATCCTGCCTAATGTCAAACCATTCAGCTACTAATGGTTGATTTCTGGATGCCCTCAGACAAGGAATTAATTGCTCTTTTTTCTTTCTCAAAGCATTTGGCCATCAACTGCCACTGGTCTCAGAGGGCAGCAGTCATTGGTGACGTCATCCAGGTCTATAGCGGGAGTCATGGACGGACCATTATTTTCTGTGAGACAAAGAAGGAAGCTCAGGAGCTCTCTTTGAATGAATCAATAAAGCAGGTGGGCATCATTCCTGACTGGGGAAGTGGATAGGAGTTCCCATTGCCACCCAGGCTGTGATTGAAGAAGGAAGCTAGCCCTGGGAGAGTCCTTATTTGGGGGATTTTGATGTTGGATCATTATTTTGTGTCCATCTCCTAACTGCCAGTGTGGCTCAAGCACAGAATGTGAGGACCTTCCCCACCAACTGTAGACATAGCTCTTCATGGGAACATATATTGTCAGAGCTAGAAGGGGCCTTAGTGTAAAATTAGAAAAGTTAATTGACTTGCCTATCGTCAAAGAACTCATCTCCTTATTTCCAGGGTATAGGTTCTTTCCATTCTGCCTTGGTTTACCTTTTCCTTTTCATTGTGTACTATATGAGTACATACCCCCTCTGAATATAAAGTACCATTGGATGACTAATGAATGTACCAAATAATTTCCACGCATTTTTCTTTCTAATTTTAGACTAAAACTTTGTGATGACCCCGGATACCTTGGGGATTCTTTGTTAAAAATCAGTGGTTTAAATTTAGCAACTCAAATCCTTTTTTCCTTACTCAGACAGTTTGTTGCTTTGGCAGGATGCCCAGTCATTGCATGGAGATATTCCGCAGAAACAAAGGGAAATTACCCTCCAGGGTTTCCGGAATGGTAAATTTGGTGTCCTAGTGGCGACTAATGTGGCTGCTCGGGGCTTAGATATCCCTGAGGTTGATCTGGTTATACAGAGTTCTCCTCCAAAGGTAAGGATCACACTGCCTTCTTCCTGCTTTTAGACTTGGCCAATTTAAAAATATAGATTTGTATGCTTTGCTTTTCTGAATTTGACAAACACCTATAAGTAAAAAGAGAGAAACAAATAGGAAATCATGCATGTCAAGTAGATCCTAAAGTCACCGAGCTTTACCAAAGCCGTCCTTTTCTTTGTCTCTTCCTCTGAACTTCCTTCTGTACATTACTTTAGGTGCTTTATTGATGTTTTTTTTCCTTCACTAGTTTTGCCCCCCAAAAAACTCCCCTTATAACATACAAACCTCATTAAGCAAAACAGGGCCATATATTTGTCATGTCCTCTAGTATCTGTGCCATTCTATACCTCTAGCCCATCCCTTCTCTTATGGAGGGAGAAGCAGATCTCAGATATGTTGGCCAGACCTCATTTTTTTTAATCAAGAGTCTGAGGGGAGGGAGTGCTTGTGGCCTTTTAGGGCTTGAATTTTCTTTGATGGTGACTTACTAAGTGTTAAGTAGGGGTACTTTAAGTTCTTGATTGATTAACTTAAAATAGACAAAGGGAATACAAATTCCCTTTCATAGTGTGGCCATTCTTGAAATGATTCTCTTCACTCTGGATTGTTCTACCAATTTTTCCAGGTTTCTCAGGATCAATTCATTGTTTACTGGGAGTAATATTCCATTGCATTTGTTCAGCCCTCCCCCAGCTGATGAGCACAGCCTTTGTTTCTATTCTTTGCTACCATGAAATTTTTTTAATACCTAAGTACTTTCCCTCTTTAATTTCTTTGGGGCATGGGGCCTGCACTGTCATAATTCAGTGATTTTTGGGGTGCATTTCCAAATTGCTTTCTGGAATGGAAGGACCCATTCACAGCTTCTCTAACAGTCATTAGTTTGCCTGACCTCCCACTGGCAGTGGTCAGTGGTTTGTTTTTTCCCATCTTTGCCAATATGATGGTTGTGGGGTAAAAACTCAGAATTTTAATTTGCATTTCTCTTAATTATTAGCGATTTGTTGCATTTTGCCATATTGCTGTTGATAGCTAGTTTTTCTTTTCAGAAATATGCATTCATATTCTTCTGCCATTTGCCCCCTAGGAAGTAAGTCTTATTGTTGTATAGAGTGCTCTAAGAGCCTTTTTGGGACTGCCCATCTTTTTTAATATGTTCCCTATATGTCTTGGAAATAAGATCTTATTAAAGAAACTTGCTGCAAAGATTTTCCTAGTTAACTACTGTAAAAAGGAATTCTTTATTCTTTTTCTAATTTAAAGGGAGACCTGGGACTCTTACCATAGAGATGTGTAGAGATTAACCAGCCCACAGGGACAGGAAGTAGACATTATAGAGACAGGAAGTGAGGTAGAAAAAAGTTATAAAAGGAGTCAGTTGCTAACAGGACTGGCAGTTGGCAGGAAAGTTGGCTGTTGGGAGTATGTTGGGCTGGTTGTTGGCATTTAGTTGCTGGAATATAAAGGTGGGCCTGAGCTTACTGAGAGGGCTTTTTGACCTTTTCAGGATTGGGAAGTGACTAGTCTTCTGATGACAGACCTAATTGGGGTTGGATTAAACACTGATTGGGTTGGTTTTGATTGGGCTGGATTGGTTTGGAACTTTGTTGGGGTGGTTGTTATTAGCGGTAGTTATAGCAGTTATAGATAGTAATTATAGGTAGTTATAGGATAACTAATATAGACATTAGGAAATTTTCTTTCTCTACCTCTTTCCTATATTTCTCTCCTTTATTACAGTCATTTTACTATCTATTTTAATTAAACTAAATTGTTCATTGTTAAAAGCTGCTAAAGGTTTCTTTTCTCTGGCTTAAAGATAATATTAATTTACAACTCTACTATATTCTCATTAAAACTTAAATTATTAAAAACTGCTCTTTTATTTTGTCAGTACTCCTAATTTAACCCTTATACTACTTACCTTCTAATTCTAATTGCATTGATTTTTTGGGGGGATAAATGTTATAAAGTCAAAATTGTCCATTTTGTCTCCTATGATCCTCTTCTAATCCCTTGTTTGGTCAAGAACTACCCTTTCCATCTTTGTGAAAGGTAGCTTCTCCCCTTTCCTCTAATTTGTTCATAATAATCACTTTTTATATCTTGGTCATGTATCTGTGGTGTATGGTATGAGATCCTGGTCTAAACTGGGTCTCTTAAGATGACTTTCTAGTTTTACTAATTAGTTTTGTCAAATATTGAGTAATCTTACCCTTTGAGAATTGGGTATACCTGGTTTAATTTTTAAAACATAGTGTACAAACTCTTGTGAGTCTAAAGGTTTACATTGGTGTAATATTAATAGGTATAGGATTAAACAAATCAGTGGCCTTGAAATAATCAGACATAACGGAATTCAGATCAAAGCAGACAATTTTTCACTATGTATTTGTGTTTGGGGGAGGTTGGTTTTACATAAGCATTCTCTTACAACAGTGACCATGTTTTGCATTATAATGCATGTATAACCCAGGTCAAATTGGGGAAGGAGGGAATGAGACAATTTGGATCTTTTAAGTTTGGAATATGTTTGTTGAAAATTGTTCATTACATGAAATCGTGGAAATAAATTATTAAAAAAATTTAAGTACTTTGATTTTTCCAAATTAAAAATAAACAAAAGCTTATACCTAAAAAAAGAAGTAATTAATTCTTTGGTTTATATATAGCATTAAGAAATGTTTGTCTTTATTTTTTTAATAGAAAATAGTGTCATTAAAACTCAAGTAACAAGGGTTTTTGCAAAATAACTTATTTGTATTAAAAGCTCATTTGTATGATTGGCATTCTGACTAAGATGCAGTTTTCTCTCCATCTGCTGGTTCTCTGGGCTGCTGCTTTGATTTTTTTCCCCTTTTTTTCCAATTGTCAATTCTCCATTTCATCATACTAGGATGTAGAGTCCTACATTCATCGTTCTGGACGTACAGGCCGAGCTGGTCGGACTGGAATCTGCATTTGCTTTTATCAGAAGAAGGAGCAGCACCAACTGGCACAGGTGGAACGGCAGGCGGTGAGTGGATGCACTTTCTTTTCAGTACCGTAGCATCATGGTGGCTCTGGGATTGGAACCACTTTGTTTTACAGGTGCTCAGTCCATCCCTCCATCACCTTGTTACACAATCCTTCTCATCCTTCTGAACTTCTTTGCCTCCAGCCAGCCCTAAGCTAAGTTCCCTAAAAGCTGCTGGTTAAGTGAATATGGATCCTGTTGTGGTTACCCTGTGATTCAAAGCCAACCAGAAGAATCTTCTTTGGTATTTTCCAAGTATGGCCATTCAAATTCATAGCTGTAAAAATGGCCGTATTAGACGTTAGGAGGCCATTCTCTGAGGTGCAGTCATGATGGTCCAGTCTTGATGTTTGTCTTTATTAAGAATTGTGTTTCTGTGAGAAACAGTTGAGCCTGGGGTATTCTCGTCCCAGCCACACTCTTTTGGGTAATGTTAACAATTGTTAACACAAGGACTGTTCTGATCTGATGTCTTATAGGGGATCACATTCAAGCGCGTGGGTGTTCCTAGTGCTTCTGAAATAATTAAAGCCTCCAGTAAAGACGCCATCAGGTGAATATGTGCCCGTGGGATGTATGTTGTCTCTGTGATCACACTTTGTTACTTTGTTGGCTAGGTTTGCCCCCAGTTTTTGTTTTTTTTTTTTTTTGGTCATGAGGGAGGGTTCCATGTTGGGACATTTGGGGAAATGAGTGATGTTTTCATGGAGATATAAATAAAAGGGATCTTGAAGGGCAGAATACAGAAATATAGTGCAGGTAAAGAGTTAGGCTTTTCCAGGAATTGACTGCCTTAGGTGGGAATCAGGTTAAGACTTGGTTCTTCCATTCACCTCATGGGGAGGCACAGCATGGCTTCCTCAGATCCTTGCCATTTGGCAGGCGAAGTCTGGCTGAGCCCCAAGCTGGGAAACAGAATGGATGAATGAGTGTTGTGGGGGGCATCTCCCTAGTGACTGTCAGAGGCAGGATTTTCCTCCCCATTTTCCCTTCATAGAAATACCTGTACTTAGATTTTTGTATCTCTATGTCTCTGTACTCTTCTGTCATGTCAGGGACCAGTTGCCAAAAACATCAATCCACCATTTTACTATTTACTGGATTTTTAATTTTCTTTTTTAATTTAATTTGGGACTTTAAGATTTTGTCATTTTGGAGCTCCATGTTCAAATCAAGTAGCTCCTGGAAGGTTCATGTGTTAGATTAGTGTCCTTCATTAGTCACTTCATATTTTAGTAGGGATTCTATGACAGTCAGACGGAGATGGGGATGGGCAACAATTGAGGTTGCTTGAGAGTGTTCTCACAGGGCAGGACAGGGGAAGCTATGAATAAGGAGGTAGGAGAGGCCTAGGACGGCCTGGGCTCATGTTTGTAACCTTTGCTCGAGCAGATTCCTTGAGGCCTCTTCAGTGTGAGATGCTGTCTAGGGGAATGCGATTATGAACAGCCAAAGACTCTAAGGCTGGGTTAGACACTGCCTGACACGTACTCTTGTGGGTTTATCCAGGACTGTGGAAAAGGGCAGCATATAAGGGTACAGTGGACTCCAGTTAAAGTTTGCGTTTAGTGTGGGCATATCCCAGCTGTGTTATCCAGCCCTTCTGTGGCTAAAAAGTGGGATTGATTTAACTTCAGGTGTTCCTAAGAGGTGTGGGGAGTGGGGAAGAGCATGGGAAGTCAGGCTCACTGCCAGCAGTGTAACCATGGGCTAGGAGTCACCTTCCCAGGCCCTCGGTTTCCTCATTTTTCTGAAATGGGGACAAGAATAACAGCCATGTCATAACATTGTGCTCAGGCCCAGAAGAGGTGGTGCATAATAAAGTGCTTTGTAGATGGCAGCATGCCAGACAAATGTCAGCTGCTGGTGATGCTGAGCTTTGTAATCTTGCTGAAAGTGCTGGACGTTTATAGTTCTTCTTGGAAAGCAGTCCGCTCTTGATCACATTATAGGTTTTTGGATTCGGTGCCCCCTGCGGCCATTAACAACTTCAGGCAGACGGCTCAGAAACTGATTGATGAAAAGGGGGCTGTGGAAGCCCTGGCTGCAGCATTAGCCCATATCTCGGGGGCCACCACTGTAGAACAGCGTTCCCTGATCAACTCAGATGTGGTAAGACGCCCACAGTTCTCTCTCTGAAGTGGGGGGGGATCGGGGAGCCAGACTTTGCCCTGGTTCATGGTGTCTCCCTTGTGGTTTCTGGCAGGTGCCATTTGCTTTTGCTCTAGGTGAGAAGTAAACCGCTGTTGTGTCCTTTTAGAAAGGAAAAACTGAACTCTTGATTTAGTCACTTTGCTGTGACTCTTACATCAAGTAGGACACAGCTAAAGGGAGTGTTTGGGGACATATTTTCTGTGTCTTTTGGAAACAGTACAAGATTCCTGATGGTTTTCTCTTGGTCCCTTTCTCCCCCAGGGCTTTGTGACGATGGTTTTGCAGTGTTCCATAGAGATGCACAACATTGGATATGCTTGGAGGGGGCTCAAGGAGCAGCTGGGGGAAGAGATTGACGACAAAGTAACTCGAATGACCTTCCTCAAGGGGAAGATGGTAAGGCTGGGCCAGCTGGCAGCATGGGCCGTTCTGGGGTGGGGGTGGGGGGAGGGTGGGAGGGTTGGGGGGTTGGTCTGTCCCTGGATAGAGGCTGACAGAGACCCTGAAAAGAGCCAGCTCAGCACAGGCCCTGGCACCAAGAGGTGTTGAACAAATGCTGGTGGGGAGATTGATTAGAGCCTGCGGTAAGGGGGGCCCTTACTCAGAGAAGCCTCAGTCTAGGATCCCCCTGCCTGGGGTATGAACAAGGGAAGTGAGTGGAGGGGGCAGAGGAAGGGCTGGGGTGTTGGGTTGGAGTGGATGCCTTTTATGGACTTTCAAAGCTAAACTAAAAACTGGTTTTCTGTGGACTCGGGTTTAGAGCAACACTGGACCTCTTTGTACTGAGATGAATTTTAAGATCTGAATAATCCTACCCTGGAAAATACATCATCCCTTTCCTTTGGTTTTTCATAGGAAGCTAGGTTTCTATGATCAGACTAGACTATGAAAACTTGACCTTCCTGATACTGTCGACACACACCTCTGGATCAAGGGATCATAGGTGGGGGTATCCTGGGAGCCATTAGGAGCTAGCCCAAGTGTCCTGCCCAGAGTCTTAAAGGAAGGAAGGAAGGAAGGAAGGAAGGAAGCAGCAGGCTGTGATGTGGACAAGGCCCTGTGTGCTGGTGCAGATTTCAAACCTTTCTCTCCCCTCCATCCATCCCTAAATTCTCCATAGAGTGTATGGAGTCTGTCCTGGACAGCCTTGAATGTTGTAAGGACCTCAACCTTGCTCTGCGGTCTCCTTTCTGATTGTTCTCATCATCGTCTTTTATGCCACTTCTTGAGAATTCTTGAGAGAATTTATAGGTACTCTCCTATGGTGCTCTCGTGGAATCCTGATTAGATGGAAAGATTCATTCCCATGATTAAATCTGAGGTCCTGAGTGTTGTTTGAGTCAGATTTGAAGGGTTCCTTCTGCCATTCTGAGTGGCTTCTGACTCTTCAGACCCTTCTTGCTCTGAATTTTGAGTGTAGAATGTGACCTCTTCAGTAGACAGAAGATTCGTAAACCTCGGACTGTGGGTCCTTAGATTGTGGGCCTGGCCACAGAGGCCTTCTGCTCTTCTCTGTTGCCTAGGGGAGACCCTTCCTTGTCCAGGGATAGCCAGCCTTGTTTAGGGACTGATGGCCGTCTAGTCATGTTACTTCCTTTATGAAACTATTCTTAAGTTCCGTTCCTTTCCTTTTTAGGGTGTTTGCTTTGATGTCCCTGCTGCAGAAGTAAAATCATTCCAGGTATGCTCTTCTTGGCTTTTGAGCAGACTGGCGGAGGGCATAGTGTGGGGAGGGCAGATTCTTTGAGTCAGCAAATGGCTTAGGAATAAAGGGTCCTCTTTCGAAGTAGTGGGAGGGGAGTTTCCTATCCTGCATCAGGGACCAGAGTTCTGATGGGGAGCCCATGAAGTGCCCAGAATGTTGTAATGTTCAAGGGAAGCAGGTAAAAGTGAAGCCAGTTTGGGGTTTGTACCTCTTGTAGAGGTAAATGTTCTTTGGGAGGATGGAAAATGATTGCTTTCCTTCAGACAGCGCCTAGAAATCTGAATGGGGACAAACATATCTTATTTTCCCCAGGATAATTGGCAGGACTCGAGGCGCTGGCAGCTCTCTGTGGCCACAGAGAGACCCGAGTTGGAGCAGCAGCCTGATGAAGGCAGGGGCTTCTCTAATTTCCGGAGTGGTGGTGGCCGTGGTGGCCGAGGCGGTGGCCGCGGTGGTGGTGGCCGAGGCGGTGGTGGCCGAGGTGGCCGGAGTGGTGGTTTCAACAGGAATGACAAATTTCAAAACAGAGGCCAGAAGCGAAGTTTTCAGAGAGCATTTTCTCACCGTTAGGATGCACAAAAGGTCAGGACTACATGTGGAGACAGCTCTGCACTCTGCAGTGACTATACAGAATATTAGACCTGTTTCCTGTTTCCCTTTAACCACTCACCAGAGCAGTCTTTAGTGCTCACTGCATTGCATGGTGTCTGCCTTTGGGTTCTTCCATCCTTTTATTTGTCTGCCAAGTCTACAAAGGTTTTAGTTTGAGGACAGCATCCCAAATGTATGTATTCTCATTCTAAAACTCATGTCAATAGATTGCTTTAAATCAAGACCATTCTCTACCCAGAATGCCCTCCTTTGGAGGTAGTTGTTATCAGGTGTCTCTGGATACAGTTTTACCCTAAGGACAGTCTCCTGGGCATTCAAGCTCCAAGGACCCTTCCTGCACAGCCAAAGATTGTTTTTGCAACAGATATTCCCAGTTGACCTGTTGGATGAATTGCCCTGGGGGAGTCATCAGCTATGGGTAAATACTGATGAGCATTGGGCATTTGGCTTGTTCTAGAGCCTGGGGCCTGCCAACTGGTATATTCACAGAGTAAGACTGGATTTGCTATTAAAGAGTGTGTTTTTGTACATCTAATGCAGTTTTGGTGCTCAAGAAAGAAATTACAGGCATTCTCGGTGGTGTGGGATCCAAGTTGCTTGAACCAGTTTCTATCAGGCCTTCCTGATAAGTGAAGAAAAACAAGTGAATTTGACAAAAGGTGTCTAACGGTGTTGGACATCAGAAGATAATTTCATCTCCATTCTCACCTGGGAAGAAAGAAAGGAAGGAAGGCAAATATTTTAAAATCTACTTAATTTGAACTCTTATTCCATTTAGGAAAGAAACATTGCTATTTATTAGAATGGGAAAAATGTGGATTTGCTAAGCAGATGAAATAAACTGTTGGATAACTTTTTTAATTATGAGAAGAATTTCAGACACCATCCTAGGGAGGCGTAAAACCCGGTGCAGTGATTGGCAAGCTGGCTCTCTTTTAGTAGTAGGAAAATAATTGCTGATTCTCATTCTGTAAATTTCTATGACCCTGTAATGTTAGTGTTCATTTGCTTTTTTATTCTGCAGACATTTATTAAGCACCTACTGTGTGCTAGAGGATGTTCTGTGTGAAAATGGTTTATTCAATCACTGGACTCTTCCTGTTCTGTCAAGTTTCTTTGGAGACTCCCATCTATGATCTGAGTCATGTCCATTCCTCCCCCCATAAGGGTGTGCTCTGACTGGGTTTCCATTCCTCCTCTGCGGAATCTTCTGTGGCCTTCTCCTAGACCCTGCCCCTTGACAAATGCTGGGACACCCTCATGTACCTGATAGGGCAAGGCTTGTGGACCCTTGCCTGTCTCTGTGCGGGGGTGTCTTAGGCCTAACAGTTAAAATGAGCAGTTAACAAGCTTTTGTGAAGCCCCTTTTGGGGTTACCCACCCCAATAACATTTAGTGGAAGGAACACTGGGTTTGGAATCAGAAGATTTGGGTTTGAATTTCTGCTCTGTTCCTTACTAGCAAATCTTTCAAATCCCTGGACCTCAGTTTCCCAAAGTGTAGAATGAGAGGGCAGACTTCTGCCTCCTGTGTCCTGGAGACTCCCATTTTTTTCTCCTTTGGCTCTCTGAAGCTCCAGTTCATTGAAGACCTTCCTTCCCCCCCCCCCCATCCCCCCTCAGCTGCTCTGATTGGTGGAGAAATGCAGCCGCTTTAGAAAGTGGTGTCATGAGCAACTGAATCCCCATTCACTGATGCTCTTGGAAATTGACTCGTTCTGGCTCTGGTTGTTCACGCCTACATCTGTGAAGGTGAGGGGTTTCACCCTCAATCCTCGCACCCCCTTGTCATCTCGGGATGCTCTTCTGAAGGCCTGGACGTCTGGCTTTGGTTGGATTAGGACCCTTGGTTTTTTAGATGGTGAAAGCGACTCCCCAGAGAAGGAGCTCCAATAAGGTATGTGGAGTACATGTACATCGAGTACATGGCAGAGCTTCCATCTCGAGCCCAGAGCTTGTGGCCCTGCGTCAGATCCTCTTTTAGTGCTGGCTTCGTGGCATTTCACCCCTCTTGCCTAGGTCTGTGTTGGGGCTATGGGGAGGGGAAGGGCTTTTACCACAAAATTTGGTTCACAAAACTTTGCGCCTCATTCCTACAAGTTATCTGCCTCTGCCCAAAGTGTGGGCGAACCTTTGCTCCTTAGCCAATAACCTTTATTTTAGAACTAAAGCCACCTAGCATTGGTGGGGCAGCCTAAAGAGGGGCGTTGGGAGTGCAGGCTCTTGTGCTTGGGAATCAAAAATGCTCCCACCATGCAAAAAGGGACACAGGAATGCAAAAGCTAGTGTAGCGCACTTGAGCTTTGGAGAATTAGACTTTCAAAGGAACATGCCAGCATTCAAAAAAGGGCTGGGCAACAATGTGATAAGACTCCATTCATTAGAACCCATGATGTGCTTTATAAAGGAGGTTTTGTTGGGCTGGCCCAGGACCTCACCACCATTTAGCATTTACTTCCCTTGTGTTCCAAATGGCTTTTTATCAAATGAATTTATAGAACACACTCTGGTCAGGAATTGGCAACTGTCAACAGAAATGATTAAAAGTAAATAT
This sequence comes from Monodelphis domestica, assembly GCF_027887165.1. Lineage (NCBI taxonomy): Eukaryota > Metazoa > Chordata > Mammalia > Didelphimorphia > Didelphidae > Monodelphis > Monodelphis domestica. The sequence continues at coordinate 30,775,777 of NC_077227.1, forward strand.
TTTCTAAAATACTGTCTTATAATAAAAACTTAGTTTCCTTATGTCTGTGCCATTTTTTCCCATGAACTACAGCAATCTGGGCACTGCAGAGGCCTCAAGGGATAGGAGAGGGTCGATTACTAACAAGTAATTTCTCTGTTATCCCTTCTGGCCCTCATCCTATAAGACTGGGCAGGGCAGAAATGGTGCCTGTTTTGTAGGCAGAGACTCGGGCTGTACCCCTGAGAGCTGGGGTAGGGGGAGAGAGCTACCTGCCCTCGGAGGCTTCCTTAACAGTACCTAGTGGGGCACTGGCTCTTCTGGTGGACGTGGAATTCCGTGGAAGGTAATGAAAAGAGTTGGATTTGGGGTCAGAAGACCAAAAACTTGTGAGAATTCTAGTCGTCCTACATAGGTCACCCTGGCTAAGGCCCTCATCACCTCTCTAGACTTGCTCCAAATGGATCCCCTGCCTAAGGCTCCCCGCTTTCCTCTGCTCAAACTCCCATGGTTCTCTGCTGCCTATAGGATAAGGGTCGTCTCACGGTTCCCCAGACTCGCAACCTCTGCAAGCCCGGGTTTCATTCTGCAGAGGAGGGAGGCTTTGCCAGTTGTACTGGGTCCCTTCCAGTCTACCCAGCTACCAAAGCGATTTTTCCCATCTAGAGTCTTCGGACTATCACCGTGTACCCCGGGGAACTCCAACGGCCCCCTCTTAACCTCCGGGACCTTAGAAGATGCTCTGTCCGGGGCGCAGCCCTCAGCATCTACCTTTGCCTGCATTTACTGCTCCCCCACGTTCCAGACGCCTAGGAAACACTCCAGCTGCCGCCCCCCTGCTCCAGGAACGCCTCAACTTCCCAGCACACGTCAGAACGGTAGCTTGGATCGCTGGACCTAGAGGCAGGAAGACCTGGGTTCAAATTTGGACTCAGACGCAAGCTTGCCCGGGTTCTCCAGTTTGTTAAATGGAGATAACTATGGACCCTTTTCCTAGGAATAAGATTTGTAAAGTGCTTTGCAAAATTGAAAGCGCTGCATGAATCCTGGCCACTGTGGAGGGTAGGACGGTGTTTTTGCTTAGTCCAGTGTCGGGCACACCGGATCACTTAATAAATACTTCTCCGTGACTGCATATACCCGCGTGTGCACACGACTCTAGGGAAGGCAAACTCCTTCAGGGGATGGTTCATCCTTGGCTGGATCGCTGCTCGCCCCGCCCCCTCCCCCAGGCCATGCACTCCCTGGGCGCCTAATTAATGCTCATTGGCCTCTTCCCAGACTCAAAGCAGGAATGTAGGCTCGTTTTTATCTTCGTAGCTGCCCGGGACTGGGTCGTGCACACAGCTGGTGCACAATGAATGAGCACCGGATAGAATCGGCTCTCAGGGTCGGTGAGAGAAGGCTAGTTTGGCTGGGGTTCTCTGAATCCAAGAGTCCAAGAGAACGATGACATCACAGCACGGCCACCATGCCGGGCGGGGGAAGAGAAGTGGAGACTCCCTGCAGGCGGAGCTGTGTTGCCATGGTAACCCTGCAGCGGAGGTTCCGCCCCCTGCCACCGGTGCCTGCTGCCATTGGTTGGCGGCCTGGCGCGGCCTCGCCCTCGATCTGTGCGCTGCGTGCGCGGCGCCGGCGCGCGGGCAGTGGCCTGGCGGACTAGGCGGGAGCCATGGCGACCCCAGCGGCCTGGGCCGCAGCCTGCGAGAAGTTCCACGCGTCATTGTCGCTGTCGCAGGTGGAGTCTCAGAAGGACCCGGAGAACGACCCGTACAAGTCCAAGTACCGCGCCCGGGAGTTGCTGCAGGAGGTGAAGGCGCTGCTGGGCCCCGCGGCCGACGAGGACGAGGATGAGGAGGTCGGGGACAGCGGCGGCAGCGGCGGGCCAGACGCCGAGGAGGGGCCGGTGGTTGAGCATGCCGGGGCTGGGGCCGAGCCCAGCGCTCGAGCCGTGCGCCTGGCCGCCGTGGAGCTGCAGCTGGGCCTCAACCACATTGACACGGAGGAGCTGGCGGCCGGCGAGGAGCACCTGCAGAACTGCCTGCGCCTGGTGCGCCGTAGTCGCCTCGAGCCTGCTGCCGTGTCCCTGCACCTGCAGGCCCAGGTCTGACCCAGGGGAGGGAGCGGGACCCCCAGCCGTGACCCCAGGACTGCGGGCCGGGGGAGGGGCACCTCCTGCTGTCACCCTAGGGTTGCGTTCTGGGGGAGAGAGGGCACATTTTCTCCCTCATCGTGACCCTGCTTCTTTAGGCCTGGAGAAGGGGCTGAATCTGAGGGCCCGGGGTTGATGGAAGAGGGGAGCTCCCCGCTGTGACTTCGCGTTTGCTAGCCTGGGGGAACCCCCCTCCCCCCTATGACTGGCTGTAGGCCTGGAACTGACTGGGGGAGGGAGAGTAAGTCCCTTCCTTGCTCCTCCTTGCAGGCCCAGGGCTGACCAGGGATGAGGGAGGGAGGGGATAGGGCCCAAGAGCTATGCTATATATCTGGTGGTAGAAGGGGAAGGAAGATACCGAAAACACGTCCCACCAGCCATGAGAGACCCCCTTCCTCTCGTGTGTCCCTTCTGCACCTGTTGGGGCCAAGACCTGTCCAATTCAGGGAGGGGTAGGAAGTGTAGAGAGAGGTACTTCCATCCCCAATTCCTAGAGGAATGAGGAAGACTGTGTGTGAAGTAGAAATTTAAGGGGACATATTCTAGGAACTGGGAAGCCATCAGTTCAAATGGAATGTATTTATTGAGAGAGAACTATTGACCTAAGACAAATGCCCCCCAAAATTTACAGAGAGAGATGTGCAGCCGTGTCTTGGGTCCCCAAGACAGACTAGACTGGCTGGCTGTGTTAACTGATTGAGTTACAGACTCCTGATTTATAGGAAAATACATTTATTTTACACATTTGAGCAAATTAACATTTTCAAAAAATGGTTAAAAGTTGGGGACAAAGGTTTTAATCCAGAAATAAAGGACAGGAAGGAGATCAGGACTGATGTGATGATCATTCCGGCCTTTGGGCTTGATACTGTGGGAGAGACTTCTATGACAAAAGGGAACTCAAGATTGGTATTTAAGATTCAATCTTTGGGTCAGTCTGGCCAGGCAAAGCTTGGACAAACTCACTTAAGGCTGTAAGGCTTTTGTCCTGCTTGAAGAAGGAGGGGGTGGGAATACTTTGTTTTGAAGAGACCTTGAAGAGAAATGAATGGGGGAACCAGCTTTACTAATTTAGATATTAATAACTCGAGAAGAGCATACTAATTTCTCACCCTGCACAGCTGGGATCAGACCTGCCCTTCCTCTCCCTGCAGCTCCCTAGCCCTTGAACAAGAAGAGCCTCAGGAGCCATCTGTCCCACCCCCTCATTTTACACTGGAGGGATCTGAGGCCCAGCAGATAACAGAGATTTAAAGTCATAGATTAAGAAGCACCTCTGAGGTCATCCAGGGTAATCTCTTCTTTTTTATAGAGGTCCCAGATTCAAAGGAAATTCTCCAAGACCACCACTGGCCCCTCTTCCCCTTGCCTAGGATCAGGCATCATATATTAGGAATTAAGCCAGATAAGCAGCCTCCCTGGGTGCCACTGATTGGGTGGGCCTTGGGAGGATACTCAGAGATAGTGTTGCTTATTCTTTATGCCTTTTATTTCCACATGATATTAATTTCCCAACATAGCCCTTTCATTCCTTCCATTATTCCTTTTTAGACATCCTCTCTCAAACTAGCCAGAATTCTTCTGAGGACCGTGAACTTTTTTTTTTTAAACCCTGACCTCTCTGTCAATACAGTGAATTGACTTCAAGGCAGAAGAGTGGAAAGGGCTAGGCAATGGGGCTTAAGTGACTTGGTCACACAGATGGGAAGTGTCTGAGGCCGCATTTGAACCCAGGACCTCCTGTCTGTAGACCTGACTCAATCCACTGAAGCACCTAGCTGCCCCCCGGACCGTGAACTTAAAAAAAAAATGGATAAATACATTTTAACATAATTGTGTTTTTTGGTTTTAATACAGTGGCTTTCTTAGAAATGCTATGTAATCTTTGATTTTATGCTTGTAACAAACGTTTTTCTGAGAAGGGAACCACAACTGAAAGTAAGGTTTAGACTGATTTCTAGGTTTCCTCTCAGATTGTCATCCTCCATTTGAAAGCCTTTGCCAGCCCTGACTCTGGGCTTTATAAAGGCCTTGATGGTTCTCCTTGCCAGGCCACCCTGATGTTTTCTGTTACTCTTCTTAGTCCCAGGCTTCATTGTTCCCCGGAGCTGACTTGGGTTTTTCAGAAGACAGAGCTTTGCTTTCAGAATTGAAAATCTTTGCATTTCATAGGGCTTGGAAGGACCTTCAGAGCAACTGAGTTTTCTGGACCTCAGTTTCTTCTTTAACATGAGAGGGTTAAAAGATAATCTTTAAGGTTTCTTTTAGCTATAAATCCTAAAATCTTTTAATATCAGAAGCTTTACATGATGTGAAGTGCAGAGAAGAGGGGTTGTGCCCAACCAGGGACACCTTAAAAATATTTTTGTGCACATGTATGTGATTCCCTCTAGGCATTGGTGGCAAAGTCCTTGCAGCCAGTGGGAGACATGACCAGAGGGTTGACAAGGGGTGGGGGTTGGGAGCCTTTTTGGCTGTGGCACTATTTCTCCCCCATTACTGTTGAGGGCAGCAGCATCCCCCCAGCTCCTTCTCTAGGAGGCATCTTGGACTCCTTATCATCTCCCACCCCTGTACCAGGCTGTTCTTCCCACCATCTCTCAGTATCTCTGGGGTCTTCCTGCCTCGTGTCTCTCCACTCCAGGCCATCCTTCATTCATCCACCAAAGAGGTTTTCTTAGAGCACAGGCCAGACCATGGCACCCCTACTCAGTAAACTCTGGTGGCTGTCTAGGACCTGCAGGAGCCAATACAAAGTGTCCTGTTTGGCCCTCAGAGTCCTTCATATCCCTCCCCCCCCCCCCCCTCTGCTTCTGCTTCTTCCTAGAATCTCAACCAAGAAATAAAATATTTAATATACTAATCAGGACACACCAAAGATACTGAGCAATCCCTAAGCAGTGCCGTCCTTCTCATTGGCTCAGCAGTGCATCACTTGGGCCTCACTTAGGAGTCCCTATTGGTGGATTTCAGTGAGGAGGTAGGCTTAGAGATCTCCACTCCTCTCCCAATTGCTTCATCTGCAGCTTCACTGTAGCTGGGCCTATGGGGCTGACTCACTCCTCTTTGGCACTTGGAAATGGCATTTTTATTAATGGAATAAACAAAGAGTAGGGGTCCCTGCCCTTCCCAGGTAAGTGTCGGGGGTGAGGGGAGCTGGGGAGTAATTCTCTGTCTCACTTTCACCTTTGAGAGGCTGGGGTCTGAGGAAGTCATAGAAATGTGGGTAATAAATAATGCAATCCAATAGTAATTTTCCTCATTATACCTTACTGACCACCATGTCCTCTTTAACACACTCCATCTCTTGATTCTGGGCATTTTATCTGGATCCCCCACCCCATGCTCTCCCATCTTGTCTGCTTCCTGGCTTCTTTAAAGGGAAGACTAGCATCTGTGGTATGAGGCTCACTAGGGCTGCTTTTCTTCTCGCCTGGGGCTTGTAAAGATTATAATTAATATTCAGTACTCCAGGTATTATTTTAATACTATGTATTAAAATCCACTTGGGGCAGACAAATTAAAAACAACCAGAGAAATAATAAAAAATAAAAAAACAGAAAAGCCAAAAGCTGCTCCCTACTTCATGCTGATATCAACCCCAGAGATTGTGTGGGTCAAAACGGAAACTCAAAACTCCATCCACGTAAGGAGACGCACAAACAGAGAAAGGAGAAGGGGATTGTGGGAAATATTTCTAGGGTTCACGACTAAATCAATACATCCCCCTGTGATCCTTTGGGAGACCAGTCTCCCCAATGGATCATGAAAACATAACTTGTAACTTGAACTAGAGATACATACAAATATTCCAGTTTTTAAAGGGAAATTACAGTAATTTGGGGATAAGAGGAAAATAAAAGGGAAAAGGAACAAAACCAATAATAGGTGCATTGACAAAAACTCACTGGCTCCACAAATCTGTAGCATTCCCAGTGGCCATGCCCTGCCAGATAGGCCCCAAACCCATCATTAAGTTAGGGAGATGTCCACCCTAAGCATGAGAACCTTTTTATTCCAACAATCATGAAAGCAGCAGGAATAGGGAGGGTCTCCATGGAAGAAGCCAAGGCCATCCCCAGTTGTCCTGACTTTTGTCTTACCTCTGTACTTTGATGACTCTAGAATAGAATGAGGCTGACATCCTTGTGAAATTCTTTTTCTTTTAATAACAAATTCCCACATAAGTTTTCTGAAGTTATGTGATCAAAATTGTCTCCCTCCCTTCTTTCCTCCCCCCTTCCCAGAGCTGGCAAGCTGTTCAGTCTGAGTTGTACATGTGTTACATAACAAAAAACATTTCCATGTTATTCATTTTTGTAAGTGAATAATGTTATAATGTTATAAAACCAAAACCCTGAAACATACTCAGATAAGTGACAAATCATGTTTTCATCTGCATTCCTATTCTAACAATTCTTTCTCTGGAGGTGGATAGCATTCTTTTACCTAAGTCCCTCAAAATTGCTCTGGATCACTGTATTGCTGTTAGTAGCTAAATCTATCACACTTGATCATTCCACAATATTTCAGTTACTGTGTACAATGTTTTCCTGGTTCTGCTTATTTCATTCTGGATCAGTTCATGTAGGTCTTCCTTGTTCTTTCTGAAATCATCCTGTTCATCATTTCTTATAGCACAGGTAGTATTCCACTGTCATCATATACCACAGTTTGTTCAGCCATTCCCCAATTGAGGGACATCCCTTTAGTTTCCAGTTCTTTGCCACCACAAAAAGAGTAGCTATTAATATTTTTGTAGGAGTAGGTCCTTTCCCAGTTTTTTAATCTCCTTGGGATACAGATCCAGTGATGTTACCGAATCAAAGGGTATGCATTGTTTTATAGCCCTATGGGCATAATTCCAAATTGTCCTCCAGGATGGTTTCATTAATTCAAAAATCCCAAGTGTTAGGCCTAGAGACGGGAGGTCCTGGGTTCCAATCTGACCTCAGACACTTCCCAGCTGTGTGACCCTGGGCAAGTCACTTGACCCCCATTGCCTAGCCCTTACCACTCTTCTGCCTTGGAGCCAATACACAGTATTGACTCCAAGACGGAAGGTAAGGGTTTTTAAAACAAAAACAAAAAAAAATTCCAAGTGACCTTGTGAAATTCTGCCTCACTTAAATCCAATTTATGGCTGGTCATTTTGGTCTTCTTAGAGTATAAAGGACAATAGCCAAGCAAAGACCAGTCTTCTACAGGAAGCCTTTCGCCCACGCCATTTTCATTTGAATGCCTTCCCTCAATTAATTAATCCTGTATAGAGTTTATTTGTACCTAGTTATTTGCATGTTTTCTCCCCCATTACATTATTGGGTTCCCTGCCTGTTTTTGCTGTACCCAACACCTAGCATAGTGCCTGGCACATTGCTGGGACCTAATAGATGTTGAGTGATTGACTACAGTGATTTCTGAAAGCCTCCAGTGGACAGTAAAATGCAAGGTGTGATTTCTTAGTTTTGCCAGTAATACAAGAAATATATTATTTCCTTTGGATGAATTCTGGGGGATTCCTGCCACTGAAATCATAACTTACATTCCAAGCCCTACTTAACTACCCATTCATATTTTTCCAATCTTGTCTTTCTTACTCCCTCTGCCTCCATTGCTCATTATTAATTTTCTGGAATAGAAATTACATAATGTCAGGGTTAGAAGAATTCTTCTGTGCAAATCTGAATCCTGCTAATCCTTTAGGTCCTTCCTAAGTCGCACTTCTTTGGGGAAGCCTTCCCTGCCCATCCTAACCCACAGAGATATCTTCATCCTCTGAACTCTAATAACACATAATAGAACAGGTCGTAGGAGAGGCAGAGTGGGTTTGGAACACTGGAGAGCTTAGGATCTGAAAGGCATTGGCCACTCCTAACATTATTCTTATAGAACTAACCAACCGGTCAGGATTGTGGTCCCCTCTCTCCCTTTGACCCCCAGATGCCCTTGCATCTGTATTTTGGGGCAGTAAGAGCATCTGAAGCCTTGGGGTTGGGGTCAGTGGACACCATTTGCCTGCTTCCCACTCAAATGAGACTTGAGTTGATGTTCAAATGTTAACCCATAAATGATCATTTGCATGACTCCATGACCAAACATTGGTGTGACTGCCTACTGTTTAGCGGGGCAGTGTGCTAGAGACTGTTACAACAGTTACAGAACACGCTGCAGACTTCAGAGAAGGAAAAATCTACTTGGGGAAATGTTCTGCTTAACCCCTTGGGTAAACTATGGTAAGAAAGCATAGGAATGCCTGCAGTTTATTCAATTTTACTGCCTGCATACTTGGGACATTCGATCGGAGTGACTTTCAGAGTCATCTCCCCTCCTCCAGGCATGATTCTCTTTTAGTAGTACTTACATGGCCAAGCTCCTGTTTTAAAAGCTCTTAGAAGGGGCAACAGCATGTGTTAAAAGGGGCCCGGGGTTGGAGTTCAGGGGACTTGGGTGCCCTGGCACTGCCACTTACCAGTTGTTTGACCATAGGAAGCCTCTTGGACACCGTTGGGCCTTAATTTTCTCCTCTGTGAAACAAGTCCTGGACTAGAATCCTAGAGAAATTTCATAGATGTTATGGAAACAGTCTCTGTCTTTCAAGGCATGTCTTGTCAAATTCAGAAATGTATTTTTGGAGTCACTTAACTGGTATGATTGATGGATATATTTTTGAGTGTCATGTAAATAATTTTATAAATGTAAATGCACAACATCTTCTTTGAATTCTAATTTCTCTCTCTCTAATCTAGAATAATCTGGGCATCTTGTGGTCTGAGAGAGATGAAATCGAGACTGCCCAGACTTACCTGGAATCTGCCGAAGCATTGTATAATCAGTATATGAAAGAGGTAAGGGAAGCTTTCACTTTGGAGACTTGAGCCAATCAGAGCTGATAGTAACAGAATAGAGAGTTCTGGTAAGACATGAAGAGTTCCCTGGAGCCTTGACTCCCTAGTGAGCCAGCATTAATGTCTGTGCCATGGCTTAGCTAATGTGTGACAGCAGTTTTATGTCCAGATATTTTAGTAACTACATCCCCTTCCACAGGATTGGAGGCGATGGATGGTGTCTGCTATAGGAATTTGTTTGTGTGATGGTGAGATTCTATACTGTTAACTATTAGCACTGCTAATGGTGTAAAAATTCTTAATTGCTCTCTTAGCCTTAAGTTAAGAATTGTGCTGACAGGAAAACAAATTAAGGTATAATGTTTGGAACTTGGAATATCACAGTTCGTATAAGCTCATAAACAGTTGCATTAAGGTGAATATTAACTAATTTTGTGGCATGACTTAAGTAATTGGAGAAATATTTCTCAAAACCAAGGATAGAATCATTCCATCATTTTCAACTTTAGTGTTTAAAAAATATGTCGTTTCTGTTCGGGTCACACTTACAGTATTTGTAGTGGCCTTGTAGACAGTTTTATTTACCAATTGTTGTAAATAAGCATATTTTAAATTTTTTCTTTTTTTTTAATTTTCTTTTTTTAAAAATTACACATAGAAACAATTTTTCACAATTGTTTTCTAACATTTTTGATTCAGATTCTCTTCTTCCCTATTTCCCACTTCTCTACAGGCAGTAAGTGGTCTGTTATAAGTTATACTAGTGCTTTCATGTGATACATATTTCTATATTTTTTGTGCCATGACTGAAGACATATATCACACATACAATAAAAAAGTCATAAAGGAAATAAAAGTGGAAGATGGAATACTTTGATCTGCATTCTTACTCCAACAGTTCCTTCTTTGGCTGTGAATAGCATTTTTTATCATGAGTCCTTTGGGGTTATGTTGGAATCTTGCTTTGCTGACAATAGTTTAGTTCATAGTCGATCATTGTACAATATTTCTGTTACTATAGATACTGTTTTTCTTGGTTCTGCTCACTTCACTTTGTATCAGTTTATGTAAGTTTTTCCAGCTTTTTCTGAACTCATTTGTTCACCATTTCTTGTGGTGTAGCAGTAGTGAATAAATATTTAACATATTTCACACTGTTTAGTAATAGGAATAAAAGGGTAATTTCATCATTTTTGTGTTTTTTAGAAGAGTTAACGTGACATAGTATAGACGACTGTACCCTGAATCAATAAAGTCAAAATAACTTCCCTTTGGGCACATTATGTACCTTCTTTCTTCATCTGTGCAATGGCTGTACTACTCTCTGCTCTCCCTGGTTATCTCACAAGGAGGCTGAAGGTACCACATCCAAACTTGAGTGTGAGACAGTATTAAAAAGTGCCTCATACAAATGAAAGGAGATTCCCTGCCTATTCTTCAAAGGAGATCAAAGACAGAATTCTCCTCCAGTAAAGACTTTGGGAAAATCTCAAATCATTTAATGAGCAGAATGGGGGAAGTTAGTCCAAATCACTGATTTAGTTGCACCAAAGTCTTTGTCATTTAAGGGACAGTGCCCAGGACAAGTGGTATAACAGAACTATAGCAAAAAACTTGGTAAGAAGGAATGACCTGTAAATGGAGTTCAAATGACCCCTCTTCCAGATTGGTTGTACTCCTAGAAGAAGGCAAAAGAAAACCAAGCAAGATGCTTACTAATGGGTCCTCATGCACATAAACGAAGGAGCCTTCTACAGTATTAAATGTCAGGTCTTTACATGTCTAAAGCATTTAAATAGAATTTAGTATTTCACTATGTCACTGAATTAATGTGGAAACACTTGTTCTTTATGTCCCAGTGTTGGTGGGATAACAGGGAACTAGTGAATGAGAGGAGAGTGGGGGAAAGACTGATTTGTTTTGTGTGTGACAGTGACATGACACATGTACCTGGGCTTGCGTGTGTCCCCATCTGAGTTAGGTCTTATGCAGATGAAACAGTCTCTGACTTGGTGACAGGGCTATGGAGTGTAGCCTGCCTTGTTAGAGCCTCTAGAGCCCTCCTTGTCTGTGGTGACCTGCCTTAGCAATGGGTTCCACTTAGTGGCTTTAGTCAGCCTGGGAGCTAGATTAGAAAGCTCTTCAGAGCTCCCATCAGTAACCTGGAGGATAAACTTCATTTGGAAAGGCACTGCCTTATTGCTTAGATTTGGCTGATACCATTAAGGCACATTAGTGATCATCTTGTCCTAAAGAAAGCAGAATCGGGCAAAAGAAAGGTAACATCTTCTCTTGTTTTGGGACATAAACAGAGTGGGTAAGCCCAAGTGAGGGAATCTAAGAGAAAAGAATTTTTTAAAATTCTTTCGGGATAGACATTTCCCCCTTGTTGAAGGAGAAGCTGAGAATGCCTGAATAATTGGACTGCATTTTTCCTAATGATCAGTTACTGCCATAGGATCATTTTGGTTGGTTCCACGTCTGAAGGTGTGGGAAAGAGCTGGATCTACTTCAATGCCCCCTACTCAGTTCTGGGCCCTGCCAGGTGTCTTAGGTCACACTACTGGCCCAAGCATAGAAAATACTTTGTGATATAGTTTGTGTTTGGAAACTTAAGCCTGGGGCATTTCAGCTTTTTACTTCTAAGTTTTCTAAATTTTCCACATAAGTTTTCAAATTGTCTAAGCAGTTTAATCAGGGTTATTCCTGTATTATCATGCAAAACCTATTTCCATATTGTTCATTGTTGTAATAAAATACTCTTCTAAAATAAAAAATACAAAATCAATACCCAAATAAACTAAAATGAAAAATCACATGCTTTGATTTGAATTAAACTCCAACAGTTCTTTCTCTGGAGGGGGAGAACATTCTTTGTCCTAAGTTTTTCAGAATTGCTCTGGATCATTGTATTGCTGAGAGTAGCCAAGTCTTTCATAATCGATCACCTCCCAATATCACTGTTACTGTGTACAATGTTCTCCTGATTCTACTTATTTCACTCTTCAAAGGTAGATCTTTCCAGTTTTTTGTGAAATCATCCTATTCATCATTTCTTACAGAATACTATTGTGCTATTACTATCATAAACTCTAATTTGTTTACCCCAATTGATGGATATCCTCTCAGTTTGCCACCACAAAAAGAGCTGCTAAAAATATTTATGTATAAGTGGGTCCTTTCCCCTTTTTTATGATCTCTTTTGTATACAAACCAGTATCCTAGAATCAAATAGTATGCACTATTTTATAGCCATTTGGGTATAATTCCAAATTGCCCTCAAGAATGGTTTGATTAATTCACAAATCCACCCACAGTGTATTAGTGTCCCAATTTTGCCACATCTCCTCCAACATTTATCACTTTACTGTCCTTTTGACCAATCTCATAGGTGTGAGATGGTACCTCAGTTGTTTTTAATTTGCATTTCTCTAATCAAGAGTGATTAAGAAATTTTTTCATATGATTATTGAAAGCTTTGATTTCTTCATCTGAAAACTGTTTATTCATATCTTTTGACCATTTATCACTTGGGGAATGACTTGTATTCTTATAAATTTGACTTAGTTCTCTATGTATTTGAGAAATGAAACCTCTATCAGATAAATTTGTTATAAGAATTTTTCCCAGTTTATTGTTTCTTTTCTAATCTTGGTTACATTGGTTTTCTTTGTACAAAAAAACTTTTAAATTTAACATAATCAAAGTTATTCATTTTACATCTTGTAATGTTCTCTATCTATTGTTTGGTCATAAATTCTTCCCTTCTCCATAGATCTGTCAAGTAAATTATTTTTTGTTTACCATATATGTATATATGTATATGTATATATGGTAAACAAAAAATAATTTAGATACTATAAGTTTATATATATAGTATATATATGGTAAACAAAAAATAATTTTGATACTATAAGTAATATATACATAATATATATTACTTATAGTATCACCCTTTATGTCTAAGTCATATACCCATTTTGACCTTATTTTGGTATATAGGGTGTTAGATTTTGATCTTAACTTACAAGTTTGAGCTCGAGTAAAACTGAGTGAGATGATCCTGTTGTGGGCTTAATGACCCACATAGTCAGGTTCTTGGATGAACTTGGGTTAGTTACTTCCTCAAGAACTGATGAGAATAAAGATTTTGGGGCTTCTCTTTGCACCAGAAGAGGGAGCCTGGCATTCACCAACAGTCTCTTTTCTTGTAGATTGGGAACCCTCCTCTTGATCCTAATGAGCACTTTTTGACTGAGGAAGAGAAGCTGACAGAGCAGGAACGGTCTAGAAGGTGGGTGCTCAGTCTTAGGTGAGAGACACTTTAGGGGGGCTCAGCACAGGGATATGTGCAGTGAGCCACTTGGGTCAATGTGGAAGTGGGATTCCACTTGTGTTTGGCAAGTAGAAAGTGGTGGGTGGTCTAATTCTGTGACCCTGGGCAAGTCACTTGACTTCATTGCCTAGCCCTTACCACTCTTCTGCCTTAGAGACAATACACAGTATTGTTTCTGAGACAGAAGTAAGGGTTTTTATTTTAGAAAGAAAGAAAAATTGGGGTGTTGGGGCAGGACACTGCTCTCTATAAGGAACCACTTTCTAATGGTTCCAGAAATAAGTGGACTGCCCTAAGGGTATAGTAAATTCCTTGTTAGTAAAGGTTTTTAGTGGGAACCAGAGGACCCTTTATCAGGGACATCATAGACAGTATTCCTGCTTTGGGGGTAGAGTTTGGGCAAGGTGGGCTCTGGAATCTCTTACTCTTCCACCTCTCTGCGATTCTATATTCATGGCCTATTGTCAACACAGATTTGAGAAAGCATACACGCATACCTTGTACTACCTGGCTCAAGTCTATCAACACTTGGAAATGATTGAGAAGGCTGCCCAGTATTGCCACACCACCCTCAAACGCCAACTGGAGTACAGTGGCTACCACCCTGTAGAATGGGCTATCAACGCAGCTACCCTGTCACAATATTATATCAATAAGGTAAGTCCTTGGCAGCAGGCCCCAGAGGTGCACAATGGGTGGCCTTGGAATGGGGTCCTGAGGAAAGAAACCAGAATTCTCATGCCTCTGGTAGGGACCACTCCAGGAGTCTAGCCTGAGACTCACAGGAGTGGGGCTTGGTGATGCTGGGGCTTGGTTATCCCCTCACCTACTAGGCCTAGATGCAAAGGTCAGTCTTGAATCCAGTGACCTTTCAGTTTTCTGTCTCCTACGGTGGCCCCTTGTGTCTCTTGGGATGAAGCCTGGTGGGTAACATTCAGTGATGAAAGCCGAGGTTCCCATCCCAGTCTTGCCCCCTGCTATGTGGCCTTGGCAGTGTGGTTTAATGAAATATTAAGTTAAATTGAAGCTTTTATCTTGGCTGCAGAAATGGTTTTATCTTGATGAATTTATGGGTGCTCTCTAGGTAATCGTAATCTAATAGCTCATCAGAATTTCATAAGGAAGTTGAAAATGTACTCTTAGATAAATGGCATGTGACAGTTCAGTTAGTTTGAGAATTAACTTCTCTTATGATAAATTTATAACTGGGGGAAACTGGGCTTAGTTCATTGTCTTTGTGGTGTTTCTCCTCTGGATTCACTCCCTTCTCCGGGTGTCAGAGGGGATGGTTGTAGCTGGCTTTATTGGCCTAGGCATGGAATCCTTCAGTCTCAAATACTAATCCCCACAGGGGTTACTATTTTCAGTGGCAGAGGCTCTTTGGTGCCTCATTTTAGCCTTCCATGCTCCTTCATGTGTCTCAAACTTCATTACAGATTCTTAATGGTAGATTTTTAGTCCAAACTCTGACCCCCAGTAGCTGTGTGACTGTGGGCAAGCCACCCATTTCAGAGCCTCTGGATCCTGCCCTAAGACTTTGGGGACACCCTGTATTTTAATGTGGATGATTCACCATTGATTACTTGAAAGTCCTCTTGAAAACTCATTGTAGGATGAAGTAGCTCGCTTATCACAGAGGGTTTGGGGAACTTAGGTAATGCCACCTGTTAATGTTGTCCTAGCCAGACTTCATGCTGGCCACTTGTCATACTTTTGAACAGAACCCTTCAGCTGTCCATTTCCTCCCACTTGTCATTTAAAGGTTTGTTCTGGGCTACTCTGGACAACAAGTTATTACGGAGAATTCCTTTGTAATCTTGAGATAGTTGAAAAAAGAAAACAAAACAAACCCCCAAGACTAGAGTTTTCTAATTATGGTGGCAGATTTTGAATAAGAAATTCTTGAATTCTTGTTACTAAAAGAATTTCTTTTTCCAGTGGACTTTAAAAGCAGTGAGAAATGTGTCTCTTTATTTGCAACCTCACTAGGTAGAGAGACTTTTCTGATCATATTAGATAGGGGAAGGGAGTCATTCATTGGCTATCAGAGTCTGCTTCTTTGTATTTTAAAAGTTGATGGCTTAATTTTAAAATATAGTAACTATTCCTTTATGTGGTACTTTATCTAGCCTTGGAGATAGGTCTTCACTAGCTTTTCATTTGAGTAATTTAGACTAAAGGACTTAACAGGAAGCACTAGTTTGGATAAAGGTTGACAATTTTTCTTATCCACTGACTTAACACAAGGAGAATTAATTTTTTTCCTTGCTGTTTTGCCCTGACCAATTCAAATTACTCTGAAGTTGGCTGCTTTGTTCCTCAACCTTTGAGATAGTAACACCGGGTTCAGAAAACACAAGACATACGGAACAATCATGAGACCCTCCGTCAGGCGCCCGCACACATGTCCCCTCAGGGAGCCAAGTACCACTGGAGGGAAGGGAAAGGTGTACTGGAGTCCCATGGAGTCAGTGGCTCTGAACCAAGGGACCTTGTGTTAAATACAGACTTCTTTGGCATTTAGAGGAAGTCTGTGGACCCCTTCTGATGTTCCTAAATGCATAAAATCCAATGCATATAAAGACAAAGCCAATTATGATGAAATACAGTAGGAAATATTTTTTTTAAAACCCCAAATTTCACATAGTCTAGGTTAAAAAGTAAGATTGTACCTTCAATCAATTCTTCAGGTTTAGGGAATCATACAGAAACTTCCTCAGAGGGTTTCTAACTCAAGCAGCCATGAGAGACTCTATATGATGTGTGTGTGTGCCTGTGTCCTGGCAAAAGGACTTCATTGGCGGGGTTTTCTATTGATTTGATTGCTCTAGCTATATCTAAAGATTGTATCTTCTTTCAATAGTTGTCAATCTAGAAATGCGCATCTCACTGTTATTTGCTTTCTCCCCAGCAATGTTTTATGGAGTCCAGGCACTGTTTATCAGCTGCAAGTGTCATCTTTAGCCAGGCGGAGCAGATTCCATCAACAGAAGACAGTGAGTGCGGGTGTTTATACCTCCTATGGTTTTGGAAAGCATTTTCTTAGTTTTGAAGATAGCGTATCAGAAATCAGGGCGGGTTTGTCAGTTAGCAGTTGCAGTAATAAGTTGACCAGTTCCTTTGTCTAGTAACGGACAAAGTGTCCTTAGAATCACTACCAAACGAAAATTCTTAAATTTGGAAACGAGATACATTTGTCTCACATACCTGGTAAATCCTCAAACTTTTAAGAATGGGATTCTGCTTTGTCTGTGACTCTCAGTGTCCTGAGAGACCTTTCAGCTCACAGGTCCCTCTCGCCTACATTTCCTGAATTGTGGCCTTCTCTCTCCCAGTAGCAAGTCCTGGTTTTTGCCTTTCTTATGCCTCATGATTAACCTGATGCCTGGCACTCACTGCAGACTAGGGCTGAACTCCTGCCAATTGATGGAGAAGTTAAGTGACTGCCTTTGGTATGTGTCAGAAGTTGGGCTAAAGCTAGGCCTTTATGACTCCAGGGCCCAAATTTCTGTATGCTACAGACATATTGCTACTGACATTTATTTATCCCATAGTGGAAAAGATGGAGCTTTTGCAAAATTAAGAGTATTTTGAGAAAATCGGCACCCTAGACAAGAGTTAGAATCATAGAAAAAGCCTGTCATGTAGTTGAGTTGAAGAGTCATTTTCTTGAGTTTTTTCCATCTGAAAGCTGGGTATATTTAGCCTGAAGAAGAGAGTAGACTCAGGGGAGTGTGACAGTTGTCATCAGGTAGTTAAAGGACCATTATTTGGGTAGGGTTTTGGCCTTGGCCCAGTTCTGCTTGTCCTGAGGATGATCCTAGAAGCAGAGAGGCAAATTTAGACCTTATGTCAAGAAAAACTTGTCAATAATGGACGATCCCTCAAATGGAATAGACTCCTTCAAGAGATCATGTGGTTGACCCTCTTGTGAAATATCTTCACTTGCCTGCTCTATGAGGATTCCTTTTTGTTATGGGTTCTGTTAAAGGCCCAGGATGTTTCTTCTAACTCTGGGATTCTTAAGCTGTCTTTTGTCTTTTTAAGATCTTCCAAGGACCTTCATTCAATGACAAATTTGTCATTGAATGATTCAGATGGTTGAGTTGGGGTATCTATAAGGATATGAAGGTTATTTTGTGGGGCATCAAAGTGGCCCAGTGGTTATAGCACCAGACCTGAAGATGGGAAGTCCTGGGTTAAAATCTAAGTGCAGACACTTCCTAGATGGGTGACCCTGGGCAATTCACTTAACCCCCATTACCCTCTTATGCCTTGGAACCAATACTTATATAGATGTTAAGATAAGAAAGCAAGGCTTTTTTTTTTAATGATTAGTTTGTTTTTAAGAATGAAACTATCAAAGCCCACAAATCTAGAGAAGGGAAAATTATATTCCTTTGTTCTGTTTGAGGGTCAGATGATTAACTGGTCAGCTTTCATCAGTTTCTTCCTTTCTAAATCCCTTTGCCTCTGATTGTTACGAAGCCCAAGGTTAAGAGTAAGAACATAATTGCTATCTTACCCCTACATGCTTGTTTGCACCTTAAAAATGTGCATTTTTCTGTTGACATTTTTACAAGTTCACTGTTTGATTTCACAGTGACAGGACCCAAATTTTTGGTACCTGGTTAAAAGAAAGTATACTAATTTGCCAGAGTAATAAGCATTGGCTGCATTAGTTATAAATTCCTTTCTGCCTTTTATACAAAAATAAATTCTTATTTCAAAGAGGAACAGATTGTAGATCCTGAAGAGGTAAGGGGCACCTTTAATAGACAAAATGGTTGGGGTATTTTTTTTCCATAATTTAAACCTTCACTGGATACAGGACTGTTATTTTTAAGAAGGATTAAAACAATCAATTTGAGATGCCTAATTAAAATTCTTACTGCAGGAAGTCAGCTGCCCAAGAAATTTAAACGTGACTTGTATTGTGTCTCATTAGCTGAAACAGAACAAGACCGGCAAGATCTCCGTCAGAGAAAAGCCGAAATTGCCAGATGTTGGATCAAATATTGCTTGAACCTCCTACAGAATGCGCAGGCCGCTCTGGAGGTAGGACAGCAGAGTGTGTGTGTGTGTGTGTATTTTTAATTGTTCAAACAAATTTGATTTATTGTGGCAATGCATAATATTCATTGAGAATGGTAGAAAACAAACCACATGGGAATATTTCAATGCCCTTAAACTGGCAGTGCTACAGGCAGTCTTAAACTTCTGAGCAAACTGGCTCCTCCTAAGGGCTAATCTTCAGCAAAAGCTGAAACAGCTCTGCCAGTCCTTGTGAAGAACTTGGTATAGGATTACTGAGGAGCTGTTGAGTTCTGAACAGAACAGCTCCCTAAGAAACAACAGGTGGCAATTTTGGGTCCCTGGGACTTTCTAAAGGGCTCTCAGTCCACCACTCCAGGCCCCTTGCCAGTCTGGGGGCAGTGACTGCCCTGGGCAAAGTCATGGCCAGAGCCAGGGAGCATTTCAGATTGAAACTGGAAGAAGACCCCAAAGGTTTTGTCCACAAACTCTTCTTCATGTAGGGCCAGGCCACAGGGACCTACACAGGAGGCTTGTTCTGCTCTGGAGGCAACACCGTTCTGAGCTCTCAGGAGCGAGAAGTCTTCACGCTGTTTTCCTAGCTTTGCACCATCTTTGACAATAATCTGCACCTAATAAGGGAAGATGATACCTTTAGAGTGGCACAGGAACAGCCTACTGTGTGCCAGGCACCGGGCTTCACAGATATCTCACTTGATTCTCACAGTAGCCTGGAGGGAGAGAGGTGCTATGATTATCTCCATTTTACAGTTGAGGAAACTGAGACAAATAGAATTAAAGTGACTTGCCCAGGACCACACAGCTAGGAAATGCCTGTGGCTAGATATCCTCTCAGGTCTTTTTGGCAGTTAGGAGACTGGACAGAATGCTGGGCCTGGAGTTAGGAAGCCCCAAGTTCAGATCTGGATTCAGGCACTTCCTACCTGTATGACCCTGGGGAAGTCACTCAACTGTTTGCTTGACAAAAGAATTCACTGGAGAAGGAAATGGCAAACCACTCCAGCATCCTTAGGTAGCTCTGGTCCTTGGGTTCATGAAGAGTCAGAAATGATCAAACACCCACTTCCTGACACCAAGCCAGGACCGTGTCTGCTCTGCTGGCACTGGACATGCAGACATCAGCCTGAGGCAGTCTGTCCTCAAGAAGCTTACCTGCCCAGGTGGGGAAGGGAGTTCTGTCAGGTGGGAGCACAGGGCTGCCGACTGCAGGACTGGTAGGAAGTGCTCTGCCCTCGGAGTCCTGAGGAGCCGATTGTGGGCAAAGCTGTCTCCTTCCCCTCTCCAGGCCTCCCTGTCCCTGTCCCTGTCCCTCTTCCTCTTCTTCTTCCTCCCCCCCCCCCCCCCCCGTCTCTCTCTCTCCTTCTCCCTCTCCCTCTCTCCCTCCCTCTCTCATTGATTTAATGATTATCCACAGAGCAAGAAGTTGTTGGGCAGGGTGTGCCCTGGTCAGGATAGCTGGCAAAGGTAGCTAACCTGAGCCGGCCCTGGTGGTGCCGAGCAGGAGGTGAACTAGACAGACTTTCTGTCTCTGATCCACTCGTCCAAGGACTCTTCCCTCGGGGTCTGTGAACTTTCAGAAAATATCCTGGTCCCAATTTCGGCTCCTTTGCAATCTTAGGAATTTGGAAACTTGATCCCGACAAGAGCTCCCTGGTCTTCCCCAGATGGCCAAGGGGGCAATGAAAGCTGTCTGGTGCACAGTGGAGCTCTGCTCCAGGGCAGCTCCTCCGCTTGGGGCCCTGCCAGATGTTGGGGTCCTGGGGGTCAGAGCTGTTGCGGGTGGGCTGCGGAGCCAGAGACAAGATGTTGTTGCTGGATAGGCCTTGGCCATCTGGGGAATGGCTGGGTGTGGTCCCACCCTGCTACTTATTCCTTTTTGGCTATTAGCCTTCGGTTCAGTAGAGCCGAACACCCCCTTCGAGGCTCTCCTTGGACAAGGTGTTTCCTGTACAGACATGAAGTTGAACGGCTTAGAGATTACTGCATCGGCCCTCTGATTTTTAATATCTAGCAAGGCCCAAAACAAGGACGTAGGGGCTTGGCCAAGGAGTTTCCCGCGCTCCACAAGGGTTCCAGTGCAGAGTCCTCGGGAGAGGAGGGACTGCCTGTAGACCTGAAGTCCTCCACACACTCCCGTTTGCAGGTGACGTGGTGCTGAGGATCCCAAGCCCTGGACCCTGGCAGAGCCGCCTAAGTGAGCTCTCTGCTCACCTTGGGATTGTAAAAGTCAAACTATTGTACTTTATGAGGTTTATTAAAGATGATTAGAAATCAAGGATACAAAATAATAAACCTCGTGTCTAGGCTGATTAGCCCTTTCACAGCCCACATACTACATGCTGCAATCTCCAAGTAGAGGAAGAGAGAGCCGCGTGTGAGCATAGAAGAAGAAGAGGCTCTCTTGGGAGGCAGAGAGCCCGATAAATACTAAATTGTGATCTTGCCCAGGTGGAGACTCAGATGAGATTATAGGGAATTCTGGGAAGTACCAAGGACTTCTGGGGATTGAAGTCCAGGGTTCAAATCTCCATTTTACAGGATAAACCATGTGGGTGAAGGATGCCTGTTGGACAGACCAAAGGTCTGTGCCTTGTCTTGAACAGATGCCATGACTCAGATGGTGAATAGGATCCAGATTGAAAAGGAAGAAAAAAGCAGGCTGTATGGCATTTGGGAAGGGACCCGGTGCTTCTCATTATCCCCAGGCTTCTCCCCAACGCCAAGGCCATTTTCCCAGTGATAGTTTGGCTCCAAGTCATAGAAGACAGTAATGGTTCCTGCCTTCTGGGAACTTTAAAATGAAGATAGACATTCCAAAGAGGAGTGAAGGAAAGAATATAGCCACCTTTCCTTAACATGGAGGTTCTAGGAGGAAACAACTAATTCGGATGTGGATAAATATGTTAAAGAACAAAATATAAGTGCTCAACTGAGAGAGCAGTGACACAATGACAACATGACACAAGATTCACATTAAAGATAAAGTTTAGATTGAAAAATAAAGACCTGGCTTATTCGGGGTGGAGAGTGGTTATTAGAGTTCATTGTCTGTCCAGATGGAACCCCAGGCCACCAGAGTCATCACTCCAGGAAGACCCAATTGAAGAGAGCGGGCTCCACTGCTTTGAGTTGCACCATTTGGTGGGCTGGTGAAGGGGTGGGCATGGAGAAAAAAACTAGGTACTTGGAAGCCAGCTAGATCCAAGAATTTTTAGCCCACTGAATTTTAACTTGAATTTAGCTCAGTGGTCTAGTATTAGGAATAATAATTTTGTGTTTCAGCAGTATATGTTCATAAATAAATTATCATGCCACATATAATACCTCAGTCATTTTAGCATTGCAACTAGAAAAGTGATTAATAAATAGAATAGAAGCTGTATGTCAGGTAAATGAATTTCTTGAGTATAATCTACAGAGGATAAAGTTGTATTGAAAGAAAGGAAGTTTCTCTAGTTTTTTTTTTTGGTTTAATTAAATATTTTGCCTCTGCTTGGCTTACCATAGTCTGGGAGAGAAAGTTGTTGTTCTTATTTTTAAAAACTCTTACCTTCCATCTTAGATTTAAAACTGAATATCGGTTCCAAGGCAAAAGAGTGGAAGGACTAGGCAATTGGAGCAAAGTGACTTGCCCAGGATCACACAGCTAGGAAGTGCCTGAAGCTAGATTTGAACCCAGGACCTTTCATCTCTAGACCTGGCCACCTAAGTCAATTTTTATTTTAATAGCAAACTTCCACATAAATTTTATGAAGTTATATAATCCAAATGTTTCTCTCCCTTCTTCCTTCTAGAGCTGGCAAGCAATTTAATCTGGCTTATATCCATGTGTTATGCAAAACATGTTTCCATGTTACTCATTTTTGTAAGCGAATAATTTTATAAAAACAAAACCCTTTACCAAGATAAACAAGTGATAAATCATATGCTTCCATCTACATTCTTTGTCTAGCAGTTCTTTCTGAGAGAAGGTTTTAAAGGGCATTTTAGGGGGCAACTAGGTAGCTCAGTGAATTGAGAGCCAGTCCCAGAGATGAGAGGTCCTGGGTTCAAATCTGGCCTCAGACACTTGCTAGCTGGGTGACCCTGGGCAAGTCACTTAAGCCCCACTGCCTAGTCCTTACCACTCTTCTGCCTTGGAACCAATACACAGAATTGGTTCCCCCAAAATGGTATTTTTTTTCATCTTTCTGTAAGTGGTTGGAAGAATAGGCAAAAAAATCCCATTGTTAAGAGATGACAGTAGATCAGAGTCCTACACTAACCTTCTGTTTTTCTTCCCTTTCAGGATAACATAGGAGAACTTGACCTTGACAAACAGTCTGAGCTTAAAGCTCAGAGGAAAAGAGAGGAAGACGAGAAAGAAAATGGCAGGAAGAAAGTGGTGCTCTTTGGAACTAGTGATGTGTGTGATGCCATCTTGGCCATGGAGGAGAAAGTGATGTGCGCGCCCCCGTTAGATTTCAGAGAAGCCAGGGAGGTGTTTTTAGTGGGCCAGAGCTATGTCTGTGAGGCGAAAGAATACTTTCAGGTCGATGGCTACATCACCGACCATATCGAGATCGTCCAAGACCACAGCTCTCTGTTCAAGGTGCTGGCGTTCTTCGAAGAGGATTATGAGAGACGCTGCAAGATGCACAAGCGCAGAGTAGACATGCTAGAGCCCCTCACTGTAGACCTGAACCCACAGTACTACCTGCTGATCAACCGGCAGCTTCAGTTCGAGCTCGCCCACACCTACTATGAGATGATGGACTTAAAGGTGGCCATCGCCAACAGGCTAGAGGAGCTCGATTCCCACACCATCAAGAAGATCAATTCCCTGGCTCAGTCGGCCATCAAGTTCTATGAACTCTTCCTCGACTCCCTGAGGGACCCCAATAAGGTGTTTCCAGAGCAGCTCGGGGAAGACGTTCTCCGCCCTGCCCTGGTGGCCAAGTTCCACATTGCACGGCTTTATGGCAAACTCATCACCTCTGATGGTAGGAAGGAGCTGGAGAACATGCAGACTTCCTTGGAATATTACATGTTCTTGGTCCTCTACTGTGAAAAGTTCCCCGAGGCGGCTCGCGCAGTAGAAACAGAGCTAGAGCTCAGTAAAGAGATGGCCGGCCTTCTTCCCACCAAAATGGAGAGACTCCGAGCCAAGCTAACCCCTTTTACTTAAAATCTGATCCTGCACTTGATGGAAATGTGCAATAGAGCAGTGTCATTTTTAGCCAAACAGGCCCATTTCCAGGGTACTTGCCTCTAGGAAGCAGAGAAGGCCAGCTAGAGCTCCACATAGGGTCCTCTTCGATTCACTTGTCAGTAAAATGACTTAACAGTTTTCTCTTAATTTTGTAAATGTCTTCTGTAAACTTGTTAGTGTTTTAGATGGCTTGTGTCCTATCTTTCCTGCCTTATCTTCTTCCACCGCAAGATCCAGTTTCTAAATAAATGTAAGTTACTTGCAAAATAGTACTTAACGGGTGTTTCAAAGGAAGATTCTGGATAATATAGTTGGTGGACAAAAGTTACTGTATTCTTAAAGAAAAATACAGTTTTCTAGGAAAAACCATGAGCTGCTTGCAATTGTTCCTTATTGTAGAATCCTAACTCCCCAAAGAAATGTTTACCCATTATGACTTTATGATAACTAATCTATAATTTATTTTGTATGTTGTAAAATTCTTTGTCTTTAATAAAAGAAAAATTATTAAGGATGTATTAAACAGCTTGGCTTCACTAACAGAATGTTCGTTTAGTTCTTTTTTAGTCGTCTTCCTAGATCTAGTCTGGTTTCTGTCGTCCTAAAGGAACCATTGCTATTTCAGACTAGAGACTGAGATCTCTGACCTGAAAGGATGCACATGGAGACCCACCCCCCAAGTCCTCTTGATTCCTTGTGCCAGTGGCAGCTCTGGGTTTACTTGAGAACCGTGCCTCCAAAGTACCCGCTCTAGCGGCATCCCCTTGCCCGCCGGCACCAGCTTTGAGGGAGGGCCCGCACGTGGATCACTGCCTGCTGGTGCCACCTACTAGGTTCAGGTTCATCCCAGGAGGTGGGCCCCTGAAGTCTGGGGACGGTGGAGTCCTAGGAAACAACGCAAAAGGCCCTTGGGCCCAGGTTACCATTTCTGCTTTTGGGATGCCTGGACCGGGAAAGGGGCTCAGACCATCGACACACATTCGTTCTTGAGCCCACGACCAGCAGCCGACCTGCAATTGATGTGTAGGAGCAGATGTCAATATGCACAGGTCCGCCTTACACTAAAAACCGTGTACGTTGAACAGGAAGAGGACGTTAGTCATGGAGTGGAAATGAGACTCAGGAAGGGGCCGCCAGGGCAGTGGGTGGTTCTTCAGGAGCACGTATAGGAAGGAAGATCCGTTCAAGAATGCACAGGATATGAGACTGAACTTCCTCGGCGGAGCGCACAGCATGGGCCATCTTGTTTGATAGAACTCTGGAGAGGAGAAAAATGCAGCCCACTTGCTATTGAATTGTGCTGCCAGCTAGGCTGGTCCTTTAGACTCGAGGAAAGGGAGCGTTTTATCTTTAGGAGACACCTTCTCCAAACTGGGCTCCCGTGGTGTCCCGGGTGGTCTAGCAGGTCCAGAGGCCTCCCGCCATCGTTGGAGTTGGGCCCGTCCTCTAGAGGCGTTCCTGATGGGTCTTTCTCCCGTCTTGACTGAAAGGGAAGGAGCGGGGCCGAGTGATATGCTTTAGTCACTGCCCCTAACTGAGTAGGCCAAGGAGAAGATAAACCCAATGTTTGGCTTGACCCAACCCTCCCCACTAGCTGTTGCCCCCTGCCCAGGCTGGGTCTCTTCCCTTTTGTGGCTAAACTTAAGAAAGCCGCCATATTGGGTGTCTCTCCTCGTGTGCCCTCTCCAGTGTGCCTGCTGACCTCCTAATTGGGCCGAAACTGCTCTCTCCAAAGTGCTGCCAAAGTGATCTTCCCGCCCCTGGCGCTGCCCGGGTCATCCCTGCTCGGTCAGCTCCACATTTAGAGAGAAAATCCTGCCTGCCGCCCCAGCCTTCCTGCGTTATCCCCCTCCGTACGCCGTAGCCAGAGTCCCAGCGCCTTCCCCGCTCTGGTTCCCTTCCTCACCTCGCGCGTCTCCGCCGTGCCTTCCAAGGGTAAGTTTGGGCACCGACAAGAGGGCGGCCTGGACCCATCCAACACGGAGACGGAGAACAATTCTCGAATTCCACTCCTGTGAAAGAGTCATTTGTTTGCTCTCGACCTCCCGGAGACCTCACCAGATCGGAATAATTTCAACTAACTTGAACGGCAGACTTTGGCTTGGAAAGAATTTTCCAGAAAAGAACCTAATTTTCAGAAAAATGAATCGATTCTATTCTCTATGAAGGAAACCATGAGGAAAACACTGCTTTAATGAAAAAGAGAGAGAACCAATACACAGTACTGATTCCAAGACGGAAGGTAAAGATTTATAAAAAAATAAAATAAGACAGAGAGAGAGGAAGGGCAGCTGGGTAGCTCAGTGGATGAGAGCCAGGCTTAGAGATGGGAGGTTGTGGGTTCAAATGTGACCTCAGACACTTTCTAGCTATGTGACCCTGGGCAAGTCACTTTATACCAATTGCCTAGCCCTTACCACTTTTTCTGCCTTGGAACTGATACCTAGGAACAATGCTAAGTTAGAAGGTAAAGTGTTTTTTAAAAGTATTATTGGCCTTATTTTCCCCTTTTTATAGATGGGGAAATGTGATTAGGGAATTGATGTTCACTTGCCCACGGTCCCAGGAAAACACCAGAGTCAGGATGTGAATTCTGGTCAGATTCTAGCTCATTTTTCAGATGAGGAAACTGACCAACAAGGTGAAGTGACTTGCTCAGGCTCACACAGCTGGTAAGTGTCAGAGACTGGAACCCTCTGCCTTCCTTAGCTGCCCACGCTTCCCAGGAGCCCACAGCATTTGGAACATTTTTTCATGGAACTATTAATAACGTAGACTTCATCCTTAGGAAACTATATGCTTATAGGCTGGGACCACTTAGTATTGGAGGAACGCCTTTCATTATTGTGAATTTGAATCAACTTCTTATCTATCCTAGAAATGAGACTCTTCTCTGAGGAACCTACTTAAAAAAAAAAAAGATTTTTTCCAGTTAATGTTTCCCTTCTAATTTTAGCTCCATTAGGTTTGCTTGTGCAGAATCTTTTGAATTTATGTAGTCAAAATGGTCCATTTTAGCTTCAGGGATCATCTTTATCCCTTGTTTGTTCGTGAATTCTTTCCTTATCCAAATGGAATTTTTTCCCTAGTTCTTCTCATTTGTTTTTGATGTTCCCCTTTTTGTCTAAAGAGTATACCTATTTGGAGCTTATCTTGGTATATGGTATGAAATGATGGTCTAGACATATTTTCTGCCAGATAGCTTTCCAGTTTTCCCAGGAGGTTTTTTTTAAAAAAATCAGATAGTTATTATCCCAATAGCTGGAATCTTCTGGCTTATCAGATATAAACCTACTGTGCCTGTTTGCTTTCTTATATTGTATACCTAATCTCTTCCACTCATCAATCTTTCTATGTATTAACGAAGATTCCTGCTTTGTAGTGTAGTTCAAGATCTGATACTGCTGGGCCCCTTCTCACCTTTTTCTTTCTACCTTTTGTTCCAGTTAAATTTCACTATTATTTTCCCTAGCTCTATGAAGTAATCTTTTGGTAATCTAATTGGTATGGCACTGAATAAGTAGATTAGCTTAGATATTGCTATTTTTATTATATTGGCTCTGTCTACCCATGAACAACTAATGTTTATGTATTTATTTAGGTCTGCATTTGTGTAAAGAATGTTTTATATAGTGAGATATGGTTCTGACATGTTTTATCAGGTAGGCTCCCAAGTCTTTTATACATTCTGTAGTTATTTTAAGTAGATTTTTTCTTTGTTCTTTTCCTGCTGGGCTTTATAGGTAATATACAGGAATGTTAATGATTTCTGTGCATTTTCTAGCCTGAAACTTATTTATTGATTATTGTGTTGATTGTTAGTTAACTCTTGACCACGTCGTGTCTCCAAAGAAATTTTCTTTTTGCTTCTTCTTAAAAAAAAAACAACCCAGCAATTCTTACTTTCCTTCTTAGAATCAATACCGTGTATTGGTCCCAAGGTAGAAGAGGGTTAAGGACTAGGCAATAAGGGTTAGGTGACTTGTTCAGGGTCCCCCATCTAGAAAGTGTCAGTCTCTGTTTTTAGGAATATCACTTGGTCAGCTATGTGGAGGATGTGTTGGGGAGGGGAGAGACTTTCCTCCTTCAGAACTGCCAATGAGGAACTGCCACACACAATTTTTTTTAATTTTGAAGAACTTTTTAAAAGATGATGATGTATGTCACACACTTTTATTGGTGGAATCACTTTTCCAGTCTCCAGAATTTTATTACCTGGAAATATTTTGGGATTCTTTTCAATGATACCACATCACCTTGTTTTTTTTTCTTTTCTTTTCTTAACCTTTACCTTCCATTTTGGAATCAATACTGTGTATTGGTTCTAAGGCAGAAGAGTGGTAAGGGCTAGGAAATGGGGGTCAAGTGACTTGCCCAGGGACACACAGCTAGGAAGTGTCTGAGGTCATACTTGAACCTGGGCTTCTCGTCTCTAGGCCTGGCTCTCAATCCACCGAGCCACCCAGCTACCTTCCACATCTCCTTGTTTCTGTATGACAATTGACATAATAATGAACAATCCAGGTTGGGATAAGAAAATGAAGAAACACAAGCATTCCATTTCCATATGCCTTATAAGCAAATCTCCTCTAGATTGAGTCCTTCTACAGAAAGCCATGCTAGAAGCCCAAAAATGCTATGGGGGGGCTCAACTCCTGGTCCTTCAGCCACCACCTTCTCAAGGCACGCAGCTTCTCATCCAGTGGGAACTCCATCATCTCTAATCTCAATGCCTAGGACAAATGGGACCAAACCTAAACCACATCTTTATTGCCTTCAGGTGGGGGGATCTCATCGGGAGCAGCAGCACTGGGCTCTTCTGCCATCACCTCATCCTCATCAATGCCAACTCCACAGGTAGTTAGTGTCAGAGGCTAGATTCACACTCAGATCCTCTGACTACAGAGCTAGTATTCTTTCTACCATCAGCAGATGTTAGCAGAACTAGACTACAAGACTATGAATATTGTATACATGTGTATGTAGTTTTGTGATTCATTATTCACACATATGTGTATAGATTGGAGTTTTACACATTATAAACACACAGAGAACACAAATTCAGTGAAACTTTAAACAGAATTGAAAGGTGCTCAGAGCAAACCCCTTTTTGGGGGGTTGGTTTGTCTTTGATTCTACTTTGTTCAAATGTCCGTGTTATATTTCTAATATTTCTGTATAATTTCATTCCTTATTTCCTTGGTTTTGTTGGTGATTATTATTTTAAACCAGTTTCTTCTTCCTTTTTAATAAAAAAAAATGGCATCCATCAGCTGTTCGGTTAGTGGCCTGTGAAGCCGGCATTTCTCTGCAGAGCAGCTCCCCTATCAGACCTGGAGCCCTTTCCCCTACTTCCCTCCTAGCTATCTCTAGCTCTTCTGGTGTCTGGGTTATCTTGGGCACTTCATCTTCCCTATTATCACCCGAAGGCAGTTGTGTTATCAAAAGGCTTCATCCCCTTCCTCCCCCCTGCACCCCCCTTCCTTGCCTGCTCATGCTCCCACTTTCTGACTCGAAGCAGAGTTTGGTTCCTGGTTAGGACAATGACATGTCAGCATTATCAAGATGGTCCTGGACTTTCTCTTCTGGATGTGGTGGGGGCTGTTATCTCTTCGTTCCTCTTTCATCATAGATTTAGGGTTGGGGGGACTTTAGGGGGCATCTGGCACCATCTCCTTATTTTTTGGAGGAGCAAACTGAGGCTCAGAAAGATTAGGTGCTTTGTCCATAGTCCATTGGATGTCAAAACTTGGAACCCAAACCAGATCTACAACCTCTAAAGACTCAAAATGAGCCCCAAACCAGATCTATAACCTCTAAAGACTCAAAATGAGCCCCAAACCAGATCTACAAACTCTAAAAACTCAAAATGAGCCCAAACCAGGGCTACAATCTCTAAAGACCCCAAATGAACCCAAACCAGGGCTACAACCTCTAAAGACCCCAAATGAACCCACACCAGGGCTACAACCTCTAAAGACTCAAAATGAACCCAAACCAGATCTACAACCTCTAAAGACTCAAAATGAGCCCAAACCAGATCTACAAACTCTAAAAACTCAAAATGAGCCCCAAACCAGATCTACAACCTCTAAAGACTCAAAATGAGCCCAAACCAGATCTACAACCTCTAAAGACTCAAAATGAGCCCCAAACCAGATCTACAACCTCTAAAGACTCAAAATGAGCCCAAACCAGGGCTACAATCTCTAAAGACCCCAAATGAACCCAAACCAGGGCTACAACCTCTAAAGACTCAAAATGAACCCAACCAGAGCTACAACCTCTAAAGACTCAAAATGAACCCAAACCAGGTCTACAACCTCTAAAGACTCCAAATGAACCCAAACCAGGGCTACAACCTCTAAAGACTCAAAATGAACTCAAACCAGGGCTACAACCTCTAAAGACCCCAAATGAACCCAAAACAGGGCTACAACCTCTAAAGACTCAAAATGAACCCAACCAGAGCTACAACCTCTAAAGACTCAAAATGAAACCAAACCAGGGCTACAACCTCTAAAGACTCAAAATGAAACCAAACCAGGGCTACAACCTCTAAAGACCCCAAATGAACCCAAACCAGGTCTATAGCCTTTAAAGACTCAAAATGAACCCAAACCAGAGCTACAACCTCTAAAGACCCCAAATGAACCCAAACCAGGTCTATAGCCTTTAAAGACTCAAAATGAACCCAAACCAGAGCTACAACCTCTAAAGACTCAAAATGAACTCAAACCAGGGCTACAACCTCTAAAGACCCCAAATGAACCCAAACCAGAGCTACAACCTCTAAAGACTCAAAATGAGCCCAAACCAGGTCTACAACCTCTAAAGACTCAAAATGAGCCCAAACCAGGTCTACAACCTCTAAAGACCCCAAATGAACCCAAACCAGGTCTACAGCCTTTAAAGACTCAAAATGAACCCAAACCAGAGCTACAACCTCTAAAGACTCAAAATGAACTCAAACCAGGGCTACAACCTCTAAAGACCCCAAATGAACCCAAACCAGGTCTACAACCTCTAAAGACTCAAAATGAGCCCCAAACCAGATCTACAACCTCTAAAGACTCAAAATGAGCCCAAACCAGGGCTACAATCTCTAAAGACCCCAAATGAACCCAAACCAGGGCTACAACCTCTAAAGACTCAAAATGAACCCAACCAGAGCTACAACCTCTAAAGACTCAAAATGAACTCAAACCAGGGCTACAACCTCTAAAGACTCAAAATGAGCCCAAACCAGGTCTACAACCTCTAAAGACTCAAAATGAACCCAAACCAGGGCTACAACCTCTAAAGACTCCAAATGAACCCAAACCAGGGCTACAACCTCTAAAGACTCAAAATGAACTCAAACCAGGGCTACAACCTCTAAAGACCCCAAATGAACCCAAAACAGGGCTACAACCTCTAAAGACTCAAAATGAACCCAACCAGAGCTACAACCTCTAAAGACTCAAAATGAAACCAAACCAGGGCTACAACCTCTAAAGACCCCAAATGAACCCAAACCAGGTCTATAGCCTTTAAAGACTCAAAATGAACCCAAACCAGAGCTACAACCTCTAAAGACTCAAAATGAACTCAAACCAGGGCTACAACCTCTAAAGACCCCAAATGAACCCAAACCAGGTCTACAACCTCTAAAGACTCAAAATGAGCCCAAACCAGGTCTACAACCTCTAAAGACTCAAAATGAGCCCAAACCAGGTCTACAACCTCTAAAGACCCCAAATGAACCCAAACCAGGTCTACAGCCTTTAAAGACTCAAAATGAACCCAAACCAGAGCTACAACCTCTAAAGACTCAAAATGAACTCAAACCAGGGCTACAACCTCTAAAGACCCCAAATGAACCCAAACCAGGTCTACAACCTCTAAAGACTCAAAATGAGCCCAAACCAGGTCTACAACCTCTAAAGACTCAAAATGAGCCCAAACCAGGTCTACAACCTCTAAAGACCCCAAATGAACCCAAACCAGGTCTACAACCTCTAAAGACCCCAAATGAACCCAAACCAGGGCTACAACCTCTAAAGACTCAAAATGAACTCAAACCAGGGCTACAACCTCTAAAGACCCCAAATGAACCCAAAACAGGGCTACAACCTCTAAAGACTCAAAATGAACCCAACCAGAGCTACAACCTCTAAAGACTCAAAATGAAACCAAACCAGGGCTACAACCTCTAAAGACCCCAAATGAACCCAAACCAGGTCTATAGCCTTTAAAGACTCAAAATGAACCCAAACCAGAGCTACAACCTCTAAAGACTCAAAATGAACTCAAACCAGGGCTACAACCTCTAAAGACCCCAAATGAACCCAAACCAGGTCTACAACCTCTAAAGACTCAAAATGAGCCCAAACCAGGTCTACAACCTCTAAAGACCCCAAATGAACCCAAACCAGGTCTACAGCCTTTAAAGACTCAAAATGAACCCAAACCAGAGCTACAACCTCTAAAGACTCAAAATGAACTCAAACCAGGGCTACAACCTCTAAAGACCCCAAATGAACCCAAACCAGGTCTACAACCTCTAAAGACTCAAAATGAGCCCAAACCAGGTCTACAACCTCTAAAGACTCAAAATGAACCCAAACCAGGTCTACAACCTCTAAAGACTCCAAATGAACCCAAACCAGGGCTACAACCTCTAAAGACTCAAAATGAACCCAAACCAGAGCTACAACCTCTAAAGACCCCAAATGAACCCAAACCAGGTCTATAGCCTTTAAAGACTCAAAATGAACCCAAACCAGAGCTACAACCTCTAAAGACTCAAAATGAACTCAAACCAGGGCTACAACCTCTAAAGACCCCAAATGAACCCAAACCAGAGCTACAACCTCTAAAGACTCAAAATGAGCCCAAACCAGGTCTACAACCTCTAAAGACTCAAAATGAGCCCAAACCAGGTCTACAACCTCTAAAGACCCCAAATGAACCCAAACCAGGTCTACAGCCTTTAAAGACTCAAAATGAACCCAAACCAGAGCTACAACCTCTAAAGACTCAAAATGAACTCAAACCAGGGCTACAACCTCTAAAGACCCCAAATGAACCCAAACCAGGTCTACAACCTCTAAAGACTCAAAATGAGCCCCAAACCAGATCTACAACCTCTAAAGACTCAAAATGAGCCCAAACCAGGGCTACAATCTCTAAAGACCCCAAATGAACCCAAACCAGGGCTACAACCTCTAAAGACTCAAAATGAACCCAACCAGAGCTACAACCTCTAAAGACTCAAAATGAACTCAAACCAGGGCTACAACCTCTAAAGACTCAAAATGAGCCCAAACCAGGTCTACAACCTCTAAAGACTCAAAATGAACCCAAACCAGGGCTACAACCTCTAAAGACTCCAAATGAACCCAAACCAGGGCTACAACCTCTAAAGACTCAAAATGAACTCAAACCAGGGCTACAACCTCTAAAGACCCCAAATGAACCCAAAACAGGGCTACAACCTCTAAAGACTCAAAATGAACCCAACCAGAGCTACAACCTCTAAAGACTCAAAATGAAACCAAACCAGGGCTACAACCTCTAAAGACCCCAAATGAACCCAAACCAGGTCTATAGCCTTTAAAGACTCAAAATGAACCCAAACCAGGTCTATAGCCTTTAAAGACTCAAAATGAACCCAAACCAGAGCTACAACCTCTAAAGACTCAAAATGAACTCAAACCAGGGCTACAACCTCTAAAGACTCAAAATGAACCCAAACCAGGTCTACAACCTCTAAAGACCCCAAATGAACCCAAACCAGGGCTACAACCTCTAAAGACTCAAAATGAGCCCAAACCAGGTCTACAACCTCTAAAGACTCAAAATGAACCCAAACCAGGTCTACAACCTCTAAAGACTCCAAATGAACCCAAACCAGGGCTACAACCTCTAAAGACTCAAAATGAACCCAAACCAGAGCTACAACCTCTAAAGACCCCAAATGAACCCAAACCAGGTCTATAGCCTTTAAAGACTCAAAATGAACCCAAACCAGAGCTACAACCTCTAAAGACTCAAAATGAACTCAAACCAGGGCTACAACCTCTAAAGACCCCAAATGAACCCAAACCAGAGCTACAACCTCTAAAGACTCAAAATGAGCCCAAACCAGGTCTACAACCTCTAAAGACTCAAAATGAGCCCAAACCAGGTCTACAACCTCTAAAGACCCCAAATGAACCCAAACCAGGTCTACAGCCTTTAAAGACTCAAAATGAACCCAAACCAGAGCTACAACCTCTAAAGACTCAAAATGAACTCAAACCAGGGCTACAACCTCTAAAGACCCCAAATGAACCCAAACCAGGTCTACAACCTCTAAAGACTCAAAATGAGCCCCAAACCAGATCTACAACCTCTAAAGACTCAAAATGAGCCCAAACCAGGTCTACAACCTCTAAAGACTCAAAATGAACCCAAACCAGGGCTACAACCTCTAAAGACTCCAAATGAACCCAAACCAGGGCTACAACCTCTAAAGACTCAAAATGAACTCAAACCAGGGCTACAACCTCTAAAGACCCCAAATGAACCCAAAACAGGGCTACAACCTCTAAAGACTCAAAATGAACCCAACCAGAGCTACAACCTCTAAAGACTCAAAATGAAACCAAACCAGGGCTACAACCTCTAAAGACCCCAAATGAACCCAAACCAGGTCTATAGCCTTTAAAGACTCAAAATGAACCCAAACCAGGTCTATAGCCTTTAAAGACTCAAAATGAACCCAAACCAGAGCTACAACCTCTAAAGACTCAAAATGAACTCAAACCAGGGCTACAACCTCTAAAGACTCAAAATGAACCCAAACCAGGTCTACAACCTCTAAAGACCCCAAATGAACCCAAACCAGAGCTACAACCTCTAAAGACTCAAAATGAACCCAAACCAGAGCTACAACCTCTAAAGACTCAAAATGAACTCAAACCAGGGCTACAACCTCTAAAGACCCCAAATGAACCCAAACAAGGTCTACAACCTCTAAAGACTCAAAATGAGCCCAACCAGAGCTACAACCTCTAAAGACTCAAAATGAAACCAAACCAGGGCTACAACCTCTAAAGACCCCAAATGAACCCAAACCAGGTCTATAGCCTTTAAAGACTCAAAATGAACCCAAACCAGGTCTATAGCCTTTAAAGACTCAAAATGAACCCAAACCAGAGCTACAACCTCTAAAGACTCAAAATGAACTCAAACCAGGGCTACAACCTCTAAAGACTCAAAATGAACCCAAACCAGGTCTACAACCTCTAAAGACCCCAAATGAACCCAAACCAGAGCTACAACCTCTAAAGACTCAAAATGAACCCAAACCAGAGCTACAACCTCTAAAGACTCAAAATGAACTCAAACCAGGGCTACAACCTCTAAAGACCCCAAATGAACCCAAACAAGGTCTACAACCTCTAAAGACTCAAAATGAGCCCAAACCAGGTCTACAACCTCTAAAGACTCAAAATGAGCCCAAACCAGGTCTACAACCTCTAAAGACCCCAAATGAACCCAAACCAGGTCTACAGCCTTTAAAGACTCAAAATGAACCCAAACCAGAGCTACAACCTCTAAAGACTCAAAATGAACTCAAACCAGGGCTACAACCTCTAAAGACCCCAAATGAACCCAAACCAGGTCTACAACCTCTAAAGACTCAAAACGAGCCCAAACCAGGTCTACAACCTCTAAAGACTCAAAATGAACCCAAACCAGAGCTACAACCTCTAAAGACTCAAAATGAACCCAAACCAGAGCTACAACCTCTAAAGACTCAAAATGAACCCAAACCAGGGCTACAACCTCTAAAGACTCAAAATGAACCCAAACCAGGGCTACAACCTCTAAAGACTCAAAATGAACTCAAACCAGGGCTACAACCTCTAAAGACTCAAAAAGACAAGCATAGTCAAGAATAGGATGTAGTGCCTTACCCAAGGTGTGTGGGGACTCACATGAAAGATTTCATCCTAGAAATGTGTTATTGGAAAAGGAGATTGGTTCATAATCAGGAGCTTTAACAAGGATGAGATAGCTGGGGCTTTGTCCAGGCACTAACATCTGGAGAACAAACTTCTTTGCAGAAGTTAAGACCACACATAGTCCCATTGCTTTGTGTCTCATGGATCTCATGGACCTCCACGAGTCCACTACCTGCTGGGGGTAGGAGGAAGGTGGGCTTCCAGGAAAGTATAAGAGTAGGAAGCTGGCAGAGACTGATGAAGGAAGAGGAGGGACAAACTGCCTATTCTCTTATTGCTATGGTACTGGATTATGATACAAAGGACTCAAAAAGAAAGATGGCCCCAACATATCCTCATTCAAATACCCAGGAGGATCACAAATGGACAACCTGAGTGTTGCAGTGGTGTCCAAAAAGCCTCCCAAAATGCCCCAGTGTACAATATGAGGAGACCCACTTCAGATGTTTGCTGGCTGTGTGACCTTGGGCAAGTTACTTAAATTCTCAAGGCCTCAGTTTCCTCATCTGTAAAATGGGAATAGTATTGCTTGTGCTATCTACCTCCTAAGGTCATTAGTAGTCTTTAAAGTTCTATTCAACAAACAATAAAATTTGTTAGGGGTTAAACAACTTCTGTGAGCCAGGCTCTGTTCTGGGTGCTT
This sequence comes from Monodelphis domestica, assembly GCF_027887165.1. Taxonomy (NCBI): domain Eukaryota; kingdom Metazoa; phylum Chordata; class Mammalia; order Didelphimorphia; family Didelphidae; genus Monodelphis; species Monodelphis domestica. Next base: position 30,811,974 of record NC_077227.1, read on the forward strand.
GAGAGACAAAAAAAAAATGGTCCTTGCCCTCTGGGAGCTTACATTCTATAAAGGAAATAAATAGATTAAGTAAACACAAGATAAAGAGTTAGGAGGAAGAAATTGGTCCAAAGACTGGGGGGGGTGGTTGTTATCATTATCATTATGATTATTGTTTGTTTTGTTTCCCAATAACATGGAGAACTTTTGTTTCTGCCCTTGCATCCCCAAGATATTCGCAGAGTGCCTTGACATTTTTCTAAATTTTGTTTGGACCTGTGATTCTATGAGGGTGGAAACTGCCTTCACTGATGCCGATTTTAGTCCATTTATCTGCAGACAAGCTGTTTGGTGGCACTAACAGATTGAGCCACTTGCCCAAGGTGTCACAGCCCCTAAGTATCTGGAATAGAATTTGAACCCAAGTCTAGAGCTCTCCCCATTCTACAACACCGTCTCTCTCCTGGTACAGAGAAGGAGACACCCACAGCTACAGCATGTTAGTGATGGAGAGCCATGGAAAGGACATCATCAGACAAATGTAGGACCAGAAAAGAAGGTGGCCTGGCCATGTAGCAAGACCAAGGGATGGCCCTCATGCTCCACTGTATCCCGGAGATTGTGGGGAGATGCAGGGCCCCAGAGAAGGATGAGTAAGTCCCGTGGGATAAGATGTCCCCTGAGATGTTTGTAGTGACAGGATCCCATCCCAAGCAGAGAATCCAAGATTCTGCCCTGAGGGTACCACCTAGCATGATGCCTTGCCTTTTGCCATCACTTGGAAAACATTTGGCTAATTGAATTGAATTCCATGATCCCTGTTCTTCTCGGATCATTCTGTCACTTAGCACGATGCCTGGCACACAGGCACTTTATAAAGGTTTATTGATTGACTACAGGATGGTCCAGGACAGGCTGAAGGATCTAGTGAGTGAAGAGAGGGCTAGATGGGTAATCCAAAGACCCCAAACCATCCCTTACTGCTTGAATAACCTTGGGACAATCTGCTAAGCTCTTCGGGACTGCCTTCCTTGACAGGGGCAGGAGGGAGTTGAGCTAGAAGGTATCTGGAGTTCCTTCCAGCTCAACTATCGTCCAATTTCCTTTCTTTATTTTTTAAAGCCTGGATTTCTGTTCTTTAAGACAGCAAGGCAAGAGCTAGGCAGCCAGGACTCACCCATCAGAGTCACATAACTAGGAAGGGTCCGAGGTCCGATTTGAACCCAGGACCTCCTGACTCCAGACCTGGCACTCTCTCCTCCAAGCCTAGCTGTCCTAGCTGTCCAGTACCATCTCGTTTCTATGGGAACGCAGCTCCATATCATTGCTTATGTCCACACTATCTTTCCTGAGATCACGCTAGAAAGCTAACTTAGAGTTTGGGCTCATGAACCCACCCTGCATCCTACCCCGAAAATGAGAGAGCGTGTGTGAGCAAGAAAGGTCGACATGAAGTGGACCAAAGCTGGGGGGCATGTAGTCCAGCCCTTTCATTTGACATAGAGGAAGAGTTTCCTCATTCCGGAGGAAGGCACTGAGACTCAGGGAGGCTGATTGTAAATTGTTTGTGACAGTGGAAGCCATTAAAACCAGGCCATTTGCCCAAAGATCCAGTCTTCTTTTTAAAATTCGATCAAGGGGGCAGCTGGGTAGCTCAGTGGATGGAGAGCCAGGCCCAGAGATGGGAGGTCCTGGGTTCAAATTTGACCTCAGACACTTCCCAGCTGGGTGACCCTGGGCAAGTCACTTAACCCCCATTGCCTAGCCCTTATCACTTTTCTGCCTTGGAGCCAATACACAGTATTGATTCCAAGATGGAAGGTAAGGGTTTTTATTTTAAAAAATTTTTATCAAATTCTTAATGAATATTAATTTTTTTCTCGGTCATTCATCAGTTGATAGATACCCCTTTTCCTTAAATAAATAAAATAAAAGATATTTTTATTATATAAATGCATATAATCTATAGAATTATATATAATATTATATTAATATATATATAACAACTACATTAAACTCTGGTCCTTAATTTCCATAGAGTTTATTAATATTTACTTTCACAGGAGAAGGCAGACAAATAGAAAGAAAAAACCTAATTTTATCCTGCCTGTGGTTGATCTTCAAGTGGACCCCTTAGCCACCTTCCTTTCACCATGTGCCCCCCAAGAGAATAGAGAGCCCCCACTTCCTGGAACCCCCTCATTTATTCCTTCCCTTTCACCCCCAGATCAATTTCTCAATCATTTCCAGCTCAGGTGCCAGGCCACTGCCCTGTGACCCACTCTGGAGTGCAGGGATCCTGGGGGGGGGGGTTCCCTTCACACATATAGAACAGATCATGAATCGAATCGAATCATGATAATATATAATAGAATATACTGATATGCATTATTTTGTTTGGACCTATAATCTATAATATTATATAGAATAATTTTATTATGTACTTAATTTTAAAAATATACTTAAGTTCTTTTCCTCTTTCTTTGTCCTCTTCGGGTTATGGGCTTAATAGTGGCGTTGCTGGATCAAAGGGTGATCACATAGTTGGGTGACATATTTGGAAAAGTTCTAACCTGGATCAACTCACTCTCCACCAAGAGTCCATTGATGTCCCTCTTTTCCAGAGCCTCTGGAACATTCGACGCTTTGTTTGGTCACTGATGAATAGGAGGAGGAATCTCAGAGTTGCTTTCATTTTTGGCTAGTTATTAGGTGGCACAGTAGATAGAGTGCTGGGCCTGGGGTCAGGAAGAATCATCTTCCTGAATTCAAATCTGGTGATCCCTGGCAAGTCACTTAGCCCTGTCTGCCTCAGTTTCCTTATCTGTAAAGTGAGTCAGAGAAATAAAGGGCAAACCACTCCAGTGTCTGCCAGGAAAACTCCAAATGGGGTCCTAAAGAGTCAAACACAACTGGAAAGCACGGAACAACCACCACAAAATGAGTGAATAGGAGCATCTTTCTTTTTGAACCCTTACCTTCCGTCTTGGAATCAATACTGTGTATTGATGGGGGTTAAGTGACTTGCCCAGGGTCACACAGCTGGGAAGTGTCTGAGGTCGGATTTGAACCTAGGACCTCCCGTCTCTAGGTCGGGCTCTCCATCCACTGAGATACCCAGCTGCCCCAATAGGAACATTTTTTAGAACTTGGATTTGTTATTTTGAAAATTCCCTGTTCATGTGCTTCGAACATTTATCAGCTGAGGAATAGTTCTTATTCTTATACATGTGAATAGCTTCCTTTCTAGCCTGGAAATTAGTCATTTATCAGAGAAACTGACTGCAAAGCTATTCCCCTCCGTCACCTTTTTCACTTCTCATTTAAACTGGAGCAGTTTTGTTTGTGCAACAAGCTTCTATGACGTGTGATGGAAATGGTCTGCTTTATCCTCTGTGGTCCTCTCCCTTGGGTCATCCTCAATTATTGAATTGTCCCCATATTGGGGGACCGAAAGGGAGCTTCTGGTCAGCCCCTCTCGTTTGTTTGCTGATGTGACCTTTCATATCGACTTCATCTGCTCCTTTGGAAGCTGCGCCGAGCTCCTAATCGAATCGTTGCTCTCGGGATAAGATCAGTGGCAGATGGGCCCCTCACTAAGAGATAAAGGGTTCTTGATGAGATCAGGAGATCCCAGAAACAGCCTCTGAGACACCCATCTAAAGGGGAACCAGGCTCAGATAAACTGATCTCTTCAACTGTCTTCAGAAACTTCACTTGGAAAATAGCCTCTGACACTCAGGTCAGGAAGAGGAGGACAGTGTGATGATTCCGTCTCTCTCTGCAGCTGGAAGTCCAAGAGGAGGACGAGTGCCACAGCTGGAGTCCAGCAAGAAGAGAGCCAGAGGAGGCGCTGGCTGGCGATGACCAGGGAAAGGGTAGTCTGACTCAAGACGACTCACAGAAACTCTGAGTTGGGAGAGACCACGAGTCTATAGTTCAACAAAGATTGAAGAAGCATCTCAAGGTGCTCCAGTCCCATCAAGAGCTGCCAGGGAATACCTTCTACACATGTGCTGCAAGACAGTCTTTTACCCTCCCCTTGGTAGGGCAGCTAGGTGGCATTGTTGGATAGAATTCCAGGTCAAGATCTGAGTTCAAATTCAGTTCCAGACCCTTATTAGCTATGAGATCTTGGGCAAGTCACTGAACCCTGTTTGTCTCAGTTTTCTCAGCTGTAAAATGAGCTGGAGAAGGAAATGGCAAACTAGCTCCTGTGTGACCCTGAGGAAATTACTGAACCCTGCTTGCCTCAGTTTCTTCATCTGTAAAATGAGCTGGAGAGGGAAATGGCCAACCATTCCAATATCTCTGCCTAGAAAACTCCAAATGGGGTCATGGAGAGTTGGATGTGACTGAAAAATGACTCAAGAACAAGTCTTCCCTTGGGGACCAGGAACTCATTCCACCCCCTCAAAACAACCTATTTTATATTTGGATAGTTTTCATAGTGAAGAAACATTTCTTTCCATCAATAATAAACTTAACCTTTCCATAATAGACTCCTATTCTGGGGTCAAGTAGGATAAATGATAAGATCATAGAGTTAGGGCTAGAAGAGACTTTAACAGTCTTCAACTGTTGTCTGATCCAATTCTCTCAGTTTACAGTTGAGGAAACTGAGGCTCAGAGATGTTAATGACTTTTCCAGGGTCATATAAGTCCAGATTTAGACCAGATCAGCTAATTTGAATTGATTCTCTAGGGTTTTCTAAGTATACCATCATAACATCTACAAAAAGCAATAATTTTAATTCTTCTCTATGTATAAATGGAGATTTTGAACCTTTGGACTTCATCCCCCAAGAGTCCCTTAGTATTTCCCAAAATCCCCTTTAATCTCTCCTGTGCCTCCATGTTTGTGTGATCACATTATTGTTTTATAAATTCTGTAGCTCCTCCCTCTTGCTCTCTTTCTTTCACAAGTGGTCTGGATTAGCATCTTTTTTAGCTAGTTCTTTTTTACTTTTCTTATTATTAATAAAACTTTAAAATATAATACTTAGTTGTTGGATATTAATTTTAATCTTTACATCTGCTTATAATTAGACCTTTAATTTATTTTTCTTATCTTATTGCTAGAGCTAGCATTTTTAATCACTATGTTAAACAGAAATGGTGATAATAGACATCTTGATTTACCTTTGACCTTATTTGAAAGGTCTCTAATTTTTCCCTACTATATATAACATTTGTTCTTGGATTTAGTAAAATATTTCTTGCTGTATTAAAGAGAAGTCCATTTATTCCTATGGTCTTTAGAGTTTTTAATAGAAAAAAGTATTATATTTTGTCAAAAGACTTTTCAGCACCTATTGGTATAATTACATGTTTTTTATTATTTATATTATTAGTATGGTTCATTAGATTAATAGTTTTGCTTATGTTGAACCAACTTGCATGTCTGGTATAAAATCAACCTGCCTATAATGTATAATCTTTCTAATACATTGTCATAGTCTATTTGCTAATATTTTATTTAAAATATTTTTATACCAGTTTTCATTAAGGATACTGGTCTTTAGTTTTCTTTCTCTATGCAGTCCCTATCTGGTTCATGTAACAAAATTATATGTGTCAAGGAAGGGTGCTTTCTTATTTTTGTAAACATATTTATGTAGTATCAGAATGCATTGTTCTTTGAATGTTTGAGAGAATTCACTTGCAAATCTATCTGATCCAGGAGTTTTTCTTTTTTCCTTTTGGAATTAATTTATGATCTGTTCAATTTTTTTCTCTGATATTAGGCTATTTAAATACTCTCTCTTTTTGTGAACATGGACATTTTATATTTTTGTAAATAGACATCTATTTCTGTTAAGTTATCAGATTTTTTAGCATATAATTGGGTAAAATAGCTTCTGATAATTTCTTATTTCTTCTTTAATTGTAAGTTCTTTTTCATTTTTTATATGAGCACCCTCCTCTTTCTTTTAAAATAAAGTTAATGGGTTTTTTTTCCCCTTTGGAAAAAAAAACCTAGCTCTATTTTTATGTATCTTATTTTTTATTTATATTTACATATTCAATGGACTTTTTGTTGTCAATATTATCAATACACATGTATTAACAGGATCAGCATAGACTTTTCTCTGCTTATTATCTATGGTCTTAGACAAGCATCCAGAAATACAACACTTTCTACTTCCTTCTCATAGAGCTTTTCTGCTGTGGAAAGAGTGGTAGATTTCAAGTCAGAGAACCTGCATTCAAATCCTGGCTTTGTTTCTTGTTTCTATGACTTTGGATAAGTCATGTGATCAGTTTCCTAAGCTGTAAAATGAGGAGATTGAAATAGAGGACCATAAGATACCTTCCTTCTCTAATTCTGTAATTCTATGACCTTTAAAAGACTGCTAGTTGGCATGGAGGGCAGAGCACTTGGCCTGGAGTCAGGAAAACTTGAGTTCAAATCTAGTCTCAAACACTAGCTGTGTGATCCTGGGCTTGCCTCAGTTTCCTCATCTGTAAAATGAGCTGGAGAAGGAAATGACCAACTACTCCAGGATCTTTGCCAAGAAAAGTCCAGATGGGGTCACAAACAGTCAGATCTGACTAGAATGACTGAATGATAACAACAATGACTTAAACCCTGGGACCTTATCTTTATTATTATGTTTTTGGATTTGGAAGCAGTGGGTTCAAACCCCAGCTCTGTCCTAACAAAGTGAATAGAATTGGGCAAGTCTCTTCCCTTCCCTGAATGTCTCTCTAAAACAGAGGAGGCAGCTGGACCTGCTGAGGTCTCAGGTATTCCAGGTACTCCCTGCATCACCTTGGACAAGCCACTTAAGTCTCTTTGGGTCTCAGTTTCCTCCTCTGAAAAATGGAAGGGCTGGAGGAGATGGTCTCGGAGGCTCCTTCTAGCTCTATTCTATGTCCTTGTGAGCTCTGTGAGATGTGACCCCAAAAGCTGAACCTCCGGGAGAATTCATAGGATTGTCAAAGATTATGGACTTGGAAGGCGCTTGTAACTCATCTAGTCAATTCGCCTCATTTTCCTGAGAAGGAAACTGAGATCTCAGAGAGTGAGATGTTTTCCCCGAGATAGTACGTCCCTGAGGCAGCATTTGAACCCAGGTCCGAATCCTGGGCTTTTCCCATCAAACCCCATTGAAATAACTAGTGATTAGCTCAGACTTCCAGCCTCCTCCGCCTCTTCTCTTGCGCCACGGGTAGGGAGTGGCAGAGAATCCCTGTCGATGCGTTTGCCTTTGTTCCTCTCCGTAGGACACAAGCCCTTCTGGGGAAGAGCCCCCGCCCCGCCCCGGGCTTCCTCCAGCTGACCCAGCAGAGGCCGGCAGGCCGGGAAATGAATCTTGCGACACAGCTCGGGGTTCTGAAACCAAAAGCATCCTATGTAGATAACGAACCAGGACGTTCTGGATGCGGTCGGGCCACTTCTCGGCAGCTTCACTTCCCCTCTCGTGTACGTCTCAGGGCCACCGGAACTGGGTATAATGAGTCACCTCGTAAACAGAGCCGGGCAGGTGAAGCAATACCCAGGCTCGCCTCTCCTGTCACCCCCTCCCAGCAGCCCCAGAAATCCACCAGCCAGTGGAGTCCTCCTGGGGGCAAACGCCCGTGCTAAGGGCTCCCAGGACGGAGCTCTTCTCTCGAGGAATGTATGCTCTAAGTGGGCAGCGTAGTGTAGCAGTAGGAGACAGAGTGCGAAGAGTACTGGATTTGGACACGGAAGACCTGAGTTCCAGTCTTACCTTTGAGACATTCCTGTTAGGCAGCTTGGACTTTAGACCCGGTTCTGGAATCTTATTCTGCCCCTCACTGTCTTAGCCGCTAGGACCTCCAAGACCGCCCTGTGTAGTGGAAAGAATGCTACATTTGAGGGTAGCCTCAGGTGGCTCTTGGGGCATACATTTACCAGTTCAAATCTAGGGTTTGTTTTTCCCTGGGGATAGCGGGTATTCATTTTCCTATATTTCTGCACTGAGGGAGGTCTGGAAGGATGCATGTACAGAGAATTGGGGTTAAAATGTGGGTTTTGCTATTTATTACCCATCGGACATTTTGGATGTGTCATTGCTTTATCTGTGCAATGAGGAGATTGGACCTGTATGACCTTAGGTTCATCATTTCCTCTCTATAATAGAAAAACTAGATCCTTAGGTGATCTCACTCCAATATTCCATGCTCCAAAGACGCCCTCCAGCTGGGACAATGTATGTCCTATGGTCAGTTTTTAACCAGCTCAGACAGAAGTTTACAATCCTTTAAGCATACTGGGAAGTGATGTGCTCCTAAGATCAGACCCTGGAGTTGAGTTGAGAGCCCCTTTCTGGCTCCATCTGGCTTAACCTACTTTGAAAATACCCATTCCAAAACTTGTACAAGAATACTTACAGCCGTGCTCTTTGTGGTGGCAAAAAATTGGAAATTGAGGGGATGCCCTTCGATTGGGGAATGACTGAACAAATTGTGGTCTATGTCAGTGATGGAATACTATTGTGCTCAAAGGAATAATGAACTGGAGGAATTCCGTGTGAACTGGAAAGACCTCCAGGAATTGGTTTTCTTGTTTTCTTATGCTCTGACATTTTTTCATTTGTGCTTTCTTTCTAGTGGGGACTGCCCCGTCAGACTTTGTCAATGGGTCAACCATATCTGCCTTTCCAGGCTCAGAGGGGGGAATTGTGAAATTGATTATTGATTGATTAATAGTTAAGAGTTTTAGTAATCACAGTGGGAGTGTCTGTAACCAGTTTCTGGGGCTAGGATTTAGAATTATTTTGTATAGACTTTGGTAGAAAAGTCTGAATGATACTCAGTAGGAGACTGGACCAGTGGATGGAGGGTGATGAGTTGACCTGGTCAGGAGACATTTTCCCTAGCATTGGGTTCCTCTGATATAGCTGAATATGGGGATTGGGACTGTCCAGAGAACGTCCAACTCTGTATTTTCTGTTACTATGAATTCTGGAGATCCTGCTTTTGCAAGTGGGTAGTTATGTAATTATGGACCAATCATCATCCTACTTTAGTGGGTACCAGTAAACTTTATGTCATGAACCTAATGTAACTAAACTATCTAAAAGTCTGCTCTGACTGTAAACTGTGTCTCTGGCCATCTTGAGGGCCACACACCTCTATTATTGGTGATTACTGGCCTTACCAATACATAGATTATACTCAGACTTTTGTGCCTCAGTTTCTCTTAATCACAGATTTATTGTGACAATTAACAATGTCACCACCAGCCCCCACCCTACAAAGCTATAAAGTGAGGACAACCACCCACCCATTGTTAGAGGACTTAGAGTCAGCAGCATCTGGAGCTTAGAGGCTCCCCAGAGGCTATCTAGCTCAATACCCTCATTGTACAGTTGGAGAATCTGAGGTCCAGGAAGTAGAAGTAAATGGTCCACAGTCATACAGCTCCAATCCTTCATTATATAGATGGGGAAACTGGGGCCCATGGGGAAGAAGTAGCTGACCCATGATCATACAGCTCCAATTCCTTCATCAGACAGATGGGAAAACTGAGGTCCAGGGGGGAGAAGTAACTGACCCACAGTCTTACGGCTCCAATTCCTTCATTAGACAGATGGGAAAATTGAGATCCAGTGGGGAAAGGTAACTGACCCACGATTATATAGCTCTAACTCCCTCATTTTACAGATGGGGAAACTGAGGCCCAGGAGAAAGAAGTAACTGACCCACAGTTGTACAAGTAGTGATGAATATAGCCCAGATTTGAAGTCAAGGCTTCTAACTTCAGACCCATTTTTTAAAATTATGAGATCTTTTCTTTCTTACTTTTTCCTTTCCCTCAACCCTTTCCTTCCTGACCTCTGTTCTCTTCTTCCCTGGTAGCATTTACTCTTGGAGGAGATGAGATAGCATCCATGGAGGCCTGAACAGGAATTTGTCTGCCCTCTGCTCACTCCTATTCCTTGCTCCTAAGCTTTATCTCCCTTTCCACTCATGCCAAGCCTATGGAAAAGGCTTTATCTCCCAGGAATCGAGTTTCCTGCCTTGCCAAGGGAGCTCACGCTCTGAGCCAGCCCCTGAACTTGGGTCTCAGACTTGGAAAGGGTCTGAGAGATCATCTGGTTTCCCTTCCTGATTTTTAGAGTAGAGAACTTGCTTGCCCAAGGTCATGTCATGATTCAGGGTCCCCTTGCCCTCCTGGCCCCCCAATTCCTGCTGAGTGACCTGGCCTGGGATCCACAGCCATGAACCTCTGGGCATTGCTGTTGATCTGACCAGGTCTGATGGAGGCAGGGAAGCAGACAGCTTGCTGGCCTCGGAGCCAGGAAACTTGGCTTTGAACCCTACCTCAGTTCTTGGCTAGCTACGAAATCCTGCACAGCTCATTTTAATAATAATAATAGCAGGACAAGTATCTACTGTGTGCCAGGCTCTGCACTAAGGACTTTTTTTTAAAACAAAGATGATCACATTTGATCCTCCTAGCAACCTTGGGAGGTATGTGCTATTATTGTGCCTATTTTTCAGGTGAGGAACCTGAGGCCAACCAAGGTTAAGTGACAAACCCAAGATGACACAGCTAGGAAGTTACTGAAGCTGGATTTAAACTCAGGTCTTAGCCTAGGGCTCTACCCATTGTGCCTCTGAGCTAGCCAAACAGTAGGCACTTAATAAATGGTTGAATGAGTTGATTATTTATTAGTTTTATCTTTATTTTATTTTAATAACAAATTTACACATAATTTTTCCATAGTTATATGATCCATGTTGCTTCCTCCCTTCTTCTCTGCCCCCTCTCAGAGTTGACAAGCAATCCAGTCTGGGGCGTACGTGTATTATGAGTTGATATTTTTTCAGTGCCTACTGTGTGCCTCATAGGAGTGGTGGTTTGAGATGCCAATCCCTATTGCAAAATCTGTCTTGCTAAAACAATACTCATCACCTTTCTCTAAATTCACCCCTTATCCTTCCTTTGAGACCACCACCATCTTCCAACAGCAGCCTGGAGGTCATTCTCTCTCTTCACCTTTCCTCACCTCACCCTACCCACCTCTTGTTGACTATCCGCCTCCAGAACACTTCTTGAACCCATCTTTGTTCCTTCACCCAGCTGCTGTCGACCCTCACCTCCTCTCATGTAGATTAAGCAACAGCCTCCTCTCAGGTCTCCCTGCCTCCACTCTCTCCCCACTCCAAAGCATCAGTTACACACAGCTGCTTGATAAATTGTGATTTCTACCGCCCGGGTCTGACCACTCTACCTCCCTGCTCACAAGGCTTCAAAGGCTCCGTGTCCTTTGGGATAAAACATAGACTCCTTCATTGGTGATTTCAGATTTCTCGTAATCAGTCTCTCTTTCCAGGCTTATTGAACAGGACATCTTTCCTTTTGTATATTTAGTATTTATTATATTCTTTATTCATTCCCCTTTTTAAACTGGCCTCCATACACGGCATTTCCCATCCATCCCATCTTTGCCTCTGCCCAAGCCATCTCCAAGCCATGCTGCCTACATTCTGGCCATCATCCCAATCTCTCCCCAACCACTCCTTCTGCTCCCCTAGATCTAAAGGGAGTTTGGACCTTGTTTGCTAAGAATTAGGCAGCATCTCTTTATCCAATTCCCAATCCGGTGCTCTGCCTCCTGAAGCCCACCTCCTTGTCCCCATCCCTGTCCCCCCTCCACCCTGACCCCGAAAACCTCCCTGAGGAGGACAGCGAGGTCTTCTGTCTCCAAAGCTCATGCTTTTCTCCTTCCATATTTGCAGAACTGGAGGACTATGGGGTGGGGGGAGAGTATCGCCTGCACTGTCAAACCCAGTTGATATTTTCGTTGGTTTTGCCGGGTGTTTTTTTCTCCTTCTTTCTCTTTTGAGGTTTACTCTGAAGAATGTTTCACCGGCTAGAAGCGAGGGAAAGAACTGAAGTGGAAATAAAATTGGTGTAAAAGAAAAAAGAGGTCACTAAAAATCAGATGAAAACCCCTTCGGTCTGGTACTCTCTTTCCCAGTGTCCTCCTTCATGTTCAGGGTCAGAAAGGAGCGGAGAGTCCTTCACTTCCTCCAGGGCCATTGTTCAGCAGGGTGGAGGCTGCTTCTCTGTCCTGTGATTTCTGGGACCATAGCTACCAGCTCTCACCTTCCCCCATGGGACGTAAGCCAATAAGGCCAATGCTTTGCCTTTTCCTTATTTGACCTTAAGGTCCAGGATTCTCTCTTGTGGTCCTTTGGGGAGTTTTGGTGGTGGAGGGAGACTATTTTATTTTATTTTGCTGTGGACTATATCACAGAGGTCTGCCAAGACAAGAGAAGTCCGAGGGAAAGGATGCTCAGCTCTGACTGTGACTCACCTGGGAGGAAGGTGGCTGCAGGCCTAGGCTCAGCCCCTCTGGTCAAAGTTAGCCCTCACACTGGCTACTGGTCAAGGCCACGTTCTGGAGTGATGGATGGGTCGCTGGGTTGTGGGTTTTAAATTTTCTCATCTAGATAGACTGTGTGGTGCAATGGAAAGTGTCCATGGACAAAAAACAGCAAGATTTGGAGTCCAGTGGTCCGTCTTCTAGGGCTCCCTCTCCAGCCCATCCCTGCATTGGTAGGTGGATCTCTAGAGGGTGACTGGCTAGTGTTTCTCCTTAAGGTCCTCCAGAGAATCCTGGGGGAGTCAGGGTGGCTTTCTATTACTGGCACTCATGAGCCGCATCCATTATAAATTCACCATCTCCCCAATATAAATTAACATCAATTAGTCTAAAAAAACCTTAACTTCTAAGAGGGATTCTTGCCTCCCATCACTAGAAATTTGGTATTCATGTTCAATTTTGGCTCCGAAATCAACTAGAAAGCTTTTCGTCACTGCCCTGTGGTGGTCTAACAGGAAACAGTCAGAGATTCCTTGTCCTTGCCCTTGCCTTGACAAAACTCATGCGGGATCCTCCGTGTGCGTGGGCAGTGGGAAGGGCATGTCGTGCATGCTCTGAGGACTGGACCCTCGGTGGTTGGTCATCCCGCTCCACAGCCTCCCCCCAGGTCCCTGCCAGTTCTAGACCAAGAGAAGTGGGGTGCCTTTGGGGAGCTGTGAAAAGTTTCATGGCAGACTGTCAGCTGAATTATTTCTCACAGAGAAAGCTCATAAGGAAAAGGATGGGAGAATACACGCAGAAGTAACTTGGACATAATGATGACATTTTTTGAAGATAGAACAGAAGGCATGTTTATGTGGTCTTGGAGTCATGTCTTATAGGTTTAGAGCTAACGGGGGCCTTATTAGACCCCTCATCGAGTCCTCTCATTTCTGTATTATTTTCCCAGGTCCTTTGAATTATTTAAACTTTTGAGTTTAATGAACATTAAAAAAAAATAATCATTGCTGCATACAACATAGAATAGAAAAAGAGATTACATATTGAACCACAAATGTCTATTATATATGGCTTTAAAAGTATTAATAAATTTGATGTTAGTTTCTTTTTATTATTATTTATTATTATTATTTTTATTTCTTTTAATTTTAAAAAATCTTTACTTTCCATCTTAGCATCAGTATCATGTATTGGTTCCAGGGCAGGAGAGCAGTGAGAACTAGGCAATAAGAATTAGATGGATTGCCCAGAGTCACATAGCTAGGAAGTGTTTCGGTGAAATGTTTTTTTTTTTCCCCAAAGCTCTGTTACTGGTACCTCTAAAATTTATCTGTGAAATGTTACAAATACCTCAATGTCTCTTAACATTTTTTCTTGATCACCTCTATGCCCTCAAATCCCTCCACCAATTAAAAAAAAGTCCTTGTAAGAAATAAATATAGTCAAAATAAACAAATCCATATATTTGCCATATCTAAAATTATATGTCTCCTTGTGTACCTCTAGGTCATCCCCTCTGTATCAGGAGGTGGGTAGCCAGCTTCATCAACAGTCCGATGGAATCATGGCTGGTCATTGCATGAATCAGAGTTCTTAAATCTTTCAGAATTGCTTTTCTTTATAGTGTTTTCATTGTATAAATTATTACCCTGGTTCTGTTCTCTTTACTCTGCATCAGTTCACACAAGTCTTCCCAGGTTTCTCTGAAACCATTCCCATCATCATTTCTTACATTTTGTCTCGTTCATATCCCATAACTTGTTTAGCCATTCCCCAGTGGATGGGCAAGTTCTTTGTTTCCAGTTCTATGCAATAATAGAAAAAAATTGTTATAAGTATTCTTGTGCCTATACAACCTGCTGATTTTTGCAAATGAGGAAACTGAGTCTCATGGAGGTGAAACAATTTACTCAAAATCCACACAAGTAGCAAATATCTGAGACTGGATTCAAACAGAGGTTCTCTGACCCCAGAGCCAGTGTGCTTTCTCTTCTACTGTACTGGGTTTGAAGTCCCAGCTCTCATGCTTAAGCACTGAGTGACCCTAGACAAAGCGCTAGCCCCTGGCTTCAATTTCTTCATCTGTAAAATGGAGATGACATTTACACTGTCTACCTTGGTGGGCTAGGATAAGAAAGGCACTTGGTGAATCTGAAATTCAATAGAAATGTGAGTTATTACTCATCTCTTAATTTCTCACAGTGATCTTAAAAGGGTTTTGTTTTTCCTTTTAAGATAAATTTTTTCAACTTACCCCAATGGAAACCACTAGCATGGTTTGTGGATGATAGTGAGAGGGTGACTTTTTGACAAAGGTTAGGCTACCAATCATGAGGATATCTGACCTTGCCCTTAGGCTGGGGTTGCCTAGTCCACACCTCTGTCACTGTCCCAGTAGTGACACCAAGGCTTCCCTCAATGAAACCTATAAATTGGGGTGAGCAGGCTTTCTTTTTTTGCATGCCCCATTCTGCCCTACCTCCCTAGCTTGGAAGGGAAGGAAGGAAGGAAGGAAGGAAGGAAGGAAGGAAGGAAGGAAGGAAGGAAGGAAGGAAGGAAGGAAGGAAGGAAGGAAGGAAGGAAGGAAGGAAGGAAGGAAGGAAGGAAGGAAGGAAGGAAGGAAGGAAAAAGGGAGGGAGGGAGGAGAGAGAGAAAGAGAGAGACAGAGAGAGAGACATAGACAGAGACATAGACAGAGACAGACAGAGATAGAGACAAATAGACAGAGAGAAGCAGAGAGAGGGAGGGAGAGAGAGAAACCTTGACTACATATTCACTTAGTCCCACAAAACAAATCCCCACATTGACTATATTGGGTGAGTCTGAAAATGTCCATCTCTTGCATTTAAAATTCCACACTTCTCTATCTTCATTCCTTCATTCCTCTGGAATCCTGCTTTATTATTGCACTGATCAGAACTCCAAAGCCATT
Organism: Monodelphis domestica; assembly: GCF_027887165.1. NCBI lineage: Eukaryota > Metazoa > Chordata > Mammalia > Didelphimorphia > Didelphidae > Monodelphis > Monodelphis domestica. The sequence continues at coordinate 30,827,193 of NC_077227.1, forward strand.
TGAAGCTGTTTTCCCTGCAATATTGTGGATGTATAAATTGTTCCCTTAGTTCTGCTCATTTCACTCTGTGCCAGTCTTCCCAGTTTCCTCTGAAACTATTTCATCATTTTTTGTGGCACAATAATTTCATTACATCCACATACCCAAATCTGTGCAATCACTCTCCAATAGGAGGACAACTCCTTGAGCTTCCAATTTGATGCTGCCATGAAAAGATGTCCCTTGTACCAATTATTTTGAACAGCTAAGAATGTTTCCTTTTTCTTGGATTTCTTCAGAGTACAGGTCTACTAATGGTATAGCTACATCAAAGGGTACGCACAGTTTGGTACCTTTCTGGGCATGCTTCTAAATTGCTTTCTAGAATATTTGGACCAGTTCACAGCTCCACCAACAGTGTGCTAGTCCCACGGACCCTCCAGTATTTGATATATGCTTTGATAATATGCTTTGATATTACATGCTTTGTGTTAAACTTAAGGTTGAACTAAATTTCGTATTTTGGATAACCAGCTATCATTAAGTTCGATAGGTTTTTCACTTCTACTATAAAATCTTCTCACTATTTTGCCACATAGAGGAGTAAGTTCATAAATAACTGTTCTATAGTAGCTCACTTAATTTCGGGGTTCTAGGCTTAAATTCTTTTTGCCTGTGTTGACTGGCTAAATCATTATGCAAAAGGTACAAGGTTTAATCTTTGCTTTTTTATGCTATTAATCTATCTTTCATTTTTTCCCTTATGGTACTATTGTTATTGCTTCATTATGTTTCTGTTCTATCTCCTATACTAGGGAAATTAAAATGTTTTAAATATAAGTGTATAAATAGTTTGTTTGAAGATTGTTAGAGCTATAATTAGCTCAAAATGGTCAGAATTAACTGAAATCTTTTAGGTGTAAGCTAAATGCTTTAGTAATTAAGCTACATTTTGATATTCCAAGTGCACTTTCCAGTACACTTACCGTGTTACGACTTTTCTCCTCTTTATTTAGATAAATTATTAAGTATTTTTGTAGGTTGAGTTGAGGAGGGTGACGGGCGGTGTGTGCGGGCCCTATTGCCTAATTCAATTAAGCACTCTATTCTTAATTTACTACTAAATCCTCCTTCAGGCACATTAAATTTCATAGTGTGATTCGTGTAATCTAAGCTAGATAATGTAGCCCATTTCTTTCCCTATCATATGCTACACCTTGACCTAACGTTTTTATGAAAAAATAATTTTGCTTACTTTGTATCTTTTTTAAGGTGGGCTGACGATGGCGGTATATAGGCTGTATTGGCAAGATGGGGTTGGGTATATCGGGGTTTATCGATTATAGAACAGGCTCCTCTAGGTGGGTCTAGGGCACCGCCAAGTCCTTTGAGTTTTAAGCAGTAGCTAGTAGTTCTCTGGCGAGTAGTTTTGTTATATAACTACTTTGGTTTATGACTAAGCATAGTGGGGTATCTAATCCCAGTTTGTACCTTAGTTTTCGTGTATCAGCTTTATTAAAGTTATTTTAATAGTTTATCTTAGTATTAACTGGAGTGTGTTACAACTTAGTTAGATATTAACTTTATTATTAGTATTTTGTTTGAACACGCTTTACGCTGGAGGCTTGTTAATTGTTAGGTGTTAGTGGGTAATCCGTTGGCTAACTTAGGCTTATGCAAGGAGAATTAGTTCTTATTACTGATTTTAGCATTATGTCTTCTATAGTTTAATAGAATCATCCAATATTGTTATAGGGGTTTGCTTTGATATCAAGACAATAGACAAGACAATAGATAACAAGACAAAAGACAATAGTCTTTTGTCATATTGGCCATTCTGATGGGGGTGACTTAGAACCTTAAAGTTTCTTTAATTCATTTGTTGTTGAGTCATTTAGTCAAGTCCAACTATTTGTGACCACATTTGGGGTTCTCTTGGCAAAGATTCTAGAGTGATTTGCCATTTTCTTTTTGAGCTCATTTTACAGATGAGGAAACTGAAGCAAACAGGGTTAAGTGATATGCCTAGAGTCACAGAGCTAGGAAGTATCTGAGGTTAGATTTGAATCCAGGACCTCCTATCTCTAGGTCTGTCTTTCAATCCCCTGAGCCACTTAGCTGCCCTCACTTTTCTTTTCTTAAAAGTGCCAAAATCTTTTAGTGATTCCTGCTGTGTAGCATATTTTAAGGCTAGAAAAGAATGTGGGTAGCTTCGTTTTCCTGCTAATTCCAGCTATAGCTTCCTTTGCTTTTTTAGGTTGCATCCATAGGAACCGAAACTGTTCATCGAGCTAGATTTTGGCAAGTGAAGGAAAAACACTTATGAGTAAGTTTTTATGAAAGAAAATTCCCGAAACCCAGATAAGGCAATTGAGTCACCCTGCTTCTCTTTCTTGGGATTGAATAGCCCAGTTCCTGCCGCAGACCCTCACATGGCATGATATATTTTGCCTCATCCTGGTTGCCCAATGCTGGGGTTCTCCAATTTATGAGTGTCCTTCATAATGAAGAGGGCTCAGCATCCATAGAGTTTGGTCAGCTTGATGGGTTAAAGGACTAGGCTTTGGTTTCCATCGAACCATGTTTCCTTGATAGATACCTCCTTTGAGGCTTGGATCCCCATCCTTGGTAGCTCTCATTGGACTATTCATATCTCATTTGGGGATGAGCACATTAGGTTCAGATAATATATTATCTCATTTGATTCGGTTTGGCCCGACCTTCTTGGATCCCACCATTCAGTGTTTTAGTTCTCTCTCCCAGATTTGTATCATCTGAATATCTGATAAACATGCCATCTCTGCCTTCTTCATCTGAGTCATTGATAAAAAAAAAATTAAACAGCACAGAGCTAAACGGAGATCACCAGGGCACTCCATCAGAGCACGATGCCCCCAGACCTCCCATCATAGTCACTCTAGCAACCAAACCTTCCTTGTTGAAGAAAATCATATTTGGAATGGAATTCTCCCTTGTCAACTCCTGAGCCAAGCCTCAGTGATACCGAGGGGGGAAATGGTCCTCCTGGCATTAGGTTCTCCAGTTCTTGTTGCTCATTACCCACATTTTGTGCATTTTTATACAGGCATCTGAGGTCATGGGTTGTATTACTCTCTCCTTTCTTGGATTTTGGTCTCTACGAATCTGGGGACATCTGCATGGCTATTCTTCCTCTGATACGATTACTATCCCGATTGGCCTCTAGCTTCATGGGTAGGAAGTTCCCCTCATCTTTTCTTTGGATTTAAAGCCCCTTTCATTGGTTTTAGAAGAGTCTCGACAAATTTATTTTTACCAGATCTTGGTAGGTTGTGACAAGGAAATCACTTTTTGAGGTTTATAAGGTGCACTTCACTGGGGGAAATGACCCTGTCCTGCCTCTGCTTTTTAGCTGTGGTCCCTGAATTAAATAAGTCACTGTGAGTCACAGCTTCCAGGTAGTCATGGTCTGGAAAACCTCTTGCCTCATTTCTTTCCAAATTTCAAATAAAGAAGGTCAGTAAAGTTACCAAGTCATACCAGTTTGCTTCTCAAAGCTGCCTCCTCAGCCTTTTGGGGAAGGAAGATATCAAGTTCAGGGGGGCCACAAGACACTTTCTTCTGCTTTCCAGAAAGAGAAAAGCACAAGCTAAAGTTCCTGCTAGCCACATCTTTTCTGGGTAAGCCAAAATCCCTGAATAAGAAGCCAAATCCTAGAAAGTCAAGATGTCTCTAATGGTTTTGAAGGTCTAGGTGCTTTTTTGGATACTCTCTCAGCCTTAGGAGAGGGGAAGGACAACGTAGTGGGATGGCATGCCTAGGATATTGTGCCTCACCCCAGGAGATGTCTTCATTTGGGCAGAGCTGAGACTAGGGATGAGTAAGGCAGATGGCTCTCCAGGGTGCAAGAAACAAGAGGATCTGAGGATGGATCTTTGGATTACAGGTCTTTTCCAGGCCCGTGGGTCCTTCAAGATGGAGAGAATTTGAATTGTCACCATTCCCTAGCCTTTGGAATCAAGAAAAGCTTCCTATAGAAGGCAGCACTTAAGCTGAGAGCCTTGAAGAATGCTAGGGATTTTTTTAAACCCTTATCTTCTATCTTAGATTTGATACTATATATCAGTCCAAAGAATAAAAACAGTAAAGGCTAGGCGATTGAGATTAAGTAACTTTCCCAGGGTCACAGAGCTAGGATGTATCTAAGGTCACATTTGAACCCAGGTCCTCCCATCTCCAGGATACTAGGGATTCTAAGGGGCAAAGGGGAGAAGTTCTAGGCATGGAGAACAGACAGAACAAAAGCCCTGTGGTGAGACGTAGAATGTCCTTTGTGAGAAACAGCATTTAGTCAGATTGTAGAGTGAGTGAAGGAGAGTTCATACATAATAAGACTAGGGGACTCCAGTTATGAAAAGTTCTCTGCACTCTTTCCTTCCTTCCTTCCTTCCTTCCTTCCTTCCTTCCTTCCTTCCTTCCTTCCTTCCTTCCTTCCTTCCTTCCTTCCTTCCTTCCTTCCTTCCTTCCTTCCTTCCTTCCTCCCTTCCTTCCTCTCCTCTTTCTTCTTTTCCTTTTTTTAAGACCAGGTCTACTCACCTCACCCAGGCTACAAATGCATCAGTTCATCAACCCAATCCCACCACTCATCAGCATGGGAACTTGGACCTCCTCCATTTCTAACTTGGGTTTGTTTGTCCCTCCTTAGGCAGCCTGTTAGTCCTCTGCTCCCAGGGGCTCACCATATTAGTGCTAAACATAGTATGGACACTCAGAACCCCTAGCTTGAGTGAGCCACCAGCCTCAGGATTCCCCCATAGCCCAGATTAGATGCCAAGCCTAGTAGTACTGTGTCCACTTTCCATCCAAATTCCTACCTGTCCTCTGACCAGCCTGGGACAAGCTAGGGAGGTAGGGCAGAATGGGGCATGCAAAAGAAGAAAACCTCCTCCCCCCAATTTACAGATTTTCTATCTCAGCACTGGGGTAGAGATGACTAAATCATATTTTTAAGACTTTTAAAAAGGCAATGGAAAGATGTGCGGAGGGCACATGTGATCTGATGACACAAGAGCAAAGAACGTCCTAAAAAATAGGATCCAAGAAATATGGGTCTGGAAAAGGAAGTGAGTCAGCCTCCTCCTGGGAAAGTCAGAGATAACTGACACCTGCAGAACTGAAACTGTCCCTGAGGAAGCATTCAGCACATTGGAGAGGTCTTCAGTGGAGAGAACTAGTTGGGAACTTAGTTCTCTCCCTCATTAGAGTGTAAGCTCCCTGAGGGCAGGAACAGCTTCCATTTTTTCCTTCACATCCCTTTATCTTAATGTGTCATTTGTCCTTGTTTTTCAGCTTTGTCCTTTTTTGTGACCTCATGTGTGTGTTTTTTTACAAAGATATTCTAGTGGTTTGCCATCTCCTTTGCCAGCTCATTTTACAGATGAGGAAACTAAGGCAAACAGGGTGCTGTTTCTTGCCCAGGGTCACACAGCTAGCCCCTCCTCTCTCTGACATCATTCTTTGGCCTCAGGTAGTCTTAATTGCCAGGCTGGGCACCTGTAACTCTATTACAGTCCCAGGGATTGGCAGTCACCTTTTCTGGGGCACGCTGGAATTGGAGAAGGCCATCTAGTTCCCTATATCTTGGGGTTTCAGTTGTCTGGCTTCCAAGCAGCCCCATTTTGTGTAAGAGAGCCTCAAACTTTAAGGTGCAAAAGTGATGGAAACCCAGCCTGAAATGACCAAGCTCTGAAGACTCCATCAGATGAGGAGTCTTTGGGGTAGTCGAGGATCTTTGGGAAGAGCAGACCTTGGGAAGGTAAACTGGGCAGGGCTGCCAGCTCTTGGGCTTCTATAGACCTGGGATTGGCATTTCTTATAATACTAATAGCTTTATTTAGCACTTTAACTTTGCAATGTGCCCTAGTGGTTCTCATCATTTTGGTTCTCATCACCCTGTAAGGTGGAACACTATTTTTATTCCCATTTTACAGATAAGGAAACTGAGTCTGAGATAAATGAAGTTTCTTCTGAGTCACACAGCTAGTAAAAGTCTCAGACAGGATTCTATCTCCCCACAAGCCCAAGCTTCCAGAAGGAGCCTTAGAGTCTAGCCTTCTTATTTTACAGATGAGGAAACTGAGTTGAGTTTGAAAGCTGGTGTTGCATAGCTAGTGAGTGCTCAGAAGTGATTTGCCTTGAGATGCAGAAAAATAGGGCAGCTCACATACTTTTTTCTCTTTCTGTGGCAGGAGTTCTTGGGTGATAGAGTGATACCCTTCTCTTTCCTCTCCTGGCATGGACGGATCCAGTTCACTAGTGAATGGAGGACCACTTGGAGGCTAAACTGTCAGGAGAGTCTCAGCTCTGTTCTTTCCTGCCTATTGACATCTCACGACTTGGATGTTAGGGAACACATTGGACTACGAGTCAGGAGACCCAGGATGGGATCTCAGTTCTGCCTCCCCCCTTTGGGTGTAAGACCTTGGGTAGATAATTTCCTTTAAGTCTCAGCTCTCTCCCAGGGGAGTTAGATCAGTATGAATGAGTAGAAGTTAGGTTGCTTAGTCAGAGAGACTCATCTGAGACAGCATAAATCAGAAATAAGCAAGAATTCAAGAGGAGAGGGAAAGGCTCCCTATAAAATGGGAGGGTTGGAGTAGATGAAGGATTATTGGGCAGGGGAGCTCTTATTAAGCATTTCCTGTGTGCCAAGCATTGTGCTGGGCACTGGGGATGCAGAGAGAGAAGCTCCGGCTCTGGAAGAGCCCTTGGAGTTCTAATCTTGTGAGCAGAGGATCTCTGAGAAAATGTGGCAAACAATATGGACTCACCACCAGCCCCCACCCCCAAGCTCCCTCCTTGTTCCAAAACACACTTGGCTGGGCTTCTTTCCTCTTTTCTTCAATTGTGAAATAAAGTGATTTTACAAGAAAAACAAACCCACAATGAATGGTAAACACTGTTTACATTCCTCTAAGGTTCTCTGCTGGGTTTTGGTTATGTTCTTATTTTCACTCAGCAGTAACAATGCTAAACTTGGAGCCAGAAAGACCTGAGTTCAAGTTCTGCCAGGGATATGTACTGACTGTGTGGCCCTAGGCTTTAGAATTCATTTGCTCAAATGATTGTCTGAGGCTGGATTTGAACCCATGTCTTCTGACTGCAAGCCCAAGGCTAGGATATGAATTTGAGGTAGGGTGGATTTTTTCTTTCCTCCGTACTCTAGAGACATTGGACCAGTAAATGGAAAGAGCTTCTCTGGTCACTTTATTTCAGACCTACAATGTGTGTAGCGTTGTGCTCTTTGCTAGGAATACAAGGAAATGTATAAGAAGCCAGCCTCATGGCATCTCTGAATTTACTTGAAATTCCAGAAACTAGGAGTTGGGAGGTCCTGGGTTCAAATCTGGCCTCAGACACCTCCTACCTTGGTGACCCTGGGCAAGTCATTTAACTCCATTTGCCTAACCCTTGTCCTTTTGTTTTAGAATTAATACTAAGAAAATAAGAATTTAAAAAAGTTTTGGGAGGATAGAAAAAGAAAAATTCCCAAGATTGCTATCTTATATGTGAGAACTTTCCCAGCTAAAAAGTTCATACACACAGCCATGTTTTTTGTATATTTGAACCCATGTAACCCCTCGGATTTTTTTTTTTTGCTAATTAATTGGTTTATTCACTGTTGGTGTTGGTTTGTTGTATAATCAGTGTTTGGTGGGGAGGAGCTAAACTGGGGAACATAGGCTAAGGCTGCCCTTCTGTCTTAGTATTAATTCTAAAATTGAAGAGCGGCAAAAGCTGGGCAGTAGATGTTAAGTGACTTGCCCAGGGTCTAGGAAGTGTCTGGAGTTGGATTTGAACCCAGGTCCCCCCCCCCCAACTCCAGGTCTGGCTAGCTGTCCTGGGCTGCCCTACTCTTAAGAGTGACCAAGAAAGCTGTTTTCCTTCTGAACTGATTTTTATGTCTAGAGCAGAGATATTTGATGGGTGGCAGGTAGATATTGTGCCAGCCGGATGTTCTTGAGAAAAATGTGCCCACCATCAGCGGTGACTCACTTTCCTCATCTATAAAACAACAGGTTTGTTCTGGATGGTTTCCAAGGCCCTTTTCCAGTTCTAAATCTGTGATTCCAAGAGCAGAGAGAACAGACAAATTTTCCTTACTTTCTTTTGCTTAAGGCTAGTTCTCCACACTGGAAGGGCCCTTAGAGACCATCTAGTCCCCCAATGGATTCATTTGACTAAAGAGAAAAGTAAGAGGACACACACAGCATGAATCAAGTAGCAAAGCTCATCTTCGAACCCAGATCCTTGGGCTCCCCACTTGGGGGCCCTAATTTTAACTTATTAAAGTTCTTCATAAGCTAACCCCGTCCGCCATGTCTAATCTTCTTATACTTCAGCCTCTTCTGCGTCACCTATGATCAAGCTCTCCTAGCCTACTTCTCATTTCTTGCACATCATGTTCCATTTTCACCTCCAAGCCTTTGTCCCTCATGCCTGAAATGCTCTCCCTTCTTGCCTCCGGACTCCCTTCAGTTCTCAGCAGCGAGTGCCTCTCCCTCTGGGATTCCTTCCCATTGATTCTCCATCCTTTCTTTTCATCCCTAACCTGGCTGGATCTAGTTCTTCCCAGGCTGCCTCCCCTCACACTGTGAGCTCCTTGAGGGCAGGGGCTATTTTTTGTCTCTCTTTGTACCCTCCAGCTCTTAGCACAGAGCCCCAAGTATGGTAAACACCCAATAGATGCCTTGAATCCATCCTCCCAGTCCTGTCACAGATTGCCTCTAGGTTCCAGCACACCTTTTCTGTCTCCCCGTGAGCAGTGCTGGTTCTCGGTGTGTCTAGACTCAAAGGGAAGGCTTCCAGCTGTTGGGAGTGGAGTCTGGTGGTCATCGAGATGACCAGGGGGTCCGGCCGGAAGAAAGAAGAACTTTCCACTCAGTGTTTTTACCCTCCACAGCCAGTAAACGAGTGGACCTCCCTTTAGCCAATCCATAGACAGTAATAACGGCTTCCTCTTTCCCAGCCTGAGGTCAGTGTTGGTCACTGACTAGTTTGGGCCATTGTTACTCTACTTGGGTTGCTGACCCTCAAATCCTCCTCTGATGGGGGTGACTCTGCATTCCAGGAGGCGAGAACACCAGCTATGACCAGAGGGGGGCCAAGTGGCTCCAAGGTCAGAGGACTGGGGTTCAAATTCTGCTTTTGAAGCTTATGACCTCAATGACTTTCACCAAACCTCTTGATATTCCTGGGCCTTAGTTTCCTCATATGTAAAATGGAGGTGAAGAGGTGTCAGGGTTGAGCAGAGATTCTTAACTTTCTTTGTGTCATGTGCTTCCCTGGGCCTCAGTTTCCCCTTTGGAAGTATGTGATGGTCTAGGGATCTGCTCTCAGAATGATGCTTTTTAAACACATTCAATAAAATATATACAATAAAATACATATAACAAAATATAAAGAAAAACCAATTAATATTGACATACAGTGCATTTTAATGTCAGAATATTTTTAAAAATCAGGTTCGTATACCCTAGATTAAGAAACTTTGGTCAGGTGGTTCAATCAATTAGTTGTGTCTGACTCTTTGTAACTCCATGGGTTTTTTTTGGCAAAGATATTGGAGGAGCTTGCTATTTCCTTCTCCAGCTCATTCTACAGGTGAGGAAACTGAGGCAAATAGAACTAAGTGATTTGCCCAGGGTGGCATAACTAATAAATAGCTGAATCTGGATTTGAACTCAGGTTTCTCCTACTTCAAGCCCAGTGTTCTATCCACTGTTCCACCTACCTGCTCCAGAAGTCAAGAAGAATTGGGTCCAAATCTGTATTCCTGTATTATGTGACCCTAGGCAAGTTGTTTAATCCCTGCCTCAGTTTCCTAATCTGTAAAATGGGGATAACAGCACCTCTCTTCCAAGATTGTTGTGAGAATCCAATGAGATAATATTTGTAAAGCCTTCACAAACCTTCAAGTGCTCCATATACCCTCACTATTATTGTTTTTAGATCCTGTCTGAGGACTCTTCTAGGTCTAAATCTTCACTCCTAAGTCTGTCTATGAAACCAGACACCTGGTCCAGATGGCCTCGGGGAGCTCTTCCAGCTTTACATTTATGGTCTTCTTTTTTTTAAACCCTCATCTTCTGTCTTAGAATCAATACTGTGTATTGATTCTAAGACAGAAGAGTGGTAAGGGCTAGGCAATGGGGGTCAAGTGACTTGCCCAGGGTCACACAGCTGGAAAGTGTCTGAGGCCAGATTTGAACCAAAAAGACCAAAAATGAAACAATCCCTGCCCTCATGGAGCTCACAGTCTGCAATAGCAGTTGGTTTTAATGACCTGAATCCACTCTGTGTGCTTAGAGGTGGTGAAGCCAAGGGCTGAGAGAGGTCCTCCAGGGCAGGGACTATCTCCTAATTTATACTTGTATCCCTAGCACCTAGCACAAATGAAATGGCTGATGAAAACTTGTTTCCTTCTCTCTCCCCCTTCTTTCCCTCCCTCCTTCCCTCCCTCCTGTGAGCTAATTTTCATCCAGCACTATCCATTGATCAAACTGCTTTATATAAGTACATTATCTCTTCTGAGTCCCACAACAACCCTATGAAGTAGAGTCTGTAGATATTGCTACTGTCTCCAGTTTACAGATTGGGAAACTGAGGCTCAGAGAGGTGAACTAACTTACCAGGGATCACACATCCAGTTAAGTGTCAGGAGAGGGATTTGCACCCAGGCTTTCCTCAAGTTTTTTTTTTTAGCATATTATGAACTATTCCATACTGACTCTCAGTGGGAGTAGAAAGGAGGGACTAGATGAAAGAGATTGTACAGGTATGATTGATTGGCAGCTAGTTGGATATAGGTAAGGATGGTGGTCCTTCTGATTCTGGTCAGCCCCAATGTGTAGTATTGGGTTAATTTCTGGGTACTGTTTAGACAATGGCAAACCAAGGTTATGTCTAGAGGAGAGCAATCAAGATGTGAGATCATGCCAAATGGTCCTCTAGTAAAAGAACTGGGGATACAGAATGATTATTTAGGTTTTAATTGAAGAGAATCTGGCAGAAAGTCCACATAACTGAAACCCAGTATCTGCTCTGTTGCTTACTAGATCCTCAGAGTCCTCATTTGAAGTCCCTTACATAATATTTTATTTTTTCCCAAGTACACATAAAAAAATTCTCAGCATTCATTTTTCAAAATTTTGAGTCCAAAAATCTCTCCCTTCCCTTCATCTCCCCCCACACTGAGATGGCAAGCAGTTTCATATAAGTGAGACAAACACAGTCATGCAAAACGTATTTCTATATTAGTCATGTGAAAGAAAATGCAGACCACAAGAGGACCTGGGTTCAGGTCTGACCTCAGACACTTCCTAACTGCGTGATCCTGAGCAAGTCACTTAACCCTATTTCCTAGCCCTTATCTCTCTTCTGCTTTGGAAATGGTATTTAGTATCAGTTCTAAGACAGAAGGTAAGGGTTTATTTTTTAAAAAAGAAAGAAAAAGAAAACGCAGACCAAAAAAGAAAGCAACAGAAAAAATATGCTTTGATTTGCATCCAGAATCCATCCGTTCTTTCTCTGGAGGTAAATAACATTTTTCATTGTAGTCCTTTGGGATTGGCTTGGATCAATGTATTGCTAAGAATAGCAAGGTCTTTCACAGTCAGTTTGATGAAACCTTTCCAGATTTTTCTGAAACAATCCTATTTGTCATTTCTTATAACACATAGTATTCCAGCACAAGGATACATTGCAACTTGTTCAGTCATTCCCCAATTAATGGGCATCTCCTCAATTCCCAATTCTTTGCCATCACAAAAAGAACTGCTATAAATATTTTTGTACAAATAGGTTCTTTTCCCTTTAAAAAAAATCTCTTTGGGATACAGACCTAGGAGTGGTATTGCTGGATCACAGGGTATGCGCAGTTTGATGGCCCTTTGAATGCAATTCCAAATTGCTCTCTAGAATAGTTGGATCAGTTCACAATTCCACCAATAGAATATTAGTGTCCCAGTTTTCCCACATCCTTTCCAACAATTATCATTTTCCTTTTTGGTTAGTTATAAAGCAGTACCCCAGAGTTGTTTTAATTTGTAATTCTCCAAATAATGTGATTTAGAACATTTTTATATGACTATTGATATCTTTGATTTCTTCTGAAAAATTGTATGTTCATATACTTTGACCATTTATCAGTTGGGGAAAAGACTTGTATTTTGCAAATTTGACTCAGTTTATTCTATATTTGAGAAATGAAGCGTTTATCAGAAACACCTGATGTAAAATCCCTCCCTCCCAGTCTTCCTCTGTCCTTCAATTTTTGGCTGCATTGATTTTGTTTATGCAAAACCTTTTAAATTTAATATTCTCAAAATTATTCATTTTACATCTAGTAATCTTTTCAGAAGATTTCTGACAAAATAGAGCTTCAATAATATCAGTGTGTAAATTCATTTCAAGTAGGGATTTTCCTTCTTTGTACGTGTATCCCCATGTTTCATAGAGTGCTCTGTTGATTGCTGATTAAATGATCTTAACTATGATGAAACCTTATAATGAGAATTTTATGAAGAGTCTTTGAGGAGTGGCATTTTATTAGGCCATTATGGAAAGATTGTTAGCTGGGTTGGCTAAAGAGAGGGCAAAGAAAAAGGACTGAAATAGCTTATTTTCTAGGAAGCTAAATTCAACTCTTCTATGGGGAGAAATATAAAGAAGATGACTGTTGAGTTCCAGAAAGATCATCCTGCACCCTGGGAAATGAGAGCTCCCTGCAGTAAGAAGTCAAGTCCTTTGCTTATGTGTCCTAGTCCACCACTGGGCCTGAGTGCTAGGAGAACGGAGCCCGTGTTTATCTGCTCTTCCTTTAAGGAGCTCCTCCCTCAGCACAGAGTACATAACTTGCCATGTGTCCCTCACAGAAGGGATTAATGAATGTTCATTGAGTTGAGTTGAATTTTGGGGAAAAGTAAGGAGAGAACTACTTACTCTATTTGTGACTATGGCCAAGCAAATCCATCAGCCTCGGTGTCTTCATCTATAAAGTGGAAATAATGACATGTCCGCCTTATAGAATTGCTATGTGACTCGCATGAGGTCAGTAAATAACTTCTTCCCTGTGCCTCAGTTTCCCCATATGTCAAGTGACTCTGATGGTCACTGAGGTTCCTATGTTCACAGATAAGGATTATGCTATCCTATACATGAATAACCCAGTGGAATTGCTTGTCAGCTCCAGGATAGGGGAGGGGAAAGGAGAGGAGATGTGACACCAAGAGAAGCCCCAGTTCAGCTCTTGTCTCTGGTGTTTACTATAGGTATGATTGTGGGGAAGCCCTAGATGCCTTATCTCTAGAATAGGAATGGCAATTGTGCTAACACTCCCCTTATAACACTAAATAAATAGTAGATAGGGTCAGGATAGCACACTTTTTAAATATTATTCTTTTAAAATATTCTCCCATGGTTACATGATTCATGTTGTCTCCCTCCCCTCTCCCCAGGGAAAGGAGAGCATAAAGCCACCCTGCCCAGGCCATTCCTGTTCCTTTGGGGGACACAAGTTTAGTCCAGTGCTAAATTCTGTGCCTAGTGAGGCAGCTAAGGATCCGGAAGCTGGGCTTGGAGGTGGAAGACCTTGGATATAATGAAAGGGTTTTCTTGGCCTCGAAGGTCCATTCTAGCTCTCAATCTATTACTTGATGAGCTATAGGAAGTGTCCCCACACGCCCCAAGTCACTAGAGCCCTCTCCTTCCTCCTCGAATTCTTAGATGCCCACTTTTCGGTTTGTATCCTGCCTCCCCCACTCCTGTTTTCCTGAATCTTTCAGAGAGTAAACACTTCGATGGATGTTCATTGAGTTGGATCAGAAAACTGGGTGTTGTTAGTCACCAAAGACAGAGGAAGCTCCCCAGAGCAGGCCTCCTATCAGCCCTAACCACAGACTGAACACTCTTCAACGGCCTTCTGATTGCTGGGCTGCCTCCCCCACTGACCACATTTAACAGTTTGAGACTCTAGGACTGACTGGGGGGTGGTTCTTATTGGGGATAGGGTTCCCCTTTCCCTTGCTGGGCAGCCTCGAGAAGGAACCAGAACAATTAAAGGCACCCCGACACGGGGCTCTTCAGTTGGAACTAAGGAAATTGTTTCCCTGAGGACTGTGGCTTTCCGTGGAGTCCAAAGAAAACCAAAAAATAGATGAAGCCACTGGCTTCCCCCACTGCTGGTGAGCTGTCTCTGTCACTGGTCTCTGTCTTCTCCAATGACTCAATACAAATAATTAGTATTTATCTACACTTTTGAGGTTTGCAATGAAGGTACTTCCATTATCTCCATTTTACAAATGAGGTAACTGAGGCTCAGAGTCACCCAGCTACTAAGGGTCAGAGACAGGATTCAAACCCAGGTCTTCTGGACTCCGAGCCCAACATTCACCTTCCCTTCTCAAGTTGCCTCCCCTCTACTCTGTGCCATTTTATCTGGATCTAGTTCTTTACCTTTTGAATCATTAGCCTGGAATCCTTGAGGGCAGCGATTGGTTTTGCCACCCTTCATGTACCTGGTGCTGAGCCCAGTATCTGACACATAGTAGGTGCCTAATAAATGCTTGTTGATCAACTGGCTTACTGCTCAGAGATGCATCGTGTCTAAACTGTGTATTTTCCTCTCCAGCACTAAGCCCAGAATCCTGAACAGAGCTATTGCTTTTGTTATTATTGTCTTCCTTGGGTTATGGAGCTCCAAAAGCCAAGAGGCCACCAGTAGGTCTGGAGAAAGCCTTGGGGTGCCATTGAACCCTGAACAAAACACTGAGGCAGGGGAAGAAGAAACATTGGAGGAAAATGGGAAGAGTGTGAGAAAGGAAGAAAGGGAGCTTCTCCTGGGCGGAGGAGTGGGGGATGAGTAGGGCAGAATGTTGTATTCTCTGCCAGACAAGGTCTCTTGTTTCTTTGTTAAAAGGGGGTCGATTGAGGGGGCTACTTCCAGAAACAACTGTGAGACATAAACAACAAACCTTGTGCTTAAAAAGAAAAAAAAGGGGAGATAGTTTCAAGATGGCTTCTGAATACTAAATCAGAATCAGGGTACCAACAGGACCAACAAAGGTCATTCTTTTTGCAAAGCTTCCTCAAAAGTCCACTCCCCCCCCCTTGATATCAAGACTCTCGAATCTGCTATTTTATGACCTTCTTTGTCATTCATATGTAAGGGTGGGCCTCCATAGACCAATAAGTTACTATGCCCCAAGTAATTTTCTCTTTTTTTCTTTAAATTTCTTTAAATTTATTCTATCATTTATTATTTCATTAATCCATTTATTTATTCATTTATTTATTCATTCATTTATTGAGCCATTCATTTATTCATTTTTTTATCAATTTACTTGTTCATTCATTTATTTGATTCATTTATTTATCAATTTATTTATTCTATTCATTTGTTCATTTATTAATGTTTGTTGACTTATCAATTCATTTGTTTATTCATTCATTTGTTCATTTGTTTATTGATTTATTTATCCATCTGTTTATTGATTGATTGATTCATTCATTCATTCATTTGTTTATTGATTTATTGACTCATTCATTTACTTATTGATTTATTCTTTTGTTTATTCATTTATCCATTTGTTTGTTGGCCAGGCATGACTGCACACAGTGGTAGCCTCTGCTTCTGAGAAGGCTGAAGTCATTGAATCCCTTGGGTTCATGAGGTCTAAGCTACAGTAGGGCTAAGATAGAATGCTGGGCCTGGTGATAGGAAGACTTGAGTACAAATTCAGCCTCAGACACATCTGAGTTGTGTGACCCTCAGCAAGTCACTTAACTTCTGTCTACCTTAGTTTCCCCTTCTGTAAAATGGGGATAAAGATAGTACCTCTCCTGAAGATCAAAGGAGATATATGGATGGCAATTATATATGCATTTGCAAACTTTAAAAATGCTATATGAATGCTAGTTATGACTTCTTTTAGGTTGACATCATCTCATTTACCTCTTCTCTTCCCCTCTCACAGAGAGTAATCCTCCAAGACAAAGGTGGGGGCAGGGGAAGGGGGCAACAGTTCAATAAAAGTAGTCACTACCATCACACTGGTTCAACATCCTGTGTTATGTTCCTTTAAAAAAAATTTAAACCCTTTCATTCTGTCTTAGAATTAATACTGTGTATTGGTTCCAAGGGAGAAGAGTGATAAGGACTAGGCAGTGGGAGGTTAAATGACTTGTCCAGGGCCACATAGCTAGGAAGTATCTGAGTTCAGATTTGAACCTAGGACCTCCCATCTCTAGGCCTGGCTCTCAATCCACTGAGCCACCCAGCTGTCCCCCTGTGCCATGTTCTGTACCCATGGTCCTGTACCTCTGCACAGAAGCAGGAGAGGGTGCCTTCTGACTTCTACATCCACAAATTTGCCCCAGAACACTTTTTTAACAACAAAAAAACACCTTACCTTCTCTCTTAATATCAATTCTAAGACATAATAGCAGCAAAGGTTAGGCAATGGGGGTTAAATGACTTGCATAGGGTCACATAACTAGGAAATGTCTTCATCCAGATTTGAACCCAGGACCTCCTGACTCCAGGCCTGGCTCTCTATCCACTGAGTCACCTAGCTGCCTGCCCCAGAGAACTCCCAAAGTTGGAATGTCTCTCTTCTCTCCAGCTAAAGAGATCCTCCTTTTCCTTCCCTACTGAGCTCAGGGTCCTTTTCTTCCCTCCTGAGCCCTTCCCCAATATTTCCAGCTGTTAATGTGCTCTCTCTCTCCTCAAATTCCTGTCTTTATTTCTAGTTGTGCATGCTGGGCACCCTCTCTGCCAGGAGGAGGATGGAGACTGTTTTGTTCGAGGTTTTGAATCTTTGTTGCCCAGCACAGAGTGGGCACTCATAACTCTTTAGTTTGTTGAAATTTCTTAACTAGAGACTTCAGAGGTCATTGAAATGCAAGCCATACCCTGAACCCAGAATCATTTCTACCATATACAGACTTGATACTGGAAATTTGAAGACCTCTAATGATCTGTTCCAAAACGACCACCAGTAATGGGTCTTTCATTACATTCTGAGGTCAGCCATTTCACTTGGGACTGCTTGACTTGCTAGAGCTGTTTCCCCCCTTTTCCCCAAATGAATCCCTCTGGAATTTCTGCCTATTATTGTTTCTCTGCTCTCTGGATTATCTTTGAAATCCTCTTCTAGTACCTCACCCATCCTTAATAAATGCTTTTGGAATTAATGGATGGATCCAGGTAGAACAAAGAGAATCCCTTTTCCATTTGCACATCCTTCAGATTCAGCTCATGTCTCTCTCCTTTCTCCCTCTCTCCTTCCCCCCACGTCTTCTCTTCTCCAACCTAAACATCTCTCTCCTTCCAAAGGAACTTGTGGCATGGTCTCCAGTCCTTCCACCATCTTGGCTATTTTCCACCTTATCAAAGTCCCTCCAAAAATGTAGCTGCCCACTTGTTTTCCTGGAATTGAATTGAATACCACATCCTGAGCAGGGCAGGAACAGATGGACTAGCATAACTCCCAAAGTGATCATATAAGGATCTCTCAAATACTATTGGTGAAAGGGCTTTTAGCATAGTCCCTGGAACACAGTAGGCACTTAATAATTGGTTCTTCCCTTCCATTTCCTTCCCCTAGCACTGGATAGCATGCAGTTAGCTTAGGTTAATTCTACCCAAGACTCCAATACTTTGGGGGCTACCATGTCCCAATCTTAATTCAGTGTGCTTGTAGATCCCAGATCTTCTTCACATGAATGTCTTTCTAGCCACATCCTCTACCTGTCCCCATTTCCTTGAGTAAAACCAAGTTGAGTAAACCTTGAGTAAAACCCAAGAAGACCTGGGAAATATCAGCCTAGGATTGTTAGTGTTCAGAAGAACTGGCTTCAAATATCATCTCTGCCATTTGGGTGACTCTGGGCAAGCCATTATACTTCTGTCTGGTCCAGGCAACTCCTTTGACTCATCTTGGAGAAGTTTCTCAGCCCAAGCAAATCTCAGATCTTTTCTGAGAACCATAGAGAACCCTGCTCGTCGTGGCTCATTGCCCCAGCTGCTGCTCACTTTCAATAATCCTGAGTCAAGGCCTTTCTGTGCCTGCCACCTTCATGCAGCCTGCATTGGGATGTTGGCTGTCTCAGCCTTCCACCCAGTTCTCCCTGAAGGGTTGGGGAAGTTTGCCTTTAACTCAGCCCTTTAGAAATGCATGAGGCTGCCAGTCCCTCAGTGGGGTTCTTCTTGCTCCTGTTTCTGAAAGCAGTGAGGATGTCAAGACAAACATTTCTGTTCTGAAATGTAAGTCTGGAAAAGGCTCAAGTTCTTATCCAAACAGCTCATTGCTCTCTTAAAGGGCCAGAACTCTTAAAAGGCCTGACTCTGCCACTTGCTGTGTGACCTTGGGCAAGTCCCCTCCCCTTCCTTGGACCCTCAGTTTCCTCCTCTGTAAAATGAAGCAGTTGGATTTGATGACCTCAGAGGTCCTTTCCAGCTCTCCATCTATGGTCCTTGATTTGTGATCTGATATGACTTCCCTTTCTTCAACTTGAGTTCCCAAGGGAAACTGTTCTATTATCCTAAATCTTCCCCCAAGAGTCATGCATGCTTTATATCCCTTCTTTTAGGGACACCTATCCTTCTGAATCAAAAACTCAGTTTCAGAGTGGGAAGGTGTCTCAGAATGCATCTAATTAACCCCATAGATGACCAATAAACCCTTTTAAAATAGCCCCGGCATGTGGTTAGAAAGCCTTGTTTAGGGGCCAGCTAGGTAGCACAATGGACAGAGGACCAGGCCTGGAGTTAGAAGGATCTGAATTCAAAACCAGCCTCAGACACTTACTAGCTGTGTGACCCTGGGAAAGTCATTTGACCCCTGTTTGCCTAGCCCTTGCTTTTTTTTTTTGTCTTAGAGCTGTTACTAGGACAGAAAATGAGAGTATTTTTTTAAAGCTTTCTTTAAAGATTTCCAGTGAGCAGAAACCCTCTCCCTTCCAAGACAGCCTATGTTTTGGGAGAGCTCTGATTATGGGAAATTCTTTCCTATATCAAACCTCACTTGACCTCTTTACTATTTCTACTTAGTATATATAATTCTGGCCTCTGGGGCCAAGCAGAATAAATCCAATTCCATTTCTGGGTGATAACTTCCTGAGCTCCACAAGACCCTTCACCTCCTGGTCTCCCTCCCCAGCATACTTTCTGATTCATCAACGTTTACCCTAAAGTCTGCCTTACAGAACTGAATAAAATATTCACAGGGTGGTCAGACCAGGGCAGAATACCATGAACCTATGGCAGAGCTCTGGTCATTTGTGTCTCTCAAGGCAGCCTAAGATGATGCCAGCTTTCTTGGCCTCTGTACCATACAGCTGAGTTATTCTGAGCTTGCAGGTACCTAAAACTCCCAGCTCTTTCCCCCACAAACTGGTGTCTACCCATGCCACCTCCATTTTGGAAATGCAATGTTGATTTTTTGGGCCCAAGTGTAAGACTTTACATTTATCTCTTATATTTTGTTGATTCCATTTATGTAATGGTCCGGGGGGAAAGATGGGGACAGGGTACATACATCCATTTTATAGTCAAGGAAAGGAAAGTGAGTGTGTTTGAGGGCACAGATTAAATTAGTGTTTGAGCCCAGGAATAATCATCACAGTAATAGGATACTTTACTGTTTATGAAATACTCTTCTCATCACTCTGTAGGGTGGATCATCCAACTATTCTCTTCCTCATTTTGCACATCAGGGGCCAGAGAAAGGAAGTGATTTGCCTAAGGTCAAACAGATAGTAAGTGATGAGCTAGGAATCGAACTCAGGTCTTTCTAATTCCAAATCTCAATTACACCACTAGGAGTGGGGACACTTAGGGGATATTAGAGTGGAGAAGGACCCTACGATTGCATTATTTCCAAGGGAATGCCATGGTCTGTTCTAGGAGATCCCAATAACAGTGTGATAATCAGTAACTGTCAGGACCAGCTGTTGGGGCCATTTTCCTGCTTAGAGCTCTCATCTGGGAGGTGGCAGTTGAAGGGTTTCCAAGGTGATACCGTGAAGCCTTCTTCAGGTATGAGAGGAGATTTCAGGCCTTGTAACCCTGTTCCAGGATCCCAGGACCTGTGAGGACCCCTATTGCTGGTAGCAATGACTTTTGGGAACATAGTTTAGATTCTAGACTTCAGAGGTCTTTGAGTGAACCCCTTCATTTTACAAAGAAGCAACCTGAAGCTAGTAAGGAAGGGCCTGAGGTCAGATTTGAACCCCCATCCTCCTGACTCTAAATCTCATGCTCTTACACCAAGGAGACTTCCCTTGGAGCTCAGTCCTGTTTGAAAGAAGTCTGACCCCAATAGCGACTCTCTTTTCACCATGACTGTTCAGCAGTTGGAGTCTTAAGCACGTATTTAGCTGTGATCAGGAAATGGCCAAAAGAACCACCGGAAGACTAACACAAGGCAAGGGAAACTCCTCCCTCTGATCAAAAAAAAAAAGGAGGAAAAAAATAAACCAACCCAGTCTAGAAGGACCACAGAAATGGAAAGTGGAAAGTGATGTGTATGCACATGGGCTTCAGCCTCAAAGCTCAGAGCTGGCTGTTGTGTGTCAGGAGACAATAGAAGGGGGTCAGGAGTGAGATAAGGCGGATGCTGGGTGTCTTCTGGCCCCTTCAAGGGCCTTATTTGTGTGGTGTTCAGGGGAGGATGGGAAGGCAGAGCCCCTTCCACAAAGGCAAGCCAGGCAGAGAAGGGGCCATTTGTTCCCACACTCAGGTGAGGAAGCAGCGTGAAGGGTGTTACAGAGACTCAGAGGCCACCTCTGGAGATTTCTTCCTAGGTGACTGTCAGGCAAGGCACAAACAACCTCACCAGAGGACAATTTTCTCTTCTGTAGATGATGGAGTTAGTCCATAGGGCCTCTGAGATCTATCCTTAGGTGAACTTGGAGTCAGGAAGACCTAGGTTCAAATCCCTCCTCAGATACTTGAGTAAGTCATTTACCTCTTTAAACTGTTTCCTCCTCTGTAAATAAGACAATAATAGCACCTGCCTTGGAGAGGTGTTCTTTGTGAGGATCAAATGAGATCAAATAAGTAATGCACCGGTAAACCCTGAAGTGCTACATAAATGCTTTTATTATTCTCTGAGGGACCTGGGGGGGGGGTAATATTCTCTCCTGATCTTTTCTAGAATTGATTACATGTTACTCTCAGTTGCAGCTAAATGGGTCTTCTTGCTGTTTCCTGATCTCAATCTGCCACTTCCTTTTGTTTTTCAGTAGTCCAATCATGTCTGAGTCTTTGTGACCCTACACCGGGGATGGGGGGGGGGGGGAGGCTTCTATCATCCGCTATCTCGGAAATCTGTCCAAGCTCACACTCATTACTTTTGTGATACGACCTCGACATCTCATCCTCCAATGTCCCCTTCTCCTTTTGCCTTCAATCTTTCCCAACATCAGGGTCTTTTCCAGTGAATCCTGTCTTCCCATTATGTGGCCAAAGTATTAAAGCTTCAGTTTCAGTATTTGATATGTCTGAAATAATTTCTTTAAGTGTTGACCGATGTGATCTCCTTAATGTCCAAGGGACTCTCGAAAGTCTTCTCTAGTGCCACAGTTGGAAAGTACTGATTCTGTGACTCTCAGCTTTCCTTATAGTCCAACTCTCACAGCCATACATTGCTACTGGAAAGACTGTAGCTTTGACTGTAGGGACCAGTGTTGGCAAGGTGATGTTTCTGCTTTTTAGTATGCTGCTGCCTCGATTTTCCATAGCTGTCCTTCCAAGGAGCAAACGTTTGTCTTCTAATTTCCTGGCTGCAGTAGTTGTCTGCAGAGATCTCTGAGCCCAAGAATATAAAATCTGACACTGCTTCCATTTCTTCACCCTCTGCTAACCAAGAAGCAATGGGATCAGTCGCCAAGATCTTACTTTTTTTAATGCCAAACTTGGAGCCAGCTTTTATGCTCTCCTCTTTCATCTTCATCAGAAGACTTCTTGATTCTTCACTTTCTGCCCTCAGAGTGATATCGTCTTCATAAGTGAGATTGTTGCTGTTTCTCCCAGCATCCTTCATTCCGGCTTTTGATCCATGTAGCCTGGCATTTCGTGTGATGTGCTCTTCATATAAGTTAAATAACTAAGATGACACTCACTATGCACCCTTATCGGTCTCTCTCCTACTCATAAATTGACCACTTGTTCCAGGTTGGGTTCTACCTTTTGCTTCTTGGCCCACTTACGGGCTCCTCAGGAGACACGTAAGATGATCTGGTGCTCCCATCTCTTTGAGGACTTCACATTTTGTTGGGATCTGCAGTCAAAGGCTTTAGCAGAGTCAATGAAGCAGATGTAGATGTTTTCTGGAAATCCCTTCCACCACCTCCTACCTCTGCCTGGCCTAGGTGTCTGGGAAGTGTTCCCTTCTCACTGTATCCTCTTAGAATCTTTAGCTTCCTGTAAGACTCAGTGCAGAGGGGGATTCTTGAAGCCTTCTGTGAGTCCTTTGCTTGTTCGTCCTTTTTCTCCTCCTCACACCTCTGCTTACACCTTGTAGGGAGTTAGAATGGAAGTTCCTGAGGGCAGGTGCCAGTTTTGAGTTTTGCCTTTGTATCCCTGGTGCCTAGCTCAGTTCCTTGCTCAATAAATGTGCATTGAATTGTAACCTCATAGCAAATCACCTGAAGGGCTGGGTTTCAAACAGAGACAGTCTTGACATTCTGCTTATTCCAGGTCCCACCTGAGGAGACAAAATCTGGGCAAGAAGAAGAGACCAGAAGGAACTGGTCAATGGGGAAGGGAGAATCCAACTTTACATTGGATCAGGTTCAGAAGGAACTGAAACTTGGGTGGAAGAACTGAAGGAATGCCCAGGAATCTGTGGTTCTACCAAGTTCTTGATGAGATCCTGGTCCCAATAAGTATGCTTAATGAATCCAGCTGAGTGGCCACAATATTCCTTCTAGATTCCTTGATATTTCTTGGGAGGAAATACAGAGGGGGAAACTGAAGCTATGAGATAAGAAATAACTTGTCCAGAGGCTCACAACTAATTATATAAGTCAGAACACTTCATTTCATGGGATTTTAAAGAGTTCCAAGGAGTGTTAAGAATTCCAACTCCTTTATTTTACAGATGAGGAAACTAAGGCCTAGAGGAGGTAAATGTCTTGCCCCAAATCACAATGGTAGGAAAGAAGAGAGTGTGGATTGGAAACCATTTCTCCTAATTCTTAACCCAATGCTCTAAGTCAATAAGCAATTATTAAGTGCCTACTGTGTGCACAGCAAGTGGGCTAAAAAGACAAAACTGACACAGACCTTGCCCCCAATGGGGTAGGGTCATATGTCTTAAGCCAGAGGGATTCTTCCAATTCATTTCAAGACAGAGGAAGCCAAAGAAGTCAAAGTCCCCGTCACAGAGGTAGTGTGAGTCAGAGGGAGGGTTTGAACCAGATTCTCTGTCTCTAGAGACTATGCACCCAGACAAGTAAAGACAAAGCACATAGAAGGTAATTTCAAAAAAAGGGAGCAGTACTCAGTGCCTGGCACATAGTAGATACTGAATTAATGTTGATTGGTCCATTATTGATGATAGATCTTTGGGAGGAGGTGGCACTTGAGTTGCACTTTGAAAGAAGCTAAAAATTCAAAAAGCTGAGGGGAGAATGCATTCTAGACACAGAGGACTGCCAGTGCAAAGCTGGGGTGGAGGGAGATAGAAGATCAAGTTTGGGGAGCACCCAGTTGTATCCTGCAACCCAATGAGATGCCTTTTGGTACTTACTACACATTTTGTGTTTAATCAGCACAAAGAAAATAAGTTACATGTGTAGTTACTCTACCTCATCAGGGATTAGCACAAGTCTTCAGCCTGGATTGGACACTTCAGAGCTGGAAGGGACCTTTCATCCAACTCCTTTGTTTTACAGGAGCCTCGGAGAGATGAAAGGATTTGCTTAAGGACAGATAGCCAGTGAATGGTAGGCTTAGGATTTGAACCCAGACCTCCAGATCCTAAATTGTGTTCTCACGCTTTCCCAAGGGCCTATTTCTCTGAATAGGAAACAAGCTAGATTATTGCTGAAGCAAGTGTAAACAAACCCTCCTTAATACTACCATGAGAGTGGAAAAAATTTTTTTGTTGTTTTTCATCAGACACGATTTGCAAACAATACTTTCGGATCAGTGTCCTGGGGGAGTCCAGGGCAGTTTCATAACCGGCAAAAACATTTCTTTGACTCCCTCTCGGTCTCTCTGGGGTTTTTTTTTTTTAATGTGGATGTCACTCTATTTGTTCAGGAAATTGTGACGTAGGCTCAGTCTGGGCAGGGGTGGAGAATTCAGAACTTTTCTCAGTTACAGAGAGTTCTCAGCCACATTTCCCAATCGTGAGGCTTGAGTAGAGGCTGGAGCTGGTCACCATGCAGCATCCATGGACATACAGCAGGCGGATACTCCTGGCTCTGGCCCTCTTGTTCTTCATGGAATCCTTCGTCCAAGGTAAGTCACTTGTGCTTCCTTCCATCCAAGCTGAGGGCCAGGGAGCCAGTGCCCAGTTTTTCTTTTAAAAACTTGAACCGGACACCCGTGGGGGAGGCATCTGGGATGGTGGAATACCCTGGGAGACTGGGCTTTTTCTGACACTGACACGACCCTTGATCTGGATTAGGATCGGCTAGTACAGCCTCCTCGCTTTACAAAGAAAGCAATAGAGGCTCAGAGAAAGGTAAAGACTTAGCCAAAGACACACAGTGGGTAGACAGCAAAGTCAAGCCTCAAGCCTGCAACTTCCTGCCAAGTCCAAGGAAAATTCAGTCTCTCCTAGTGGATGTTGTCTCTGTAGCCCTTCTGATGGCGTCGTCAATGGGCTAGTTTGCTTTTCCTTGTGCTCCATCCATACAAATCTGTGCAGATGAGTGGCAAATGTTTGTTCCCTTTATCTAATTGGAAATGGGGACCCTCTGTTAGATCCCTACCTGCTCTGGTGCCTCGTTCTAGTAGAGAGGGGTTCTGTATTCCCTAAGGACATTCAAGCAGAGATCAAGCTCTGGAGGGTCCTTCCAAGCTGGAGAGACTTAAAAAATGGGTTCATGAAGGATTATGTCTGTCATCTTGGGATCAACTAAAGGAAATGAGGAGAAACTGAGGCTGGAAGCAGGGTCATGATTTTTTCAGCCACCGAGACACATGAAGACTGAGATAGGGGGATTGTGACCTGGATGGGTGGAGGGTATGGCCACACCAGAAAAATCACAAGCCACTCCATACTACAGTATAATATGAGAAGCTCTATAGTTTAATAGATAGAGCCTTGGGTTCATGTGCCGAGGGTGGCATTAGCTGGGGAGCCTCTGGATGAATGCCCAAGGCCACTAACTCTAATCAGAGATTCTTAACTTTTTTGGTGTCCTTTTTGGTAGTTTGGGGAAGGCTATTGACCCATTCTTAAAATAATATGTTTAATGTGTAAAATACAGGATTACAAAGGAAACCAAACATATTGAAAGTCATGTTTTTAAAAGTTGCTTTTTTAAGTACATGCACCTCTCAGGTTAAGAACTCTTCCTCTAAGACTATCCAGATGAGAGATGATCTCCATCAATGAAGGGAGTATCTACACTTGGAGGTCTCCACACTGGATTAAATAAACAAATCTGGTCCCCCCATCCCCCCAAAAAAGTAAGAGATAGAATGAATAGATTGAGAACTGAAAGGGACCTTGAAAACCATCTAGCCTAATCCCTTAATTTTACAGATGAGTAAACTGACACCCTAGACCTATAGATATTAAGTGTTTGAGGTGGGATTTGAAACCAGGTCTTTCTAACTTCCAATCTGGCTTTCTTCATGGGATTGGCACTCTGGATTGAAGTTTTAAAATACCGTGGTGGTGTTATCTTCTCATTTGATCAGACCTCAAGCACCGTCTGCTTGTTTCTTTAGAGAGAAGAGATATGGCAAAGCTGAATTTGGGGTTTACTTGATTCTATTTTTAAATCAACCTGTTAGGATCTGGAGGAAGAAACTCTTTTTGTGAAATAGTTAAGAATTCACCTGGATTTTAGCAGGATGATCAGAGAGACCTAGCAATTCTCTGCTCACCTACAGCAGGATAGCTTAAAGAAGGTGGCCTGGTTCTATAGAATGAGTCCAGGATGTTTGGAGCAGGGAACACCTGGGCTCACGTCCCATCCCTGTCAGACACTCACCAATCCGATGTTGATGTTCCATCATTTCAGTCTGTTCAACTCTTTGTAGCCCCATTTGGGGGCTTTATTTTTTTCTATATACATTTTTTATTTAATTAGATGAGATAGAATATTTTTCCATGGTTACAAGACTCATGTTCTTTCCCTTCCCTCCTCCCACTCCCTTCCAGTATCTGACGTGCAATTCCACTGAGTTTAACATTGTCATTGGTCAAGACCCATTTCCATATTATTAATATTGGCACTAGGGTGATCTTTTAGAGTCTACTTTCCCATTTGGGGCTTTCTTAACAAAGATACTAGAATCGTTAGCCATTTTCTTCTCAATTCGTTTTATGTTTGAGGAAACTGAGGCAAGAAAAGGTAAATGACTTGCTCAAAGACACCCAGCTAGTAAGTGTCTAAGGCCAGATTTGAATTGATGGAGATGAGTCTTCTGACACTCCATGCACTGCACTAATTAGCTCTTTGGCTAGAGCACTAGTTTACAGAGTTTTATCTGAAAAAGGAAGGATCTTTGAATAATTAGCTCCTTAGAAAGTTCCCCTTTTCCTTGGGGAAGGAATACATGAGGCAAGAAGATGGTCCAGCTGATGGAGGGACAAATTCATAGGGGTCAGTATCATATAGGAAATGGTGATTCACCATGGCACAGATGTACTAGATTTGTTTTTTAGAAGTGACTTCTCAGGCCGTTAGGTAGCACAATGGCTAGCGCACCAGGCCTGGAGGCAGGACATTCTGGGTTCAAATCTGGCCTCAGATACTTCTTAGCTGGGTGACCCTGGGCAAGTCACTTAACTCCTACGACCTAACTCTTACTATTCTTCTGCCTTGGACCCAATACATAGTATTGATTCTAAGATAGAAGGTAACAGTTTAAAAAAAAGTGACTTCTGGGTGTCATACTCTGGGCTTCCGGTGGAAACACAATGTTATTCTCAGTTGTGGTTGATGATTTGGAACAGACTAATATCTCTTCATCTCATTTGGGAGGTTAAAGGCACAGGAGTCTTGACTATGCTCAGACTGAAGATTTTAAAATTTTGCCATTGTTGGATGCCTTGGTTTAATTAATTATTTAAATTTAAACAGTTAAAAAATGAAGCTCTTTATTCATGGTATGTCATTTGACCTTCACAGCAACCCTGTCAGGTAGATATTACTGCTAGCTTTATCCTCATTTTCCAGATGAAGAAACCAAGGCTCAAAGTTCAGTGACTTGCCCAGAGTCACACAACTTGCAAGTGTCAAAGGCAGGATTTGAACCTGGGTCTTCCTGAGTCTGGGTCTACATTTTCTCTTTTCACTTTGCTATGCTATCTCTAATTAAAAAGAGAAAAAAGACAAGGTTTAAGCTAATAGCTTCTTCCCCCTTTTGGCAGCCCACTGAAGTCTCTGGACCTCTTTTCAGCATTATCTTTTTTAAATAATGGAAGTAAATTTCAGTTAGTTTCAGCTAAATTCCAGTTAGGGTATAGAGAAAGTCAAGACATCATTTTTTCCCACCCAGATTCACAGACCCTCTGCCATCTCTCCATGGAAACCAGGTGAAGAAGAGCCCCTTTATTTAGCTTTAGAGAAGAATAACTCAGATTTTGGGGAGATGCAAGCCCCATAAGGCAATCTGTGCATCACCAGAGTTCAGAGGAATAGCCCACAAGAGAAAGAACTTCTCTTTGAGGTATCTTAGCTACTTTTGAATCTAGCAGGGTGCTTTGTACAAAGCAGGTACTTAATAATTATTAGAAAAAAGGTTTGATCGGGGCGAAGATTTGAGCAAATGAACCTTTCTCTTTGTTACAGGCATGGAGGGACAATGGATATGGAATATTACACATTTACTTTGTTATAACTGATGGTTCTCTGGGTAGGGAGAAAGGAGGGACACGTTGGAAAATCAATATGATGTAAAAATAAACTACAGGAACAAGATAAGGTATTATTAAAATGTTAGCTTTGTGGGACATTGAATGAATGAATAGATATTTATTTCTGATCCACATTTCAGGACCATTTGGGGATGTTTGTGTGTTCAGAATTTCATGAAAGTGTTACATTTCCTCCCAAAAGTCCATGTGATTTTTTTTACTGGCATTCGTATCACTGAATGAGGTGTTTGGGGTGTATGAGAAGCCAGCATAGTTTCAGAAGTCGCCTTGGAATTATTTGGTGGACTTTCCAGAGGAAAAATTCCCTTAGAGACATGACCACATCTGGAGAGAGTATTGTGATCTGGGCTCTCCATTTCAAGGACATTGACAAAAAGGAGAGCAGCCCAAAGAAGAGAACCTGGTTGAAGAAGGGACTCCATGCATGCCGTATGAGCATCAGTCGAAGGTCCTGTAGACAGTTAGCCGCAAGAATAGGAGACTAAGTAGGAGACTTAGGAGCCATCTTCCAGTATTTGAAGGCTTATCAAATGGAAGAGAGGTTGGACTTGTTCTGCTTGGCAGTAGTGGAAGAAGCAAAGGGGGGGGGGGCAAATTTAGATGGGAAAACTTCTGGACAATTAATCCTGTCCCCAAGTGTGAAGGCCTGGGTTTCTTTGAAAGATAGCCAAGCTCTCTAGCACTGGCTGTGTTCAAGCAAAGGTTGGGTGTATGCTGCAGAGGTGATTTTTGTTCAGGTTCAGGCTAGAGAAATAGTCCCTAAGGTCCCTCCTGCCTCCAAGATTCTAGGAAAAAATTTAATTGGCAGATACAAATTGGAATCCGTCCTAAACAGAGAAAGTCCCTAGAAACTGAGACAAGGTCATCCTCTGAAACTGAAGCTAATGGCAATTAGCAAAAGGTCGGTAAGATTAGTCAACTCTAGCAATAAATTACTTGGGAGATATGTCAGTGTATTAATAAAGGGATTATGGTGCTTTCCCCCAAAAATCCCATTAGGGAAATACCCTTGTTGAACATATTATTTGCAAAATCCCTGTCTGATTCTCATGGACTTGGCAAAGATACTAGAGTAGTTTACCATTTCCTTCTCAACTGTATTCTCATTTTACAGATGAGAAACTGGGGCAAATAAGGGTGAAGTGACTTGCCCAGGATCACACAGCTAATTATATTAAAATCTTCTTGCCTCCAGGTTGGTGCTCTATCCACTGTACTACCTAGTTGGCACTGTTAAACATGGAACAGATGTAAAAGAAACTCTGATTTAATGAATTCATAAACTTATCTTTTAAGAAATATTAAAAATCCTTATCTTCTTAGAATCAATGTTAAGTATAACTTCCAAGGCAGAAGGGCAGTAAGGACTAAGCAATTGGGATTAAATGACTTGTTGAAGGTCACACAGCTAGGAAGTATCTGAGACTAGATTTGAACTCAGGACCTCCTGTATCCAGTCCTGACTCTCAATCTACTGAGTCACCTGGCTGCCCCCAGAAGCTTTTCTTAAAATACAACAGAAGGGATCTAGAGATTCTCTAAAAAATAAGAATTTGTTTCAGTGGGTTCAATGATCATTTTGAAGTAGATGATTTACAGATCTATAGATAAAGCCCAAGTCTCTCTCCAGATCCACATCACCACTTGCCTCTTGAACAGGATGCCCAATGGACACCTCAAATTTCACTTGTCCAGAACAGCCCTTGTCATCTTCCTATCCCCCCTTCTTCCTATTATTGTAGAGGGTACTTTTTGTTGTTGTTTAGTCAGGTTTGACCTTTCATGATTCCATTTGGGGTTTTCTTGGCAGAGACACTGGAATGGTTTGACATTTTACTTCTCCAGTTCATTTTACAGATGAGGAAATTGAAGCAGATTTAATTGACTTGCCTAGAGTCACCCAGGTAGTAAAGTGTCTGAGGCCAGATTTGAACTCATGAAGATGAGTCTTCCTGACTCCAGGCCTAGAACTCTATCTACTGCGCCACCTGTCTGCCTGTAGAGGCCACTACCATGCTTTTGAATTTCTAGGCACAAAACCTCAGCTTCATTCTTGATGGCCATCTCACTCACCTCACACAGTCGTTGACTCCCATACTCAATCTATTGCCAAGTTTTGTTGCTTTTGCCTTCACAACAACTTTCCTACACATCCCCATCTTTCTACTCATACTACTCTAATTCAGCCCTTCATCCCCTCTCCCTGGATCACTGCAATAATCCTCTGATCCTTCTCCCTGCCCTCAAGTCTGTCCCTTCTCCAGTCCACCTTGGGGTTAAGACTCACCGATTAGCTTTAAATTTTGTCTTCTCCTTCTCAGAACCCAAAGAGAAATCCTCTGTGGTTCAATGGAAATCCAGTTCTATCACAGCAAATTTACTTTCAAATAAGACATCGTGGGAAAGATGGAGCTGTTATTTTTGCCCCAATAGACGGAAGGATTGCAATAGAGTGGCTCCAGAGGTGTGGTGGTTAGCGGATTGGCTTATTGATTAGCAGTTCCTCCGTGTGTCCTCAGTGAACCTCTCCATGTCCTAGGCAATCCTCTAGGACTACAACTTGTACAGTGGTTGCAAATTTGCCTCAGAGGGCTTGGAACTGAGAGCCACAGAATGACCCTTTCGAATTGTTGTGCTGAAGAAGACTTTTGCGAATCCCTGGGACAGCAGAGATCATATCTGTCCATATTTAAAGAAATTAATTCTGACTTTTTGTTGAAAGGTCAAATACTGAAGCTGAAGCTTAGATACTTTGGTCACATAATGTTGGAACCTGATGTTGGGAAAGATTGAAGGCAAAATGAGAAGGGGACAGCAGAAAATGAGATATATACATGGAATGAATATGGGGGCAGCAAGGTGATTCAGTGGTTTGAGAATCAGACCTAGAGATGGGAGATCCTGAGTTCAAATCTGACCTCAAAACAATTCCTAGCTGGGTGACCTTGGGCAAGGCACTTAATTCTAATTGTCTAGCCCTTACTGCTTTACTAGCTTGAAACTAGTACTTGTACTGAATCCAAGATGGAAAGTTAGAGTTAGAAAAGAAAAGAAAAGAAGAGAAGAGAAGAGAAGAGAAGAGAAGAGAAGAGAAGAGAAGAGAAGAGAAGAGAAGAAAAGAGAAGAGAAAAGAAACAATGAACATGAATTTGGATAGATATTGAGTGATAGTGGAGGAGAGAAGGGCCTGGCATGTCATGGTCTATGGAATCATTACGAGTCAGACATGTTGAACCACTGAACAATCACACAGTGGTGGAAGAGATCCCTCTGCCATTAAATCACAGATCTGAATCAAAAGGCATTTCAAACTGTATTCTGTGCACATTATGATTTAAAGGATCCCTGTGCTTTCGAACAGTCTCTGTAACATAGCTAAGAAGAGAGAAAGAACATAGCAACATAGGAGTTCCTGCCTTCAAGGAGCTATTTTAGTGGGTCATGTCCCCTCCTTATCTATGTAGTCACAGGCTCTAACCACAGAAGGCATTTGGTGTGACCCCGTCATTTTACTGGCAGCTGGGCAGTGGGGACAGTGAACAGAACACTAGACTGGGAATCAGGAAAATTAAGAGTTTGAGTCCTGTCTCAGTTATTTTTTGGCTGTGTGGCCTTGGACAAGTCACTAACTTCTCTCAGCCTCATTTCCTCATGAATGAAGGAAAATACATTTATTAAGGGCTCACTGTGGGTAAAGCCTTATCCTTCACATAGTCAGTCAACAAGTATTTATGAAGCCAAGCAGGGTGGTCTTTGTGCCTAGTGACCTAGCACCTATCCCTAAGAAGCTCATTTCCTCCAAAGAGCAAAGACAACACATGTAGGGGGAGATGGAACGGTCCCATGGTCCTTAGCCTGCATTGAAGGGATGTGGGAAAGCATTTTCCTTAGTGCCATTTCCCTTGACAAACCAATATCAAATGTTGAACCATTTGAGAGGATCAAAGATTATGGGGTGAGAAAAGTAATTTATTACAAACTTCAATTTAGCTCCCACACAAACCAAACAACATAAAAAAATGCATTTCAATGTCTAAAGTTCCCCAAATAGTGAAATGACTCTCCATCCCCATGTCTGTGCCTCTCATTCTTGTGTCTTGTATACATACACACGTGTTTATTTATAGAAGTGAATATGTTTTTATTGTTGCAATTTAGTTTCATTTTAAATCTGTCTGACTCTTAGCAACACCATTTACGTTTTGTTGGCAAAGATACTAGAGTGGTTGGCCACTTCTTTCTCCAGTTCATTTTATAGATGAAGAAACTGAGGCAAATACGAGTTAAGTGACTTGCCCAAGGTCACTCAGCTAGTAAGTATCTGAGGCCAGATTTGAACTCACAAAGATGAGTCTCCCTGACTCCAGGTCTGATGTTCTATCCACTGCACTTAGCTGTCATATGTATGTATCTGTATATACTAACTCCTATGTATGCTATTTTTTGTGTGTGTGAGA
Organism: Monodelphis domestica; assembly: GCF_027887165.1. Classification (NCBI taxonomy): domain Eukaryota; kingdom Metazoa; phylum Chordata; class Mammalia; order Didelphimorphia; family Didelphidae; genus Monodelphis; species Monodelphis domestica. The sequence goes on from NC_077227.1 coordinate 30,859,741, forward strand.
ACTTTTTCTTCAGTAGCTGTGGTTGTTGAGGAAGAAAGCAGGAGGAGGCAATGGCTAGATCCCTCCTGCACAAAGTTTGCACCCTTAGTTGGTGGAAGATTTCATTAGTAAATGGGGTTGATAATAGCAACAAGTTCCAAGGGATGTTGCCTCCTATGGCCTTGGGCACTCAGCTTTGGACTCTTCTTTGTACCTGACATCTGGTCTGGCAGAGTTGAATAGGGAAGGTAAGACATTCTAGAGCTTCATAATCATCATCTCATCATGTAACCAGGTGGTGACTGGAGTCAGGCAGACTCATCATTGCCAGTTTAAATCTGGCCTCAGACACTTCCTAGTTGGGAGACTCTAGACAAGTCACTTAACCTGGCTGCCTCAGTTTCCTCATCTGTAAGTTGGAGAAGGAAACGGCAAATGACTGCAGTATCTTTGCCAAGAAAACCCCAAATGGGATCACAAAGAGTGGTACATGACTGAAACAATTGAGCAAAACCAATAACCCCACTTTTCCATCAGGCCAGTGTCCCCTAGCAAGTATTTACAGATGGTCTCCACTGTGTCCAGTGCCCTGCAACAGCCACAGTGAAAACTCCTTCCTACAATTGTGAAATCTGAAAAGGAGGGAATCCTGCCTCCAGGGCACTGTGGTGGGGAAATCAAGAACAGGATGGGCATTTTTTAATGCTCACCAAGCTATCCTGGGGGGGGGGGGGGGGAAGGAGAATCATCTCGGTCAAATTGTCAGAGTAAGTCAAGTGACTTCTGGTCTCTAAGACTTCTAAAGCATTGCTAGCCCAGAGTGGGGGAAATGCTGAGAAGCAAATAGGAAAAATTTGCTTGAGCCACATCTGCTTCTTTGTGAATGAATGAGTCAGGATGGCAAATTGGGGGAAAAACAAGATCCTTTTTTGAAAATAAACCCCCTAAATCTTATCATTCAATCTCCTTGGCATGCTTTGAGAATCTCCCCAGACCAACACCTTACTCTAGCCCCTGAAAGATCTATGAACCACTGCAACAAGCCTAATCATAGAACTGACGCCTCCTATGTGGAAGGTGCTTTCTTTTTAGCTCCATTTTTAGAAGTCTCTAGCTCCCTTCAAAGCCCAGGTAATTAGAAAAACTTGAGCAAACTGAACCCAAAGCCTGCCTCCTCTAGAAGTGGTGGGAAAGACAGTCTTTAGATATGGCCCTTTGGTCAGTTGTTTTGCTTAGCTGGGCTTTGTTACAAGGGGATAGAGAAGAATAATTGGGAAGGAACGCTTAGATTTGTTATAAAAGCATCTGGGAGGATCATGGACAAGAGATGTCCCTGATGAATGGAAGAAGCTCCCCGAGTCTCCTCCATCCACCCTCTGGACATATTGAATCAAGCACATTTTTAAAACCTTACCTTCTCTCTTAGAATCTTACTCAGTATCCTTTCCAAGGCAGAAGAACAGTAAGAGCCAGGCAATTGGGGATAAGTGACTTGCTGGGGTCACCATGGAAGCCAGAAAAGGTCTGAAGTCAAATTCGAACCCATCTCCACGCCTGGCTCTTTATCTTCTGTGCCCTCCAGCTACCGCAGAAGACTTTAAAAATAGCATAGCTCAAGTCTCCTGCCGAAGCATTTCCAGTAGGCTCTAGATTGTTGGTGCTCTCTTTCTCTCTGCAGATTACTTTGTGTCCATTTGTATTCGTTTTGTAATCTCATACTTTGTAACGTACATGCATCCTCTCAGTAGAATGGAAACTCCATCAGGGTTCCTTTTTGTCAGTCTTTGTAGCCCCAGCTCAAAGTTCAGGCCCCTGAGCATAGGAAGTGTTTAATTAGTGTTAGTAGAATTTAATGTCTGTCTCTTGCCTTCCACTTTACCTTGGAATAATGTTTATTTTCCCCTTTCTCCTTGCAATTTCAAACCAAACTGGACCCTTGAGACTGCTAAATAAGACTCCTTGGGAAGGTGTAGTGTCCATAGCAACAGTCCGGGACATTTCCCTCAATTTCTTGGATTATCTCCAGAATACGTAGTTTTCCTCTGCCAGGGCAGGATGGAATGAGGCTACTCCCACCCAGAAGGGAAAGCAGCTTTTGTTCCGTTCCTCACCCCCGCCCCCAGCACAGACATCTTGAAAGTTTTAAGCCAGGTCATTTTAGTCGGTTGGAGGGGGTGGGGGGAATTCTTTGGCTTAGTAGCCTTAGGGGAAATAGATTGCTAATTCTAAAACAAAATAGCCGGCTCCAATTAGGTTGCCAGTTTCACCTGAGTAGGTGGTGTCGCCCTTTCTTCTCTTTCAGATTGCTCATAGGCAAGCCATTTGGATTCTGGGTATGTTTATTGCCGCCTCCACAGAGGTGAAAGTGATGAGTTCTTGGAAATAAGCCTTAGCAACTGCACTTAGGGACTTCCTCTTGGTTTATACTAATTAGGGCTAGTACCTTAAGTACCTTAAGACACCATAAGATTTACAAAGCTTTGGCACTGATAAAGAAAGGAGGAAATGCCACTTCCTTCTTTCTTAAGGGGGGGGGGGGGGCTATGGGTATGGAACATGGCACATACTGTCAGACTCATTTGAAAGTTTAGCTTGTTTTTCTTTTTCTCCTTTTTATTCTTCATTACCAGGAAAGGCTCACTAGGGAAGTAAAAGGAAATCTATAAACACACACACACACACACACACACACACACACACACACACACACACACACAACCCCAAAAAGATATCAATAAAATAAAATGTAAATGACCCAAAGCTTTACTTGGATCATCTCATTTGTAAGATGTGGAATCAAATTCTTCCTTCTCAAACTCACTAGCTGTGGGGCTCTGGGCAGTCTACTTAGTCTCTCTGAGCCTCAATGTTTTCATCTGTAGGGTGGGGATAATAATACTTAATACTGTTGGAAGGCTCCAATGAGATGTATATAAAGGACTTTGGAAATTTTTCAGACTCAGTGCAGACTCTTAATTTCAGACTCTTAATTATTCTGTCACTGTGTTATGCCCTGAGAGCCACAGAGGGTTTGTTGATGGTAATATTTAGCCTTAGCTGATGAAAAAAAACCCAGTCAAGTTTATGTCAAGGAAAGGTCGGTATTGGCTTTCCCTTTCCACTTCCTGTTAGAGCTGTTGTAGCTTCTGCTAAGGCTCCTTATAAAAGTGGCGGCACAAACCTGAGGTCAGCGAGATGATGGATGTCTCCCTCTGCTGGAGAATGTGATAGGTGTGAGTGCCAAGAAGATTCCTGATGGGGCTCCATTCCAAAGTAATCCTGGGAGAACAGTCCCGTCCACTCCCCCAGGAGTGGTTAAACATATGGCTAAACAGTCCAACTTTTCATAGGGTTCATGCTAAGAAGCATGCCCGCCTGTGACTCCATCCATCCTGCAGGTTGGAGGCTAAGCAACCGTGAATTTCTTTTTTTTTTAATTATTTATTTCTTTTTTTAAAATTTTATTTAGTCAATTTAGAACATTATTCCTTGGTTACAAGAATCATATTCTTTCCCTCTCTCCCCTCCCCCACCCTTCCTGTAGCAACTGCAATTCCACTGTGTCCTTGATCAGAACCTATTTCCATGTTGTTGATATTTGCACTAGGATGTTCATTTAGTCTACATCCCCATTCATATCCCCCCGACCCATGTGATCAAGCAGTTGTTTTTCTTCTGTGTTTTTACTCCCACAGTGTTTCCTCTGGATGTGGGTAGTGGTTTTTCTCGTAGATCCCTCCAAGTTGTTCAGGATCACTGCATTTCCACTAATGGAGAAGTCCATTACATTTGATTGTACCACAGTGTATCACTCTCTGTACAATGTTTTCCTGGTTCTGCTCCTCTCACTCTGCATCAATTCCTGGAGGTCATTCCAGTCTCCATGGAATTTCTCCAGTTCATTATTCCTTTGAGCACAATAGTATCCCATCACCAACATATATCATAATTTGTTCAGTCATTCCCCAATTGAAGGGCATCCCCTCATTTTCCAATTTTTTGCCACCACAAAGAGCACAGCTATGAATATTCTTGGACACGTCTTTTTCCTTATTATCTCTTTGGCATACAAACCCAGCAGTGCTATGGCTGGATCAAAGGGCAGACAGTCTTTTAGCGCCCTTTGGGCATAGTTCCAAATTGCCCTCCAGAATGGTTGGATCCGTTCACAACTCCACCAGCAATGAATTAATATCCTGACTTTGCCACATCCCCTCCAGCATTCATTACTTTGTGTTGCTGTCATGCAACTGTGAATTTCTATCCCACTTCTGTTGGCTTTCTGTAGGAGCCCAGGATCTTAAGGAATTGTGTTGGAGACCCTAAAAAATGTGAGGGGGCAGAAGGAAGGAGTAAAGCCCAAGAGGAGAAGTGAAGGGGGAAGGGGGGAAAGTGGGAAATGTGCTTCTTCATTCTTAACACTCTGGGATTGTATGATGTTTATGCTCAAATAATGTCTCTGGTCTGTCAACTTACTCTCCAGTCAATCAGCCAACAAGCATTAATTGAGTCTCTTTTGTGCTGGGCAGCGTGCTAGGGGCTAAAAACCTAAATTCCCTGCCCTTAAGGTGCAAAAATTCTGTTGGGGAAGACAACTTGTATGTAGTTAAGAATACACAAAATCCATACAAGATGATTGGGGGCCAAGGGAGAAGGACTAACACTTGAGAGAATCAAGAAAGGCACCATCAAATTTTACTCTGATGCCACATCTTCAAGACCCTGTACTCTTGGGCAGCTAGGTAGCACAGGCCTCAAGTTGGAAGGATCTGGGTTCAAATCTGACCCCAGAGACTTATTAGCTGTGTGACCCTGGGCAAGTCATCTAACCTGGATTGCCTAGCCCTTGCCAGTCTTCTGCCTTAGAATTGATATTATGACTGAAGGCAAGAGTTATTTTAAAAAGTTTTTTTAAAAGGAACAATGAAGTATATTCAGGGCAGATAGGTAGCTTAGTGGGTAGAGCCCCAGGCCTGAAGTTAGAAGGACCTGAGTTCAAATTTGACCTCAGATACTCCTAGGCATGTGACCTTGGGCAAGTCACTGAACCCCTATTGCCTAACCCTTAAAGCTCTTCTCTCTTGGAACCAGTATTTAGTATCCATTCTAAGACAGAAAGTAAGAGTTGGAAAAAAAAAAAGCCTGTTCTCAAAGCCTATGCCAGCAGAAGGCAAGCTCTGGCAGATTGTGTCTTGCTGGAATGCCATCTAATGCCATCTAAGACTGTCAATAGACAGAGCTCACTTGCCAAGAATCAGCCTTGTTGAACAGAGAAAGGCTCATCACCACAATGGACTGGCCCCTTGGTGGTTGAACTCTTTAGCCATGGCAACTCTTGAAGCAGCAACAAAAACACAAAAAAAGGTCTTTTAGTGTCCCGTTGCCTTGCTCCTGATTCTGCTGTGATGGTGGTGGAGTGGTGGAGAAGGGAGGCAGAGAATGCCGAGGATCACCCAGTTTTTAGGGCTTGTGAGCTTGCCCAGCAGCTGAGGAATTCACTTGCATTAACCTCATTATTCTTACTGTCATTAAGCATTTAATAGTTTTTCCATTGCTCACAAAAGACCTTGTTATCTAACGATGCATGTCTGAACATCCAGAAATCTGCACAGTCCACTTTATATGAAGCAGAACAATTTTTATTTTACAATAAGTGAGAGTCAGCTATTTTGGGTAACAGACAATACTTCAAAGTCACATCTCTTAAAGAAAAGTTTTGTTTATAAAAGAAATAAAAGGAAAGAAGAAATTACTGCTTTAAAAAAGCAGCTGCTTTGCTCAAGAGTAGAAGGTTTATACTGTATGGAAAGACAATGTGATCAAGGGCAGTTCAGTGGATAGAGTACCAGCCCTAGAGATAGGAAGTCCTGGGTTCAAATAGGGTCTCAGACACTTCCTAACTGAGTCATCCTGGGAAAGTCACTGAACCCCAATTGCCTATGCTTTATTGCCCTTCTGCCTTGGAACTAATACTTAGAATCCATTCTGAGACAGAAAAAAAAGATAAGATGATCACAAACAATGAAAACAATGATCAAATGAGACACTTTCCCCATAGTGCAGTACATTTTCAAAATGACTTATAAAGGGGCAGCTCTAGATGGCTTAGTGGATTTCTAGAGTCAGGCCAAAGGAGGTCCTGCGTTCAAATCTGACCTCAGACACTTCCCAGCTATGTGACCCTGGGCAAGTCACTTAAGCCCTATTGCCTAGCCCTTCCTGCTCTTCTGCCTTGGAACTCATACAGATTTTCTGAAATGGAAGGTAAAAGGGAAGGGTTTTTTTTTCAAGTGGCATACAAATAGTTTTTAAAAATCACTATGTTGTCAATCTAACTTTTAAATGAGGAATTTCAGAATTAGACTCCAACATGTTTAATTAGTCAATAAGTCTGTCACTGGGCAGTATATTAAACAATATATATGTATACATATACATATACATAAAATTTATTTTAAAAAACAAAGTAATAAGAATCAGCACACTGAAGGCATTTTACCCATCAAAAACTTACACTCTCCAAATTTTAAATGTATTGAAAAGAAGCTGTAACTATGCCACAGTTATGATGTCAAAAACTAAAACAAGATTAGTTGTTGACTGTACAGGGAACTAACTCTGCCACAAAGCCACTGTCTCTCATTTGTCAGTTGTTTAAAAAAAAAATAGCATCTTACAGCATCGCTGATGTTGATGGTCTAGCTTCCCTTCAGGATTCCAAAAATGGTACCCAACCTGTTTTAAAACAGGAAACTGTCCCTTCAGCAAGCATCTATTAAGGGTCTGCTCTATTCCAGGTACAGTACGGGGCTAGGTAATACAAATACAAAGAATGAAACAATCTCTCCTTTCAAGGTGCTTATATTCTAAATATAGCAGGAAGTTATGCCCAGATGTACCTGTCTCAATGTGAGAGCAAGGGATACCTGGTGTCTAGGTCCAGATTATGTGGATGCTCAGATAGATCTAGAGATTGCCTCAAGTTTGTTAAAGCTGAGTATAGTTGAGAAGTTGGAAGATTCATTCAGATATTCCTAGTTACACATGAATCCTTTATTTACTCAGGTTTT